>NC_140589.1:1717233018-1717798941 GCF_964204655.1 Triturus cristatus | reverse complement strand
CTTTCTCTGTCTTCCTCTCACTCTTTCTTTCTTTCTCTCTCTCTCTTCCTCTCACTCTTTCTTTCTCTCTCTCTCTTCCTCTCACTCTTTCTTTCTCTCTCTCTCTTCCTCTCTCACACTCTTTCTCTCTCTCTGTCTCCTTTGATGGGCGCATGACGCACAATTTTATCTTCCTTTTTGTCTAACAGGCTGTGATTCACAGATTGACGTCCCCCCAACACAGAACTCCCGCCACTCAGTGCCACCAGAGCTGAACGCGTGTGCAGCCTGCGATGATGCGTGCCCATCCTGACAATCAACACACGGTCTGAATTGTGAGCTCTGCTTTACCGCATGTCCGCACCGCCTGAGAAGGTTGCTTCGGCATGTGGTGCACCCTCTTACACACACGATGGTGGCGAAAGGTGAGCAGGGAGGCTTGTTTCTGCAGCAGCAGGCAGTCACCTCTGGGCAGTGGGAGTGGATAGAATGCAGCTGCCTGGGTGCACAAGAGCAGACAGACACCTCCGGGCACTGGGAGTTGATGGGGTGTAGCAGCCCAGATGCACAGGAACGGGCAGTCACCTCTGGGCACTGAGAGTGAATGAGGTGCAGCAGCCTGGGTGCACAGCAGCGGGCAGACACCTCAGGGCAGTGGGAGTGGATGAGGTGCATCAGCCTGGGTGCGCAGACATGGTCAGACACCTCTGGGCGGCAGGAGTCGATGGTGTGCAACAACCTGAGTGCGCAGGCCAGACAGACACCGCTGGGCGACGGGATTCGATGGAGTGCAGCAGCCTGAGTGCGCAGGGGCAAAACAGAGAATTACGCATGTGCAGGTGTATGTACTCTGCCATTACTGTTTCTATACTATGTTTCAGATGACTAAACTTGAGGGCTGCATTATATCCCGGCACGTGGTTGGAGACACACCGGTGGCAGAAAGGTGAGCTATGAAGATTTTCTCCACAATGTCAACACTCACTCTCCCTCTACATCTCTACCTTTCTGTCACTCACACTCTTTCTCTCTCTTATTCTCCATCTCTTCCTTTCTCTCTCTCACACTTTCTCTCTTTCTCTGTCTCTTCCTCTCTATCACTCTTTCTCTCTCTCTCTTCCTCTCTCTCACACTGTTTCTCTCTTTCTCTCTTCCTTGTATCTCACTCTTTCTCTCTCTCACTCTTTCTCTCTTTCTCTGTCTTCCTCTCTCTATCTCACTCTTTCTTTCTTTTTTTCTTTCTTTCTCTCTCTCTTCCTCTCTCTCACTCTTTCTCTCTCTCTCTCTCCTTTGCTGGAAGCATGACGCACCATCTTATCTTTCTTTTTGTCTTGCAGGCTGTGATTCACAAATTGTCGATGGATGACATGCCATACCTGTACCTACTTTTATTTTGTTCTTTTGTTTAAATAAAATGTTTTATAGGTAAATCCATACATGACTAAGATTCTTATTTGTCCAACCTCACAAGCATCTTCTTATTAATAATTGTACGACGTTAGCCAATTTTTTACGTTCCAGATTCCCTAACGTGACTGTCACATTTGTTTGTGAGGGGTGGGGGTGAGGAGGGATGGCAGACAAGGAGCTGCTGCTGGGGGGTGTCGGAGCAGTGTTTGGTGTCCAACCTGCATGATCGTTGGCTCCATTGCATCTGTTCTCAGAGACATGCGAGCCGGCGGGCTGGCTCGTAGATGAAGAACTGCGAGCCGACTGGCTGGCTCGTAGAGGGAGAGCCGCGGCCCATCAGTTTGCAAAAGTAGAGCTGCGGGCCAGCTCACAGAGGAACAGCTGCGGGCCAACAGGTTTAGGGAACGGTGCGGGCCGTCGGCTTCCAAAGGGATAGCTGAGGAACAGTGATGTGGGGAGAGGGAGCATGAAGGGGGTATGTCACAGAGAGAGACCTGCGGTATATTTCCAGTCTTGGCTTCACAGATACAACTGCGGGCCCGAGAAGTCGCACCCGAAGAGCTGTGAGCCGACCGTTGGTTCACAGAGTGAGACTTGCGGGCCCAAGAAGGTTGTTGGGGGTATGCTGGTGATGTGGGAAGAGGGTGCGTTACCTGCTGATGTGGGGAGAGGCAGCGTGAAAGGGGTATCTCGAACAGACAGAGCTCCTGTATGTTTTCAGAGTTGCCTCGGACAGATGCAAGCTGACGGACTGAATCCAAAAGGGCTTTTCAATGCTCATATAGTGTGACTTATCAACAGTTCACACCCAGGCTCGCAGAGGGAGAGCTGCGGCCCAGGGGCTCGACTCACAGAGCTTGCAAAGATAGAGTGCTGCGAGCCGACGGACTGGCTTCTAAAGGCATAGCTGCGAAGTGGTGATGTGGGGAGAGGGAGTGTGAAACAGGAATCTCGCACAGACAGAGCTCGGGTATATTTTCAGTATTGCCTGGCAGAGGTAGAACTACGGAGAGATACGAGCTGACAGACTGAATCACAAAATGTCTGCCAACACTTTCTAGTCTAAACAGTTCGCAGCCAATGAGCCGCACGCTGGTGCTCGTAATGCCTCAACCAATCAGATGTCAGAATTCTCAAATATCGATATCTGTACAATATGATATTTCTCAAAAACTACTGAATGGATTTACCCCATTTAAACAAAAGTGTGCTTTCTGGACCATGACCTTTCTCCCTGGCAAATTGGGCACATCCGCTCACAAAGAGGCACAGCAGCGTTGTTGCGGGGATTCTGCTCATGCAAAGAACTATGCACAGGAAACCAGGACCTCAGTGAATTGTGGTGTGCCAAAAACTCACCTCGGTACCCAGAACTCCTATACGACTAGCGTCAGTGTTTCATTTGTACTCTGTCCTACAGCGAAGCTACCAATTATTGGACAACCCAGAACATGCGACTTAGGGTACTCTCAGGAATAGTGGGAATCAAGAACACTCTTTCACTTTTATTCTCATACCAGTCCACAACGTGAGTAATTAGAGACATGGAAAAGTTTAAAATGTTTATTTTTAACTACGTGCTCTAAGATGCAGTATTTTGGCTAACATAAGCAGGCAAATGATTAGAAATAAAACAATCAGCATTGTTACAATTCCATAAAACACAAAGGGAGAAATCATGTTACAATAATAGTGGAAACAGGTCTTATAGCGCCTTGTGCACCACCCTCCCCAGGCTAGAAGCTAGGTTTTATAATAATAATAGAAGGTCTCTAGGTTTGAACTTGGAACCCCAGACCTCCAAGATCAGCTTAGGTGAATCACATCAAAGGATCAGCAACGCTCTCTGTAGATGGAAAGGTTTTCTCCAAGTGCCAGGATCATGCATGCACTGCAATATTAAAGGCACCCGAGTTTCAGATATTTGCAGCTGTGTGCATGTTGTGTCTAGAGCGTGGGCCGATCAACCTGAATCAACAGCATACATTGTTATTATGACCTTGAAGACTTCTGCACACAGTGTTCCGACTGAGGTCACAATGTAAGTCTAGGGATGTGAAAAACAGACCGTTCTCATGTGAAGAAAAGCAAGAAGTTTAAGTTACAATAACAGTTACACGTAGTGTCGTGTGCAAAAGCGGCAAAGTGTCAAAATGGCATTTAAACTTCTAGTACGCTTATGCTAACATAGCAACGTGTGCAAGCAGACCCCTGTCTTCACTACAGCGTACTAGCTCGCAAAGGTAGAGAGCTGCGAGCCGACAGATATATATTTTCTTTAATATCTCAAAAACTACTGAACGGATTTACACCATTTCAACAAAAGCGTGCTTTCTGGACCAAGACCTTTCTCCCTGCCAAATTTGGCATAATTCCGTTGAGCAGTTTGACCTGTAGCCTTGTCTAAAGTTTCCTATGGAAAATGCTTTGAGAAAACACGTTTTGGGACCCCCTTTTTTGTCAGCCCCACCTTGACCAATCACCCCCAAACTTTCAAGATAGGAGCTGGTCAAAAAAGAGAAACTTTTGGAAAAATTTCGTAAAGATTCGTCAAACGACGCCAAAGTTATATGCACATGAAAAAATGCTTTTTCTATGGAAACGTCGTCCTAACTATAACTATCTACTGGCGATATATATAAGGTTGCATAACAACTTCTCTTTCTTTATATCTTTGTTAATATGCTGTGGAGTATTTTATGATCTCCCTTACACCTTATACATAGGTCAGTCATTTGTAAGATGTGAATCTTGTTTATATTTCCACATGTCATGGTTACAATACACTTGTCCACTATGACTTGTTAGAATGTGTCAGCCCAATAAAAAGATTTAAACTGAGAACAACAGATTCCAGCTTCAATTCTCGTTCATGCAGTCCTTTTTGGGTTCGCCAAAAACATGGCCCCATTGATGTTGGTACACGGAGGCATAGAAATGGAGCAGCAGCCCTGAGAAATTACAGCCATCTTGTGTCCATCCAACTCCACCCTGTATGGTATATTTTTAGGAGTGTATTTCCATGCTGCAAGGTCAATATTTGTTTTGCCACCTGTATTGGTTGCCTTCTGCTTTCTATAGGTGCTAGGAGGCATCTTGCAGGTCCACTGTACATAGCACCACTGACATATCATGAGCCCAGGGTTGGATTGGCGGTGTAAGGCATACAGGTGGATTTCAGTCCATCAGACATTGTGACTCCCCTGGCATCAGTACCTCTGTGCTTGCTGCATTTATAGCTATGCCCCAAGTGTTCCAGTTGGTATTGTCTGCAGAATTTAAAAAGATAACAAACAGGTGCGCATGATGATTGTGGTGTGCTAGTAAAAAGAGAAAGAAATCTGGCACATAAAGAGAATCTGTAACAACTCGCAAGGGCTGTAATTGAGGCTTTCAATATGAACTCTGGTGCAATTCCACCAACCTCCACCAAAAGAGATCTGAAGGCTGATAAATGAGGGAACACGCACAAACGTGATCTTGTGAGGGGAAAAAAGTGGTAGGAGGTGAGAGAGACAAAACAATGGTGGACCGAGTTTTATCTTTGGAATGTTTGAACTAACTCTCATAATTCAGATAGGAAGAGGCAGTAGCTATGCTAATGCTCACACAAGCAGAAAAGTGCACATATGTAGTAAGGCAAGCTCATATGGAGGCAACCGCAGACATTTTTTCGGTGGGGCATAATTTTAACGTCATCCATCCTCCGACTCGGAGGATGGATGATGTTAAAATGATGCCTCCCATAGCTGCCAATATTTGAGATTGCTTATGTGTGACATTTTCATAATTTCAGTGTAATTATGAGTGACATTCAATGACTATGAGTGACACTTCTCGCATACAGTATAATGTCAGCTACACTTAGGTGCCGATTCCGATCCGGTAAAACCCGGGTACGAATGGTCGTACGGAGCGTTTTTTCCGTCCGACTCGTACACGGGAAAAACACCTTACAAACTCGCAAGTACGATTCGCACAGAAACACCATTTCCGTACGAGTCGTAAAAAACACCGACCGGCAAAAAAATACATACAAATCTGATTCTGGATGGCGCATACGCGACGTCCGGATGGAGTCAGGCAGCGTTCTACGGACCAGCAAGTACGATTCGTGCCGACGTCACTCCGCACGCAGCATTTTTTACGGGAGCCAAAAACTGCCGGGAAATTGAGGACGACGCGAAGAAGGAGCACCGGTACGCGACGGACAGCGATGGACCCCAACCTACGCGTCATCCCGGCCCTCATAGCCTACGACCTCGTGTTCAGAAACCGACACAGACGCCGCAGAAGGTCAGAACAACCCCCAGGGGCAAAGGGGGGTGTGCAAGGGGCAGGAAACATAACCCACACCCCACAAAATACTAATACATCCTGCACATTAATTACCTCTATGGTCTGGTCACTTCGGGGAGCGTGTCCACCAATCCCACGGCCCGCCACAACGGAAGTGGATGTGGACGCGTACCTGTCACCACCACAATGGTGGTACGGGATGTACCCACACCCCCAGAGCATGGGTACGGCCCGTACCACCATTGTAGTGGGGATGTAAGGGTACGCGTGTACGGACCGTACCCACGCTCCCCAGAGCGTGGGTATGGGCCGCACCACGCGTACCCCTACGTCACCGCCACAATGGTGGTACGGCCCGTACCC
This sequence comes from Triturus cristatus, assembly GCF_964204655.1. Taxonomy (NCBI): domain Eukaryota; kingdom Metazoa; phylum Chordata; class Amphibia; order Caudata; family Salamandridae; genus Triturus; species Triturus cristatus. The sequence goes on along the minus strand of NC_140589.1, from coordinate 1,717,792,890 downwards.
ACGACCCAGAACATGGGTACTGGCCGTACCACGTGTACCCCTACATCACCGCCACAATGGTGGTACGGCCCGTACCCATGCTCTCCAGAGCGTGGGTACGGGCCATACCACCATTGCAGTGGTGATGTAGGGGTACACGTGTATGGACAGTACCCACGCCCCCAGAGCGTGGGTACGGTCTGTACACGCGTACCCCTACATCACCACTACAATGGTGGTACGGCCCGTACCCACGCTCCCCAGAGCGTGGGTACGGGCCGTACCATGTGTACCCCTATGTCACCGCCACAATGGTGGTACGGCCCGTACCCACGCTCTGGGGAGCGTGGGTACGGGCCGTAGCACCATTGCAGTTGTGATGTAGGGGTACGCGTGTACGGACCGTACCCACACCCCCAGAGCGTGGGTACAGTCCGTACACGCGTACCCCTACATCACCACTACAATGGTGGTATGGCCCGTACCCACGCTCCCCAGAGCGTGGGTACGGGCAGTATCCACACGTACCACTACGGCACCGCCACAATGGTGGTACGGCCCGTACCCACGCCCCCAGAGCATGGGTACGGGCCGTACCACCATTGCAGTGGTGATGGAGGGGTACGCGTGTACGGACCGTACCCACGCTCTGGGGCGTGGGTACGGTCCGTACACGCGTACCCCTACAGCCCCAATACATGATGGATACAAGGCGTACACACTCCACGGATGTAGGTGTACGGCTTGGTGCAGCACATCAGCTGTAAATTGGGGGTGGTGTATGCCCAGGACAGCAGTGTACCACAGCAAGTGCGCAGGTGGGTAGGTGGGTGCAGAGGACCCCCAGCAGTGCCCAGACATATGCGGGGTGGGTGCAGAGGACTCCCAGCAGTGCCCAGACATATGAGGGGTGTGTGCCTATCACTCCCAGCAGTGCCCAGACATATGAGGGGTGGGTGCCTAACACTCCCAGCAGTGCCCAGACATATGAGGGGTGGGTGCAGAGGACCCCCAGCAGTGCCCAGACATATGAGGGGTGGGTGCCTATCACTCCCAGCAGTGCCCAGACATATGAGGGGTGTGTGCCTATCACTCCCAGCAGTGCCCAGACATATGAGGGGTGGGTGCAGAGGACTCCCAGCAGTGGACAGAGACATGGGGGGTGTACATCATTATCAGATGACCACAGCTCCATGGGTGAATGTACGTATCCCTAACTTAGGACAATGATGATAGTGCCATAACAAAACATCACTGACAGCAGTGTCCCACTCCCAGGAGGAAGGAGGTCTTACCCCCACTGCATGACACACCACATGTGGGTGTGAGGACAAATAACACATGCATACCCACCCCTGGCAGATGCAGCACAATACACACACTGAGATCATGCCACAAGACTGTATAGTCATGTCACTGCCTAACAAACTAAGAGAGCCAAAGAGAACACACACTGTCACGCACATCCCAGGACTGATAGGAATGTTCAGGTGCTGCCCTAGCCACCAAGATGTTGTCTGTCATGGAAGGAATAGGGTGGAGTTCCCACAGATACAATGCCCACAATTGTGAGTCAGGTGTTCAAATACCCAGCAGAACAAGTACCATATGTGTACTAGGCTGGGATTACACACATGCATTGTGCGGAAAAGGGACCATTTATCCATGAAGGCATGGCAAAATACTCTATACACAAGTACAGTGAGTACCAAGGATTGCACAGACGATGCAGCCGGACACATTGCTGAGCAGGCATGGCCAGAGTTGAAGGGATCCATCACCAACAAAGGACATGTGGACACAGGGCAACACAACAATTGTGCAACTCTCTGCAGGGGAGATGTCAGGTGCCACAGAGGAAGGAACACCCCTTGGGGCAATGTCTCCAAACACAAAGAGCATACACGACAAAGAATCTTTGCAGAGATCGCGTGATGGCACGCAGATACCAGGTTCCACCCCATGAGCAGCAGACCACAACATTTCCCTGAAACATAACTCATGCCCACAACCCCAACTCCTGTAGCATCAGCATCAACATCAATACCTGAAATGCAAGACTTTTCCAAAGAAAAAGAAAATGCTTTATTCAGCATGAAAATAATAATGTGTAAACGAGACTATTCACAAAGGCCAATGGCCAGTCCATATCAGCAGTCCTTGGGGGGGGGACACATGGCCATGTGTCTCCCCTAGCTTGCCTGCACATCACAAGAGTGGTTCGTCGACTGGGGGGGGGGGCATCCTGTGGGGAAGGACCAGGCACCGCAGGGACAGGAGGGGGAAGGGTAGGTGTTGTGGGTGCAGGGACGGACGACTCCACCACAGGGGGTGGGGCAGCGCCAAAGGTGGAGGCGAGCTCAGCGCTGCACACTTCTGCCAGTTCTTCAAGCGTCTCCCCTGCACCCGGAGAAACAACAGGCCCCAAGGAGGGGGGTCAGAGGGATGGGTTGCAGCACCACTGGGGGAGGTGGTGGACGGGCTGGGGGACTTAACTCCCCTACCCGTGGAGTGCCGTGACCTTTTGCGTCCAGGTGAACTAGTGGGGCTGAGGCCCAGCCCAGCAAAGTAGGCCTCCTTCTCCGAATCTGGGGCAGGGGAGCCAAGGGGAGTGACATCGGAGGGACTGGGGAGTGAGTCATGGGACCCGAGCAAGTGGGAGGGCGGTGATGGAAATGGAGGGGGCGGCGAGAGATGTAGGGCTGCTTTCAGCTCTGGGAGCAGCCTCCGCCCCCTCTGGGAGCTCAGCCTCGGACCCGTCTGCCTCGTAGTCTGTGTTGGTACTGGGCAGGTCCTCCGCCTCATTCCCCTCGCCCTCCGTGCCACTAGATTCCACCGACTCCACAGCAGTGGTGGCACCACTGCTCGATCCCTCCTCCACGTCCGTGCCGGTTTCTCCCTCGGTGTCCTCCGATGATGCTGTGGGCAAGGTGAAGAGACAGGAAAAAATCAGTCACCTGTATACATCTGACACATGAGTCCAAACAAAATAGGCAACAGTGCATATCAGGAAAGGCATCAGGAGTAACATCTAGGATACTCCCCACATATGTAAGCCCTGCACTCCCCAGTTGGTTGACGCACCATGCCACTTGCAAACAATGAAAATTAGGACACAACAGCAAATAACTTGAAATCACAAGATCATGAGAAGCTAGTGTCTGGGATCAGTTGAGCAGAGCAAGACTATGCAGGCATGCCACCTCTTGTTCACTGGGAAACAAACAGTATTGTCGCACCCAAGGCCAAATACCACATGCCAATGCAGAAGGTGTCCCCACACTCAGAGACCTGTGAGTACTTTTGACACCCCAAATAAATACATTGTGACTCCTGGAGAATCACAACCCTTTACAAAATGGACATGTCTAGCATGTGTGAATGTGGCACTCTGTGAACACAACACACATGTGTCTGTATAGCAGAAGTCACACAAGGAGGTGCACACCAAACTACGTGTACACAGTCATTGTCTGAGCTGCCAGACTCATTCAAATCAGCCACTGTTAGGCAGAAATGGCGTAGCACTAAGTACATATACATGGCACCAGGGTGGCTGGATGACTTGACACTCGTAATTTGGTATCAGCAACAACCAAGGACTAACCCAAATGCTAGCACACTGTGGGAACATGTATATGTTTGAACTCCAAACAAGTGTTGTCCAAACTGTGCCTTACTTTAAAAGGTGCCAGCGTGTCCCTGGAAAGTGTAAAGGTTGTGTCTTGTGCACTTCCTTGGGAGACATCTGTCATGCAGGCACATCATTGTCCTTCACAACCAAACAACAAGGTCAAGCATATGAAACATTGAGACACGTTCACAGGTGTAGTGAGTGCCAATGGACATTTTCCCAGAGTAACAACTTGAATAATGTCATTTGTCACATGGCTATCCGTCACCTGATCACACAGTTGGCTACACATATGACCTACTGACTGTCATCTGGAGTGGCACACATGTCCACACCCAGGACAATGCATGAGCTAATGGGCCTGCAATTGTTTAGCAAAAAGCCTAGCTGTACTGTGGGTTCCCCCTCATGGCAAGCCAGAATGTACCCACAGATGTCAGCACACAAAGTCACAACTGTGTAGCATCTGAACCACACACAGGTGCCAAAAATGTCCAAGCAGGATACATGATTGCCAAGAACTGACACAGGCAATGAAGCACCAACAGCAAGCACTGGCCAACATCACGGGGGCACTGCACAATGACTTTCTGTACTGCGAATCATCACACACAAGTCAGAACTGGCAATGAAACATCAGGGTTGAACATGTACGCCCCTCCCACGCACACCCACCCATACCTGAGTCAATGTGACTGATACCAATCAAGAAGTGAAAGCTCTTATTCAGGGTTACATTAACTGTGCTTGAAAACTAGCTTCATTAACACGACATCCCCTTGTAGGGCTGGCAAAACATATTGGTCACAAACAAACATCAACAGATTGTTGTGAATAGCCACACAGGCACTGCCCAGTGTGAGTATGCACAAGCAAACTGCTGTATCCCTGTCCAGTGGGCAAATGTATCACACATGTGAAAACTACTACCTAGGCCAGGGAACAATGCCACAGAGGCAGAGCCATTATGAACCCACAGTGAATGTGCACAGTGTTGGAGAACACACATGAGTAGGAGGGCAGGCTGTGATAGGGGACTGTAGTGTGCACACTGCTCCATGGTCCTGGACTGAGCTGACTGTTACAGGAGCAACCGTCCCGGCACTATGCCTATATCCCACTCATGCACATCATGTCTGAGGCCACAACATTGGTAATGCATGCAGCAAGTCTGTTCATTTGAAACCTCACACTCCTATGTTGGAACTCAGCATCAGTGGCAACAAATATGCACCCCCTAATGACTGTACAGGACAGGGCACAGGCAGACCACCCCCACACATGATGCTGAAAGCAGTGTGCACCTTGATAAACTGGCAGCCTAGATGACCATGTGCAATAGTGATCACACACAGACCAGGTAACACATGTCAAGGAGGGGAAGGAAGGAAGAACAGCACAGGTTGACTGTGGGGGAACAGAATATGCACTGCCCATATATACCCTGGCAGTGTCTCCAGGCGACTGAGCAGCAACAAAAGCTGGTGACACACAACAAACACACATGTACCTACCCCCTTCCTACTGCTGTAACTCCTGTATCCGCCTATCCAGGTCAGGGAAGACCACCGCCAGGACACGCCGCATCTGGTGGGTCAGGCGACCGCCATGCTTACGAGGAGCCTCCTCCTTCAGCATGACCCGGGCGATCCTCCGGGTCCAGCACCGGATGTCCTTCCATCTCTTCCTCACTTGTGGCAGGCGCCGACTGCGACCCTCTGCCGATTGCATGGCCTTGACGGCGTCCTTCCAGATCTTCCCCTTGTGGTAGGGGGATACCTGTGTAGATGACAAAGTGGGACAACATCACTACACCTGCACCATGTCACAGAGACACACAGTTGAACATCTTAGATTTGTAGAACAGGGCATAGTATGCTGGCAAGTAATAGCACCTTAGTCATAGGGACTTTTTCCACTGGGGACGCAGCAATGTACTACATGGCATAGTAAGTACACAGGTGGCATGAGGGGTGCGAAACAATCCCTGATCATGGCACACACTGTGCATCCCAAGCAACACAAGGCTGATGGACAGCAACGCAAAGCAGTCACATGCGCCAGGCCACTGACGAAACCTCAGCAGAGTACACAGACACACACAGGCACACATCAATCACCTGCCATTGGCAACAGCGGATGCAAACCTCACTCTGCACTTGTGCCACTTGCCAGGGGAGGGTCACAGGTGTGGGGCTAGCTCAGCAAGTCAGACACACAGCACGGCTTACTTCACACATCAGATGGATTGAGCAGTTGCCTCCTCCATGCAGCTGTGGTGCAACACTCCACATGGACACTCATCCACATGACAAGAAACATTCACACACATCAATGTCCAGGGGGCGTACACATCATTTGGACACTCTCACCACTCTCACCACAGCTCCACTCAACTCTCACACACATCTGTGGGTGCAGTCACCCGGGGTGACCACTGAATCACCGCAGGACAATAGAACAAGAATGCCCAAGAGGATTTGACTGGCGGAATGTGTCATGCAGTATGCAGTGAATGTCACAGTAAGCACAATGCAAGTGAGGAGTGCACACATGAACTACATCAAGCCCTGCATGAGAGACATAAGCCATCCCCCCCCTGGGACCCACTCCACCCAACATTACATGTCTGTCACACCTGGCCACAATGCCAGAAGTGACAGACACAATAAAGGTGCAGAGGCAAAGGTACTGGAGTCAGCACTCACCTGCTTCCCTGGTTGACCATACAGCATGGGGTACTGTGGGAGGATCACATCCAGCAGGGCCTCGTTCTCCTCCTGGGTGAAAGGCTGGGCCCTCTCCACAGTCCTTGACATGGTGCCAGAGGGAGACAATACAGCAGCAGTGGTATCGACTGACATGTTGTGCAGGCAGGTGCCCTCTAATGGGTTCTGCCTGCCTTATATCTGCCTTGCTGGCCTATTTCATATACAGGAGTACAGAGTGATTGGTCAGACTCATTTGCATCCTACGTTTCCTCCAATCCCTTTAAACATACACCAGTGACAGCCTTTGCATCTTTCGATTTTGCAGCATCATGTCAAGTCAACAACCACTTTGCAACAATGTTAAATGTGGCCAACTGATTTTTCCAGATCACATGATGTAAAATTTTGAACTTGAAACTCGGTATCCATGACAACCAGCATGCATTTAGGCCCTAATACTTGTCCCTCATGTGTCCCCATTGTAATTCTTAAATCCCCACAGAGGTACGACGCTTTTCACACGTAGCCCTAGGGCACCATCACTACAGTGATACGGGCCGTACTCACGCGTGTACGGCCCGTATCACTAGGCCCTACGGTACCCCCAACGATAGTGATAGGCACGTACTCCCGCATGTACGGGCCGTACACGTGTGAGTACGTGCCTATCACTAGGCCCTACGGTACCCCCAACGATAGTGATAGGCACGTACTCACGCGTGTACGGGCCGTACACGCGTGAGTACGGGCCCTACACACGCCCTCAGAGCATGTGTACTGCATTTCACAGCTTACACTGGTGATAGGAGGCGCACACGAAAGGAAAGGAGGTGGCAGACTCGCACAAGGCTGTACATCAAGTCATTGTCAGTGCAGTCCTTCATGTGCAGGGCCTAGGGGTGTCAGGCAGTGATGTGGCACATGTCTTCTCATGTTGTGGCACAATAGATGTGTGATGAGCTGTTTACATATGTCATGTGTGATGAGGCACTTCCCCTTCACACTTTGCACATGTGTGCATGTGCAACACATGTGTCAAGCACTGCATCACTGGTATGGCACAGTCAGCAACACCCGCAACTGTCCCCTGATGGCAGGTACATGGATAATTACACCTCACATGTGACTCCCAGTGTGCCACGATGTGACTATGTCATTTGTGTGTCATGTGTTCCCATGAGCTTTCCGTTGGTGTTCCGTCAACTCCATCTGCTGTTGCAGCTTCCAACATGTGTATGTGTGCATTTGTGCATGACACACATATACGCACACCATGCCACATGTGGACTCACACGTTACATGTGTCATGATGGTTCGAAGATGACTTCCTGACATGAGGCAATATCGGCGTTGTCTCAATGTCTGTGACATCAGTTTTTGACATGGACCCCTTAATGGAAATGTGTGTCATCTGTCCATTTCCAGATAACATGTGACCTGTGCGTCTAGACTACTGCCAGCTGTCTGTATGAGATGACATCCTTCTAATGCTGATATGTGGATGTCTGTCACTCATGTAATGTGTCTGGCTGGTCACTTACACTGGCCAACAGCTATTTCATGGCATGTCACGTCAACATTGCCATGCAACTATTGTGGCTGGCTCTTCGTAGGAGTATCACCTGGCTGGCCCACGTGTCATGGATGTATTGCACAGCACAGACTCTGTATTGAGCAGATGTGTATTAGCTGTTGAACATGTGCTGACCTCAGTGACATTGGTGTGGTAATGTACTCACTCTTTGTTATTCCTTCCAAATCTCTGCAGGGCACCGCCTCTCCCCAGACAAATGCCAGACCTCGATGCCATGCGTGAACATGACTGCATACGCAGATACCGATTCTCGCAAGAGTTGATGGAGGACTTGACCCGCCGGCTTGCACCACACCTCCAACCACAACACAGGTATCCTACAGCTCTGACCCCCAAGGTGAAGGTGATGGCAGCCCTACATTTTTTTGCCACCGGCACGTTTCAATTGACCATAGCTGATGTAGGTGGCATGTCCCAGACTATGTTCAGCCGTGTCCTGCATGATGTTATAGAAGCCATGTTGTTGCACCTGGATGAATTCATCCATTTTCCCACTCGTGAGCAGTTGACAGGTGTCAAGGGTGAGTTCTATGCCCTGGGAGGGATGCCTCATGTAATTGGGTATATAACACAATAGGGCAACCCAATAGACCCCAGGGGTTTGGGTACAATGTAATTTCAAACACAATATAAACCCTGAGGATTTATTTCATTAGCATTCCTTAGTCGTATAGTCACCTTAGTGAGCTTAATTTCATAAAGAACCTAGAGGTAAACGATAGTTATCACAGTTCATTATTTATTCAATTTTTTGGATTACTTCTTTTAAATTTCAATGTGACAATAAATTCATATATACAGAAATGAGAAAATCAATTTACATTTGTACACTGGCAACACAAACTACTGTCAATTAGGTACATATAGAAAACAGTAGTAATTGACACTTTTTATGATGATGAACCATCCACAGTTTGGTCATATATCAAGGAAACTCTTGTTTCAATATTGTTAGTATCACAACACATCAGATGGGTATTTGTTTCCACCAAATAAGTGTCACAGCGTCGACGTTTCGGTCTCCTATTAGAACATATTAATCAACGAGACCATCTTCAGGACCAATGTTGCACCATGTATCTATTGTAAACAAATATATTGCATTACTCATTGATACCAATATACATATATACATCTAAGTTCTACACTTAGGTATTGCCTATACAATGAAGGAGAAAAGGTGTATCAAAGGTTAAAAACCGATCAGGTGACCAAGAGCCCAAACACCATAGAATATATGACCACCATTAAAAGATTCTCCGAGACACAACTTTATTAGTCAAGCCAGTTCGTGGAATACAACAGCTAATTAGTACTTCTCACGCAGCGTGACCCTCACCACTTTGTGAATCAATAGATCGTGTTAAAGTGGTGGGAATGTGCCACTTACTATGTAAAGACCATAGCCTAGTCAAGGTCTATCGAATCACTTCTCCCACAGTCTTCAAAAGAAGAGCTGGATATCTAAAAATGTTTGTACATAAAACGCCATAAATCAGACAATTGTCAAAAACTATAAACTATAAGTGCATTGTTACCAATAAATAAAACAAAACGGACAAGCCTCTCAGCCATTACTTACAAGAAACGCCCCTTATCGTCGGCGGTGTATAAATCCTAATTCTGTGAACAAACAGAAACCCACCTAGTCAGTTAGCGCCAATTCACATTCTCATACAGTATCTTTTCCAATAGATACGGCGCTCCTACCTAATACTGAAACTTACTCTTTTTGACAGAGGTTAACCGTTATTCTCCTTCCGTTGCACGTCTCGCCACATAGTCCGAGCATGAGTGCTGGGGCAACGCGAACCTTAATAATCACGTAAATAACGTGATCTCAGACGTCACTGATACGCAGTAAACATGTCGGCCATCTTTGAGTGTAGTCCAAACAACGGACCAACTTGATATCACGATCGTTTCAGGATATATTACAACACCAAAATGCAATTCAAATCAACACCAGATGAACAAACGAGTGCCAAATATCAGGATTACATCCATCTAACAAAAACCATCATATTTAATTGTACCACACCACATGTCAGGTTGCTTCAACTGAATCGTGTCGCAATCGTTTCACACCAAGTGGCGGCCATTTCTAAATGCACACATTAGCACTGTCAGTATGCAGAGTATACATATCCTTCTATAGCTGGAGTAAAGTAGGTCCAAAGGCCACAAGTATTACTACACCGCTTGGCTAATACTCGCCATGTAAGCTAGAAGGCCACTTTAAAACAGAAATGTAAGTGACTACACCAGCATTGGGAATCATAGGCCATCAATATGGAGCTATAACATCAGAGACAACCAGATGGTGATCATGTATTCTAGAGTGTCGCTAGAGTTTGCCATTCTATAAAGGAATTTAATCCCCTCTCCACTGTCTTGACTAGCCAAATCCACCTGTTTTCCTTCAAGGTCAATAGGCGTTCAACATTCTGTCGCCTTTTTGTGTTCTTGATAGTCTCAAGTACAAACCATTTCATTTCAGTAGGGTTGTGTTCTTTCTCTATATAATGCTCTACCATAGGGGCAGTAATGATTCTACACCTAATCCGCGACTGGTGTTGTATTATACGCTTTTTGACTTCTTGTGTTGTTTTTCCTATATAGTATAGGCCACAGGGGCACTCTATACAATATATGACATTTCTTGTCAAACAATTAGTGTGTTGGCGTATTGTCCATTCAATTCCATTCAGGACACAAGACTTTACTACTAATGTCGTTGGGCAGGCTATGCAATGCCCACATGGGTAATGCCCAGTTATGGGTGCTAGCCCCCATAGATTCGTTATTGTGGTCGGAGCAGGTTCTCTATAAGCTTTTACTAGTGAGTCCCTTAGATTCCTTGCTCTTTTGAATGCAAACCGTGGTCTCGATAGCTGTGGTTCAGCTTTTTGTACCAAATGCCAGTTTTTTGACAGAATCTTTTTGATGGAATTAGACTCAGTGCCAAATGTCATGACACAGGTAATGATTTCAGTTGTGGGAGCACGCTGGTCCTTACTATGTAGGAGTGCCTCCCGATCATAGTACCATGCTCTCTTGAGTGAGCGTTTCACAAGTCTGTATGGGTAGCCTCTCATTCCCAATTTTGTCTGTAAAATTTTGGCCTCCCTGAAATAATCCTCCCGTCTGGTACAGTTCCGTTTGATACGCAGGAACTGGCCAAACGGGAGGTTATCCCGTAGGTTCCGTGGGTGGTGACTAGTATATTCGAGCAAAGTGTTTCTTGCTGTCGGTTTTGTGAATAGACTAGTGGCTAATACTCCGTCATCATTCCAAATTTTTAGATCAAGAAAATTAATAGACTGGTCATCAAACTCTAAAGTAAATTTGAGATGGTCACTTTGTTCATTCAGCCAAACATGGAACTCATGTAGTCTCGAAGTGGGCCCCTCCCAGATCATCAATACATCATCGATGTATCGAAGGTATTTTTTAATTTCATTTTTGAAGGGGTTGTTGTTGTAGATGATCTCCTCTTCAAAGGCAGCAACATATAAGTTCGCTATATCTGGAGCAAAAATTGCTCCCATAGCGACTCCCTTTACTTGGCCATAGAAGTCGCCATTGAACAAAAAATAATTTTGTTCCAAGGCGATCTTAGCACATTCGACAATGAAGTCAGATGGTACCTGATGGGGACGTGGCCTTCCTTCTAATGTCATATGAATTACCTCTAGAGCTTCTCCTTGTGGGATACTTGTATACAAGCTTTCTATGTCCATCGTGACTAGAATGTTGTACTGCTTGTTAAAAGGTTGACCTTCTATTGTTGTGATTACATGTGTGCTGTCTCTTGTGTAGGATTGTGTCAGCATTACAAACGGTTTTATAAAGAAGTCGACATATTCAGCTAGAGGTTGTAAGATGGATTGGCAACCAGCCACAATTGGTCTTCCGGGGGGTTTTTTGTCGTCCTTATGTATTTTCGGTAGCGTGTAGAACGCAGGTATGGAGAAGTCATTTTTGTTCAGGTAAGCGAATTCCTTTTGGCTCAACCATAGATTATCCAATCCATTTTTTGTTAGCTTTAGAATTTCTGATCTGATCTTTTCTGTGGGGTCTCTCATAAGTTTGATGTAATGGGTAGTATTATTCAGTTGTCTTAATGCCTCTGAATCATAGTCAGATTTATCCTGTATAATGATACTTCCACCCTTGTCAGCAGGTTTGATAATAATATCATCTCTACTGGCAAGCGTTTTTAGGGTATGATGTTCATCCTTAGTGAAGTTGTATTTCACATACTGTTTATTTTTAAACATTTGTTCTATTTCCATGAGAACAACACTCTCAAAGGTCACTAATTCCTTCGGGATCAGATTAGTGGCGGGATAGAAAGTAGAAGAACATCGCAAGCCTGTGACATTATTTTGTGTGACAATGGGGGTCCTGTTGAACATGTATTTAAGACGAATCATCCTAAAAAACGTATATAGTTCAATCTGTGTTGTGAAGATGTCATTTCTATTAGTTGGTACATAGGAGAGGCCATGACTCAGTAACTCAGGGCCCGATTCACAGAACAAACTTAAGACTAAATCCTAAACTTAGTACCATTCTGGTATTCACAGAATGCACCTAGTACTTCTGCTATTCACAGAATGAACTTACTACTTTTGCTATTCACAGAATGAACTTAGTACTTTTGCTATTCACAGAATGGATTTACGACTCCTAAACTTACGTCCGCACTCGGGCCGGAAATTCCGGCCCGGAGGCGGAGCTTCCGGCCCGGAGGCGGGGCTTCCGGGCCGTAGGCGGAGCTTCCGGACCGGAGGCGGAGCTTCCGGCCCGGAGGTGGGGATTCCGGCCGATTTAGCTATGGCCGAAATCTCCACCTCCGGGCCGGAAGCTCCGCCTCCGGCCCGGAAGCTCCGCCTACGGCCCGGAAGCCCCGCCTCCGGGCCGGAAGCTCCGCCTCCGGGCCGGAATTTCCGGCCCGAGTGCGGACGTAAGTTTAGGAGTCGTAAATCCATTCTGTGAATAGCAAAAGTACTAAGTTCATTCTGTGAATAGCAAAAGTAGTAAGTTCATTCTGTGAATACCAGAAGTACTAGGTGCATTCTGTGAATACCAGAATGGTACTAAGTTTAGGATTCAGTCTTAAGTTTGTTCTGTGAATCGGGCCCTCAATTTCTTTAACAGATAGTTCATGTTTGGAGAGGTTGAAGATGGGGACTACCTCTAAGTTTCCTCGATTATAGTCAGTCATTATGTTTGGATTTTCTATTGTGTGTGGGTCTACCACTCGTAGTATGTGTTCCTGGTTTGTCTGTGACCCGGGGTATATTGGTTCCTGAACCATCCTCTCCTGTTGTTGCGAGTTCTGCCTCTCTGTGTGTGTTGACCTCTCCCTAAAAAAGTAGTGGAGGAAGTGGACTGATTTTGACCTCTACCTTGTCTATAGTTGGGAGTTCCTCCACGGCTGTTATTTTCATCAGAACTTGAAGAGCCCGTGTCTGAGAAAGTAGTATGTTTTGGTACCCAGTTGGATTGATTTGGAAAAACAACACAAGAAGTCAAAAAGCGTATAATACAACACCAGTCGCGGATTAGGTGTAGAATCATTACTGCCCCTATGGTAGAGCATTATATAGAGAAAGAACACAACCCTACTGAAATGAAATGGTTTGTACTTGAGACTATCAAGAACACAAAAAGGCGACAGAATGTTGAACGCCTATTGACCTTGAAGGAAAACAGGTGGATTTGGCTAGTCAAGACAGTGGAGAGGGGATTAAATTCCTTTATAGAATGGCAAACTCTAGCGACACTCTAGAATACATGATCACCATCTGGTTGTCTCTGATGTTATAGCTCCATATTGATGGCCTATGATTCCCAATGCTGGTGTAGTCACTTACATTTCTGTTTTAAAGTGGCCTTCTAGCTTACATGGCGAGTATTAGCCAAGCGGTGTAGTAATACTTGTGGCCTTTGGACCTACTTTACTCCAGCTATAGAAGGATATGTATACTCTGCATACTGACAGTGCTAATGTGTGCATTTAGAAATGGCCGCCACTTGGTGTGAAACGATTGCGACACGATTCAGTTGAAGCAACCTGACATGTGGTGTGGTACAATTAAATATGATGGTTTTTGTTAGATGGATGTAATCCTGATATTTGGCACTCGTTTGTTCATCTGGTGTTGATTTGAATTGCATTTTGGTGTTGTAATATATCCTGAAACGATCGTGATATCAAGTTGGTCCGTTGTTTGGACTACACTCAAAGATGGCCGACATGTTTACTGCGTATCAGTGACGTCTGAGATCACGTTATTTACGTGATTATTAAGGTTCGCGTTGCCCCAGCACTCATGCTCGGACTATGTGGCGAGACGTGCAACGGAAGGAGAATAACGGTTAACCTCTGTCAAAAAGAGTAAGTTTCAGTATTAGGTAGGAGCGCCGTATCTATTGGAAAAGATACTGTATGAGAATGTGAATTGGCGCTAACTGACTAGGTGGGTTTCTGTTTGTTCACAGAATTAGGATTTATACACCGCCGACGATAAGGGGCGTTTCTTGTAAGTAATGGCTGAGAGGCTTGTCCGTTTTGTTTTATTTATTGGTAACAATGCACTTATAGTTTATAGTTTTTGACAATTGTCTGATTTATGGCGTTTTATGTACAAACATTTTTAGATATCCAGCTCTTCTTTTGAAGACTGTGGGAGAAGTGATTCGATAGACCTTGACTAGGCTATGGTCTTTACATAGTAAGTGGCACATTCCCACCACTTTAACACGATCTATTGATTCACAAAGTGGTGAGGGTCACGCTGCGTGAGAAGTACTAATTAGTTGTTGTATTCCACGAACTGGCTTGACTAATAAAGTTGTGTCTCGGAGAATCTTTTAATGGTGGTCATATATTCTATGGTGTTTGGGCTCTTGGTCACCTGATCGGTTTTTAACCTTTGATACACCTTTTCTCCTTCATTGTATAGGCAATACCTAAGTGTAGAACTTAGATGTATATATGTATATTGGTATCAATGAGTAATGCAATATATTTGTTTACAATAGATACATGGTGCAACATTGGTCCTGAAGATGGTCTCGTTGATTAATATGTTCTAATAGGAGACCGAAACGTCGACGCTGTGACACTTATTTGGTGGAAACAAATACCCATCTGATGTGTTGTGATACTAACAATATTGAAACAAGAGTTTCCTTGATATATGACCAAACTGTGGATGGTTCATCATCATAAAAAGTGTCAATTACTACTGTTTTCTATATGTACCTAATTGACAGTAGTTTGTGTTGCCAGTGTACAAATGTAAATTGATTTTCTCATTTCTGTATATATGAATTTATTGTCACATTGAAATTTAAAAGAAGTAATCCAAAAAATTGAATAAATAATGAACTGTGATAACTATCGTTTACCTCTAGGTTCTTTATGAAATTAAGCTCACTAAGGTGACTATACGACTAAGGAATGCTAATGAAATAAATCCTCAGGGTTTATATTGTGTTTGAAATTACATTGTACCCAAACCCCTGGGGTCTATTGGGTTGCCCTATTGTGTTATATAGCTATTTGCGCAGAATTTTCTGCAAGGGCCCTTGTTACAAGTGGTTTTGTGATTTGTCAATTATAGGTATTGCTGTCACATGTAAGGTGGTCTAAATATTTTTTCTCTTTTATGTGTTATTTGTGCACTTTATCTTTAGTTAATTTGTAACAAGTCTCCATATGTCAGAACAGGAAACTTTAACCTACACAGATGAATATATCGCCAAAATAGCAGGTGGACCATCATTGCTTGGCCCTGTTAGTGGGGGCACTACCCATAACATATAGCAAACTACACTACGTAACAACTTAGAAAGGTTATATAAGAAACTGATAAGAACCGAACTGCATGCGAAATTCTTAACAGATTGCCTGAATAACAACATAATCCCGGTAGGATTACAGGTACGCAATATACCAGTGATCTTTATAGACGACGAGGATTTCAAGGTGGGCTTTAGTTTTGTTTCCAATAAATGCTCACGAAGCTGGATGGTTCTGAGTATAGAGACAGCTCTAAAACATATAGACAAACTGAAGGCAGAAATAGCGGATTTAGAGAAGCAAATCCTAGAAGATTCTTCAGTAACAGATTCCCGTGAATTTCTGACTAAATTAGAGAATATTATCTCTGATTTTCAGAGAAATAATATACTAAAAAAGACGGATAAGTTACAAAAAGATATAAAAAACTATTCTAGAGAACGAACTTACCCATATTTGAAAAAAGATTTTTTTCAACAGAACCCAAATCAATCCAACTGGGTACCAAAACATACTACTTTCTCAGACACGGGCTCTTCAAGTTCTGATGAAAATAACAGCCGTGGAGGAACTCCCAACTATAGACAAGGTAGAGGTCAAAATCAGTCCACTTCCTCCACTACTTTTTTAGGGAGAGGTCAACACACACAGAGAGGCAGAACTCGCAACAACAGGAGAGGATGGTTCAGGAACCAATACACCCCGGGTCACAGACAAACCAGGAACACATACTACGAGTGGTAGACCCACACACAATAGAAAATCCAAACATAATGACTGACTATAATCGAGGAAACTTAGAGGTAGTCCCCATCTTCAACCTCTCCAAACATGAACTATCTGTTAAAGAAATTGAGTTACTGAGTCATGGCCTCTCCTATGTACCAACTAATAGAAATGACATCTTCACAACACAGATTGAACTATATAAGTTTTTTAGGATGATTCGTCTTAAATACATGTTCAACGGGACCCCCATTGTCACACAAAATAATGTCACAGGCTTGCGATGTTCTTCTACTTTCTATCCCGCCACTAATCTGATCCCGAAGGAATTAGTGACCTTTGAGAGTGTTGTTCTCATGGAAATAGAACAAATGTTTAAAAATAAACAGTATGTGAAATACAACTTCACTAAGGATGAACATCATACCCTAAAAACGCTTGCCAGTAGAGATGATATTATTATCAAACCTGCTGACAAGGGTGGAAGTATCATTATACAGGATAAATCTGACTATGATTCAGAGGCATTAAGACAACTGAATAATACTACCCATTACATCAAACTTATGAGAGACCCCACAGAAAAGATCAGATCAGAAATTCTAAAGCTAACAAAAAATGGATTGGATAATCTATGGTTGAGCCAAAAGGAATTCGCTTACCTGAACAAAAATGACTTCTCCATACCTGCGTTCTACACGCTACCGAAAATACATAAGGACGACAAAAAAACCCCCGGAAGACCAATTGTGGCTGGTTGCCAATCCATCTTACAACCTCTAGCTGAATATGTCGACTTCTTTATAAAACCGTTTGTAATGCTGACA
Source organism: Triturus cristatus (assembly GCF_964204655.1). Taxonomy (NCBI): domain Eukaryota; kingdom Metazoa; phylum Chordata; class Amphibia; order Caudata; family Salamandridae; genus Triturus; species Triturus cristatus. Next base: position 1,717,775,600 of record NC_140589.1, on the reverse strand, counting down.
CAATCCTACACAAGAGACAGCACACATGTAATCACAACAATAGAAGGTCTACCTTTTAACAAGCAGTACAACATTCTAGTCACGATGGACATAGAAAGCTTGTATACAAGTATCCCACAAGGAGAAGCTCTAGAGGTAATTCATATGACATTAGAAGGAAGGCCACGTCCCCATCAGGTACCATCTGACTTCATTGTCGAATGTGCTAAGATCGCCTTGGAACAAAATTATTTTTTGTTCAATGGCGACTTCTATGGCCAAGTAAAGGGAGTCGCTATGGGAGCAATTTTTGCTCCAGATATAGCGAACTTATATGTTGCTGCCTTTGAAGAGGAGATCATCTACAACAACAACCCCTTCAAAAATGAAATTAAAAAATACCTTCGATACATCGATGATGTATTGATGATCTGGGAGGGGCCCACTTCGAGACTACATGAGTTCCATGTTTGGCTGAATGAACAAAGTGACCATCTCAAATTTACTTTAGAGTTTGATGACCAGTCTATTAATTTTCTTGATCTAAAAATTTGGAATGATGACGGAGTATTAGCCACTAGTCTATTCACAAAACCGACAGCAAGAAACACTTTGCTCGAATATACTAGTCACCACCCACGGAACCTACGGGATAACCTCCCGTTTGGCCAGTTCCTGCGTATCAAACGGAACTGTACCAGACGGGAGGATTATTTCAGGGAGGCCAAAATTTTACAGACAAAATTGGGAATGAGAGGCTACCCATACAGACTTGTGAAACGCTCACTCAAGAGAGCATGGTACTATGATCGGGAGGCACTCCTACATAGTAAGGACCAGCGTGCTCCCACAACTGAAATCATTACCTGTGTCATGACATTTGGCACTGAGTCTAATTCCATCAAAAAGATTCTGTCAAAAAACTGGCATTTGGTACAAAAAGCTGAACCACAGCTATCGAGACCACGGTTTGCATTCAAAAGAGCAAGGAATCTAAGGGACTCACTAGTAAAAGCTTATAGAGAACCTGCTCCGACCACAATAACGAATCTATGGGGGCTAGCACCCATAACTGGGCATTACCCATGTGGGCATTGCATAGCCTGCCCAACGACATTAGTAGTAAAGTCTTGTGTCCTGAATGGAATTGAATGGACAATACGCCAACACACTAATTGTTTGACAAGAAATGTCATATATTGTATAGAGTGCCCCTGTGGCCTATACTATATAGGAAAAACAACACAAGAAGTCAAAAAGCGTATAATACAACACCAGTCGCGGATTAGGTGTAGAATCATTACTGCCCCTATGGTAGAGCATTATATAGAGAAAGAACACAACCCTACTGAAATGAAATGGTTTGTACTTGAGACTATCAAGAACACAAAAAGGCGACAGAATGTTGAACGCCTATTGACCTTGAAGGAAAACAGGTGGATTTGGCTAGTCAAGACAGTGGAGAGGGGATTAAATTCCTTTATAGAATGGCAAACTCTAGCGACACTCTAGAATACATGATCACCATCTGGTTGTCTCTGATGTTATAGCTCCATATTGATGGCCTATGATTCCCAATGCTGGTATAGTCACTTACATTTCTGTTTTAAAGTGGCCTTCTAGCTTACATGGCGAGTATTAGCCAAGCGGTGTAGTAATACTTGTGGCCTTTGGACCTACTTTACTCCAGCTATAGAAGGATATGTATACTCTGCATACTGACAGTGCTAATGTGTGCATTTAGAAATGGCCGCCACTTGGTGTGAAACGATTGCGACACGATTCAGTTGAAGCAACCTGACATGTGGTGTGGTACAATTAAATATGATGGTTTTTGTTAGATGGATGTAATCCTGATATTTGGCACTCGTTTGTTCATCTGGTGTTGATTTGAATTGCATTTTGGTGTTGTAATATATCCTGAAACGATCGTGATATCAAGTTGGTCCGTTGTTTGGACTACACTCAAAGATGGCCGACATGTTTACTGCGTATCAGTGACGTCTGAGATCACGTTATTTACGTGATTATTAAGGTTCGCGTGGCCCCAGCACTCATGCTCGGACTATGTGGCGAGACGTGCAACGGAAGGAGAATAACGGTTAACCTCTGTCAAAAAGAGTAAGTTTCAGTATTAGGTAGGAGCGCCGTATCTATTGGAAAAGATACTGTATGAGAATGTGAATTGGCGCTAACTGACTAGGTGGGTTTCTGTTTGTTCACAGAATTAGGATTTATACACCGCCGACGATAAGGGGCGTTTCTTGTAAGTAATGGCTGAGAGGCTTGTCCGTTTTGTTTTATTTATTGGTAACAATGCACTTATAGTTTATAGTTTTTGACAATTGTCTGATTTATGGCGTTTTATGTACAAACATTTTTAGATATCCAGCTCTTCTTTTGAAGACTGTGGGAGAAGTGATTCGATAGACCTTGACTAGGCTATGGTCTTTACATAGTAAGTGGCACATTCCCACCACTTTAACACGATCTATTGATTCACAAAGTGGTGAGGGTCACGCTGCGTGAGAAGTACTAATTAGTTGTTGTATTCCACGAACTGGCTTGACTAATAAAGTTGTGTCTCGGAGAATCTTTTAATGGTGGTCATATATTCTATGGTGTTTGGGCTCTTGGTCACCTGATCGGTTTTTAACCTTTGATACACCTTTTCTCCTTCATTGTATAGGCAATACCTAAGTGTAGAACTTAGATGTATATATGTATATTGGTATCAATGAGTAATGCAATATATTTGTTTACAATAGATACATGGTGCAACATTGGTCCTGAAGATGGTCTCGTTGATTAATATGTTCTAATAGGAGACCGAAACGTCGACGCTGTGACACTTATTTGGTGGAAACAAATACCCATCTGATGTGTTGTGATACTAACAATATTAAAACAAGAGTTTCCTTGATATATGACCAAACTGTGGATGGTTCATCATCATAAAAAGTGTCAATTACTACTGTTTTCTATATGTACCTAATTGACAGTAGTTTGTGTTGCCAGTGTACAAATGTAAATTGATTTTCTCATTTCTGTATATATGAATTTATTGTCACATTGAAATTTAAAAGAAGTAATCCAAAAAATTGAATAAATAATGAACTGTGATAACTATCGTTTACCTCTAGGTTCTTTATGAAATTAAGCTCACTAAGGTGACTATACGACTAAGGAATGCTAATGAAATAAATCCTCAGGGTTTATATTGTGTTTGAAATTACATTGTACCCAAACCCCTGGGGTCTATTGGGTTGCCCTATTGTGTTATATAGCTATTTGCGCAGAATTTTCTGCAAGGGCCCTTGTTACAAGTGGTTTTGTGATTTGTCAATTATAGGTATTGCTGTCACATGTAAGGTGGTCTAAATATTTTTTCTCTTTTATGTGTTATTTGTGCACTTTATCTTTAGTTAATTTGTAACAAGTCTCCATATGTCAGAACAGGAAACTTTAACCTACACAGATGAATATATCGCCAAAATAGCAGGTGGACCATCATTGCTTGGCCCTGTTAGTGGGGGCACTACCCATAACATTCAGCAAACTACACTACGTAACAACTTAGAAAGGTTATATAAGAAACTGATAAGAACCGAACTGCATGCGAAATTCTTAACAGATTGCCTGAATAACAACATAATCCCGGTAGGATTACAGGTACGCAATATACCAGTGATCTTTATAGACGACGAGGATTTCAAGGTGGGCTTTAGTTTTGTTTCCAATAAATGCTCACGAAGCTGGATGGTTCTGAGTATAGAGACAGCTCTAAAACATATAGACAAACTGAAGGCAGAAATAGCGGATTTAGAGAAGCAAATCCTAGAAGATTCTTCAGTAACAGATTCCCGTGAATTTCTGACTAAATTAGAGAATATTATCTCTGATTTTCAGAGAAATAATATACTAAAAAAGACGGATAAGTTACAAAAAGATATAAAAAACTATTCTAGAGAACGAACTTACCCATATTTGAAAAAAGATTTTTTTCAACAGAACCCAAATCAATCCAACTGGGTACCAAAACATACTACTTTCTCAGACACGGGCTCTTCAAGTTCTGATGAAAATAACAGCCGTGGAGGAACTCCCAACTATAGACAAGGTAGAGGTCAAAATCAGTCCACTTCCTCCACTACTTTTTTAGGGAGAGGTCAACACACACAGAGAGGCAGAACTCGCAACAACAGGAGAGGATGGTTCAGGAACCAATACACCCCGGGTCACAGACAAACCAGGAACACATACTACGAGTGGTAGACCCACACACAATAGAAAATCCAAACATAATGACTGACTATAATCGAGGAAACTTAGAGGTAGTCCCCATCTTCAACCTCTCCAAACATGAACTATCTGTTAAAGAAATTGAGTTACTGAGTCATGGCCTCTCCTATGTACCAACTAATAGAAATGACATCTTCACAACACAGATTGAACTATATAAGTTTTTTAGGATGATTCGTCTTAAATACATGTTCAACAGGACCCCCATTGTCACACAAAATAATGTCACAGGCTTGCGATGTTCTTCTACTTTCTATCCCGCCACTAATCTGATCCCGAAGGAATTAGTGACCTTTGAGAGTGTTGTTCTCATGGAAATAGAACAAATGTTTAAAAATAAACAGTATGTGAAATACAACTTCACTAAGGATGAACATCATACCCTAAAAACGCTTGCCAGTAGAGATGATATTATTATCAAACCTGCTGACAAGGGTGGAAGTATCATTATACAGGATAAATCTGACTATGATTCAGAGGCATTAAGACAACTGAATAATACTACCCATTACATCAAACTTATGAGAGACCCCACAGAAAAGATCAGATCAGAAATTCTAAAGCTAACAAAAAATGGATTGGATAATCTATGGTTGAGCCAAAAGGAATTCGCTTACCTGAACAAAAATGACTTCTCCATACCTGCGTTCTACAAGCTACCGAAAATACATAAGGACGACAAAAAACCCCCCGGAAGACCAATTGTGGCTGGTTGCCAATCCATCTTACAACCTCTAGCTGAATATGTCGACTTCTTTATAAAACCGTTTGTAATGCTGACACAATCCTACACAAGAGACAGCACACATGTAATCACAACAATAGAAGGTCAACCTTTTAACAAGCAGTACAACATTCTAGTCACGATGGACATAGAAAGCTTGTATACAAGTATCCCACAAGGAGAAGCTCTAGAGGTAATTCATATGACATTAGAAGGAAGGCCACGTCCCCATCAGGTACCATCTGACTTCATTGTCGAATGTGCTAAGATCGCCTTGGAACAAAATTATTTTTTGTTCAATGGCGACTTCTATGGCCAAGTAAAGGGAGTCGCTATGGGAGCAATTTTTGCTCCAGATATAGCGAACTTATATGTTGCTGCCTTTGAAGAGGAGATCATCTACAACAACAACCCCTTCAAAAATGAAATTAAAAAATACCTTCGATACATCGATGATGTATTGATGATCTGGGAGGGGCCCACTTCGAGACTACATGAGTTCCATGTTTGGCTGAATGAACAAAGTGACCATCTCAAATTTACTTTAGAGTTTGATGACCAGTCTATTAATTTTCTTGATCTAAAAATTTGGAATGATGACGGAGTATTAGCCACTAGTCTATTCACAAAACCGACAGCAAGAAACACTTTGCTCGAATATACTAGTCACCACCCACGGAACCTACGGGATAACCTCCCGTTTGGCCAGTTCCTGCGTATCAAACGGAACTGTACCAGACGGGAGGATTATTTCAGGGAGGCCAAAATTTTACAGACAAAATTGGGAATGAGAGGCTACCCATACAGACTTGTGAAACGCTCACTCAAGAGAGCATGGTACTATGATCGGGAGGCACTCCTACATAGTAAGGACCAGCGTGCTCCCACAACTGAAATCATTACCTGTGTCATGACATTTGGCACTGAGTCTAATTCCATCAAAAAGATTCTGTCAAAAAACTGGCATTTGGTACAAAAAGCTGAACCACAGCTATCGAGACCACGGTTTGCATTCAAAAGAGCAAGGAATCTAAGGGACTCACTAGTAAAAGCTTATAGAGAACCTGCTCCGACCACAATAACGAATCTATGGGGGCTAGCACCCATAACTGGGCATTACCCATGTGGGCATTGCATAGCCTGCCCAACGACATTAGTAGTAAAGTCTTGTGTCCTGAATGGAATTGAATGGACAATACGCCAACACACTAATTGTTTGACAAGAAATGTCATATATTGTATAGAGTGCCCCTGTGGCCTATACTATATAGGAAAAACAACACAAGAAGTCAAAAAGCGTATAATACAACACCAGTCGCGGATTAGGTGTAGAATCATTACTGCCCCTATGGTAGAGCATTATATAGAGAAAGAACACAACCCTACTGAAATGAAATGGTTTGTACTTGAGACTATCAAGAACACAAAAAGGCGACAGAATGTTGAACACCTATTGACCTTGAAGGAAAACAGGTGGATTTGGCTAGTCAAGACAGTGGAGAGGGGATTAAATTCCTTTATAGAATGGCAAACTCTAGCGACACTCTAGAATACATGATCACCATCTGGTTGTCTCTGATGTTATAGCTCCATATTGATGGCCTATGATTCCCAATGCTGGTGTAGTCACTTACATTTCTGTTTTAAAGTGGCCTTCTAGCTTACATGGCGAGTATTAGCCAAGCGGTGTAGTAATACTTGTGGCCTTTGGACCTACTTTACTCCAGCTATAGAAGGATATGTATACTCTGCATACTGACAGTGCTAATGTGTGCATTTAGAAATGGCCGCCACTTGGTGTGAAACGATTGCGACACGATTCAGTTGAAGCAACCTGACATGTGGTGTGGTACAATTAAATATGATGGTTTTTGTTAGATGGATGTAATCCTGATATTTGGCACTCGTTTGTTCATCTGGTGTTGATTTGAATTGCATTTTGGTGTTGTAATATATCCTGAAACGATCGTGATATCAAGTTGGTCCGTTGTTTGGACTACACTCAAAGATGGCCGACATGTTTACTGCGTATCAGTGACGTCTGAGATCACGTTATTTACATGATTATTAAGGTTCGCGTTGCCCCAGCACTCATGCTCGGTCTATGTGGCGAGACGTGCAACGGAAGGAGAATAACGGTTAACCTCTGTCAAAAAGAGTAAGTTTCAGTATTAGGTAGGAGCGCCGTATCTATTGGAAAAGATACTGTATGAGAATGTGAATTGGCGCTAACTGACTAGGTGGGTTTCTGTTTGTTCACAGAATTAGGATTTATACACCGCCGACGATAAGGGGCGTTTCTTGTAAGTAATGGCTGAGAGGCTTGTCCGTTTTGTTTTATTTATTGGTAACAATGCACTTATAGTTTATAGTTTTTGACAATTGTCTGATTTATGGCGTTTTATGTACAAACATTTTTAGATATCCAGCTCTTCTTTTGAAGACTGTGGGAGAAGTGATTCGATAGACCTTGACTAGGCTATGGTCTTTACATAGTAAGTGGCACATTCCCACCACTTTAACACGATCTATTGATTCACAAAGTGGTGAGGGTCACGCTGCGTGAGAAGTACTAATTAGTTGTTGTATTCCACGAACTGGCTTGACTAATAAAGTTGTGTCTCGGAGAATCTTTTAATGGTGGTCATATATTCTATGGTGTTTGGGCTCTTGGTCACCTGATCGGTTTTTAACCTTTGATACACCTTTTCTCCTTCATTGTATAGGCAATACCTAAGTGTAGAACTTAGATGTATATATGTATATTGGTATCAATGAGTAATGCAATATATTTGTTTACAATAGATACATGGTGCAACATTGGTCCTGAAGATGGTCTCGTTGATTAATATGTTCTAATAGGAGACCGAAACGTCGTCGCTGTGACACTTATTTGGTGGAAACAAATACCCATCTGATGTGTTGTGATACTAACAATATTGAAACAAGAGTTTCCTTGATATATGACCAAACTGTGGATGGTTCATCATCATAAAAAGTGTCAATTACTACTGTTTTCTATATGTACCTAATTGACAGTAGTTTGTGTTGCCAGTGTACAAATGTAAATTGATTTTCTCATTTCTGTATATATGAATTTATTGTCACATTGAAATTTAAAAGAAGTAATCCAAAAAATTGAATAAATAATGAACTGTGATAACTATCGTTTACCTCTAGGTTCTTCATGTAATTGGGGCCATTGATGGGACACATGTGGCTTTGGTACCACCACAGGCACAGGAGGTAGCCTATAGAAACCGAAAACATTACCACTCCATTAATGCCCTTGTGGTGTTTCTTGCTAACATGCTGATTTCCCATGTCTGTGCACGTTTTCCAGGGTCCGCACACGATGCATACATCATGAGGCGGAGCAGGGTGCCAGAAATGATGCTGCAGCTGCACGCGGAACGAGCATGTCTTGTTGGTGGGTATACTCTGTTAGTCCTGTGTTCAGCGCTATCTTTGTATCTTACGGCATCTCCTGACCCACTTCTTCACATGATGTTTCCATGTAGGGGACTCTGGCTATCCCAACATGCCATGGCTGATGACGCCTCTCCGCAACGCCAGAACAGCTGCAGAACACCGGTACAACAACACCCATGGGCAGACGAGGCGTGTGATTGAGAGGACGTTTGGACTCCTGAAGAGCAGATTCCGGTGCCTCCACAAGACTGGCGGCGCCCTCCCATATGCCCCGGTGAAGGTCTGCAAAATCTTCATTGTGTGCTGCATGCTGCACAACATGGCAGTGGAGAAGGCCGTGCCACTCATCCTTGATCCGGATGAGCAGGATCATCCACCCGTGGAGGATGAAGGGCTCGGACACGGGGCAAGTGAGGATGAGGATGAGGACATCCGGAGTCAGCTTATCCGCAACTTCTTCTCATGATGGTGAGTCCCTGTGTCTGAGTGTGTACGCTTTGAGCCTTGTGTGGCATGTGTTGCAATGTGTGTGTCGAGCTGACTGTGTGCTAAGTGACTTGGAGGTGTGTTATGATGTGTCATTCAAGTGATGATGTAATTCCACACATATTAGCTGGGACACTAAATTTGTTAAGGGCATGGTGACAACATCATTCCTGTAGAGTACATGTACATGTCTGCGGATTACTAGCTCTTCGCTGAATTGTTGTGTGTCTGTCCACCCCAGATTCTTGCGGCTGTCGTCTGCTCATGTCATCATTGCCCTCCTGCTATTCCTCATGAGTATTGCAACGTGTGCTGGATCAGAGTTACATGCACAGACATGGTGAAAAGTCATTTGGGGTAAGGAGTGCAGCAAGGCATTTTGTGGGTGGTACGTGTTTGTGATAAGTGGGGACTGCTCCTGTGCATGTTGTGTTACCATGCATACATGTCGACTCACCATGGGCCACATGACGTATTGCATGGCTCCCATGAATTGATGGTCACCCTTCCTGACAGTCATCTGTAATGGTGTGTGGATTCTGATGAAGGCATCAATGTGTGTATAACGTCTCTAAGGAACATACAGGATGCTAATGGTGGACATAGTGTGGGACATCCCCATCTGAGGCTCAATGGGGAATTGTAGACTTTCCGTGTGCAGCAAGTGGTGTTGGGGTCAACCCCTTCACTTGTGTGCCAGCTCAGTAGGATTTACACATCTGTGTGTTGAAGGGGGTGTCCAGTGTAGGTCACACATGGTCAGCCAAATGACCTGTGAGTCTGTTCCAATTGATGGATTTCCCTTAGTGTGAGGCTGAGTAATAAAGGTGTTTGTCCCACTCCAAGGTGCCTCATCTCTGTCAATGCAGGTCTCTTGCCACTTTGCATGCGGCATATCTGGCATAGTTGTGGAAGATTATGCATAGGAGTCCATGTGTAGTTTAGCAACATGCATGCAGTTGCTCATGGGTTAGGCTCCCTATTGGGCATGAAGTACATGGTCGTGTATGTTTTTTGGCATGTTGGTCCGCACAATGGGCAACCAACAGCTGCTAAGGGTGTGTCTCCTGTGCGCAGGTCGGCCTTCAGTTTCCTGATCCGGTGTCATGCTTCTTTGGTGATTGTGCATGCATTGTCTCCGGGTGTGCCATGTGACACTGGACACTCCTTACTTTACACACGCGCCTGTTGCAGTTGTCCTTCTGACATCATAGTCTATGTGTGCAAATTCTGTAATTTTGCAAGGAGATGCTGCCTGCTGCTGCGGCCCCTGCAGCAAGGGCCAACAGAGTATCCAGATTTGGCAACACACACGCCTCCAGGATGCTCCTCACTTCCTCCCTCCACCCATTCATTTTGCTGTCCTCAGCTTGTCTATGCCACTGTTGCCGCCACGCGGTGCCAAAGGCTGGACCATCAGCACATGCAAGGTGCACATTGCACCACCATCTTGTCCTTGCATTACCCACATCACACTACAGTCTGATGTATCAGCCACACTCCGAGCTATGTCCATCCGCACATCTAACGCCTGCTGTCAGACATACCCTGGGCACACACACGACACCTTTGCATAATGAGTGTGCAACTCCAACGGCCTACACTGCGCTGCCCCGCCTTCCAGGCCCTGTCACACCAACCAGGTCACGTCCCTAATACTCCCCACCGGCTGTGTAGCCCAGCAAGGGCATGGGAGTGGGACTCATGGCTTCAGCATGTAGTATGGTGTAATCGTCTGGGACATGGCACAGGTATCATCTCTCAGCATGTCAATCTACAGAGTGTCCAGGACCCCCCTCTCCACCATCACATGCGCACAGCACCTCATCATCAGCTCGTATGCCATTGACAGCCAGGTGCTCCTCACCCTCAACAAAGACACAGACATTGGCAGTTCCATCATTCAAGTATGCATGAGATCCATTGATGAATGGCTGCACACGAGCCACCTGAGGCTGGACTTGTACAGGACTGAGGTGAACATCTGAGGATTGTCCCCTTCCAGCTGGGTCATGTGCCTGTGTCCCACCCACAAGAGCCCTGCACAAGCACCCAGTGGCCACACACACAAGATGGTGTGCATCATGTTTGGCTCGCTCACATTTGCCATGCTAGTCCACAGCATCTGTACCTCATGCTGCAACGCCCTCTGCATTATGCACATGATCCACAGATAGATCCACTCCAAGAAAAGACAGACCATCCCCCAGGTCCATGACAACATCCGTGTCAAATACTGCCCTGCCCTCTACGGAGCAAGTACATCCAAACTCCCAGGAAACTTGTCCACATCCAGGGGGCATCTGCACACCTCAGATTCAACACCCTGCGCCCCAGCCACCTCACCGTCCACCATGGATAGCTGCAATGGATCACTGTCTGCTGCAGGGTGACCTCCACACTCCCCACCCACACTCAGGAGGCAGTCCACAACCCCGACCTCAACCAACCTTGTACGTCTGTCATCCTAGATCCCGTTGGGCCATCTCCGTGCATCCAACCTTGCCCTGGCCACCGTTCTTCACATCCACCGTACTCCAGCATACAGGACATTGTTCTCCCACCTGGCCACACATACCTGGGCCTCCCTCCCCGGGAACCTCCACATGAGCCATGACCTCTACGCCTTGATGATGATCTCCCAAATAGGTCTCTATGCACAGTTTAGCAAGCCCCCCCTCAGCAGCCAGAGGCCATCACAGGTGAGTGTTGTGCTCCATGCCTATATTGAATGATACCTTGTGACCCATGTGTGTCCTGTACCAGACTCTGATCCCAGGGTATGGATGGCTGGAGTTGGTTCAACACTCAGCCATAGTTTGACATTTCCACACACATATGTCGTTGAATGATGCAAAATGACAGGAACGTCTCATGTCCAAAGTGAAATATTTATTTACGGTAGGGTAAGTGGTTTGGTAGATGCAATTGGGTGCTGTACCGGGGGAATAGAATCCAAAGTTCACAGGGGGAGATGGTATCCTTGGCATTGGAAGTCATCAGAGTCCAGACCACAGTGTTGATCATCATTGGTCAGACTGTGACCAGCAAGTCCATGTGGCAGAGAATGTCATTGGATGAGGTGCTGCTGTTGCGCCAGAGGGCCAGGTGCCAGGCCAGGTGACCTGGGAGATGGGGATGGTCCGCTGACTCTCACGGTCTTTTCCGTGGACGACCCACCTTCCTCCGGGGACCCTCAGATGCAGGCCTTGACGATGCTGGGGACGCTCCGTCAGATGAATCCTCCTCCTCCTCCCTCCCTGTGTCTGGTGCTGGTCTACGCCTGGTGGCACAGGGAGGGTTTGCCAGGCTTTGGGCGATCTGACGGAGTGATTGGCTCACGTCCCTGTGCACCGCCAGGAGCTCAGCCAGTCTTGCCTCCATCCGTCCTTGGTGTTGTTGATGACTGGCATTATGCTCGACCTGCAGGTTCTTAATGTCATCGAGGGTCCCCTGCATCTTGGAGAGTCTCGACACGACCTGGTTGATGCCTCTGGTGTCACGCCGGTATGAGTCCAGGATGTTGCGTATGTGTGACATATCGGGGTCCTGAGCTGGCTATTCAGGTTCACGCCTCCGCCTGCCTCCACTCCCACCACCCCTGCCCACGTGAGTCTGGCCTGCCCTTGTGGGCACATCCGGTCTACGGGACCCCTGAGGGATGGCATTTGCAGGGTTGCCTGCCTCCTCCTGGGTGCCCGGAGAACCTTGTCCCTCCTGGTCAGACTGGCTCTGTTGTTCAGTGTGTTGGGTGTGTCCTGGGATGTGGCAGGAATGGGGGTGGTGGTTGGCACAGATGTACCTGACGCAGGTGCTGCAGGGGCTTGGGCACCAGAGGGTCCAGGTTGGTCGGGGTCATCCACGGAGTGGTGAGAGTCGTTGCTACCGGTGGGATCGTCTTCACGCGGTGCCTGGGACTGTGATTCACAAATGTTAATGGTGTTTCATGCGTCATCTATGTTTCATACATATTCAAGTTGACACATTTCCTCCAGGTAGTTGGATGTGCCTAGCATTCCTCTCAATGTCCACTTGGGGATGGGTATGTTGCGGGGGACAGATTGGGATGTTCTCCTGAGTGTTTGACCTGTAGATTGTTTGCTCTGATGCCTATTTGGCTCTGGATCGGTCTTGTTGTGTCACATGTCCATTGTGGGAGTGTGTAAATCCGTTGCCTGCCCCAGGTGTGTGTGCTTGTGTTAGGGGGGGTTGTGACCGGGCCTGCTGTTGTGTGTATTGTGAGTTGTCATTGGGTCTCCCAGGTGATGTGTGTGTCCCCTCATGGTGCATGCTGGCATGACAGTGAGTGTGAGTTCCTGTGCTAGATACCTGTGCTTGTGGAGTTGGTGTTTGAGTGTACAGTGGTACCAGGAGGGCCTTGTGCTGCATACAGCAGGGCCAAGTGTCATCTACCTTGTCAGTACTTTGCCAGTCCCTGTGCATTGTGCATGGTTATGTACCTATGCCACATGGGCTGAGGGCATTGGTGTCTGCATCTCATTTTCACAATGTGTTGTGTGGAGCCCACACTCCCAGCCTCCCGGACATCCAGTCTTGTGTTTGTGGGTATTGTAGGCTTGGACATGGCCTTGCCTTGATTTGTGAAGGGTGCATGGTGACGTTAGTGGCATGAGCGTGGTTTTTGAGTGTGGTTGTTTGCGGTGAGTGCTTGGGGGAAGTTGGGTGCATTTGGTGTATATGTGGTGTGGACCCCATTGCCCCCATGTTACGTAAGTTGTTTGTGTACTCACCATGCTCTGCGACTCCTTCGACTCCGTGTACTCCCACCGGCGGTAGCAGGGCCATCACCTTCTCCTCCCAGGGATGGTAGTGTACGGGTCTGCGGGCGGCCCACCTCCAGTGATGTTAGTCTGGGCATATTCTTCATTCATTTTCCTCTTGACCGCCCTGCGCAGATCGTACCACCTGGCTTGGTATTCATGCCTGGTCCTTCGGATGGGCGCAACAGCATTCACCTTGTCGACAATCCTCTGCCACATGGCAGATTTTTGAGCTATGCTGGTCTGTCTGACCAATGTTCCAAAAAGCTGTGGCGCGACTCTGATGACTTCGTTGACAAGGAGGTCCTGCTCCGCCGTTGTGAACTTTGGATTCTTGTCTGTGGGCATGGTGTGGGGTGTGGGTGTGGATGTGGATGGTTGTGGGTGTGTGGGTGTGAATGTGACGGTGTGTGTGTGAATGTGAAGAGGGGGATGTTTGTGGAGGAGGTTGTGTGAAGGTGTGTGAGTGAAGGTGTAGTGGAGGTATGAGTGATGTGGAGTAGTTTCTATGTGGAGTTGTTTCTCAGTGGGGTCTGGCAGCAGTGGGTCTGTTGCAAAGGCTCACTGGTTGTGTGTGTGGGCCCTTTTTGGGTGTGGCTGTGTTTGAATTTTGGTGGGTGTGTTATAAGTGGTGGTTGTGATTTGGGGCCTCTGTTTGCCTGTTTGGATGTGCCAGGTCAGTCATTGAGATGTATTTTGTCATGTAGACGTGTTTTGTGGTGTTGTGCGAGTCGAGTTGACCCTCCTTGTGCTGTTTTACAGTGTCCTGGTTCTGTAAGAGTCATTTTCGCGTAGGTACGATCCGTACATACGCGATGCTGGGTGAGGGTGCTGGGGTACGGTGTTGAAGTGCGGCGCGTACATGCGGTGGGGGTTCGGTGCGTACACGTGCAGCCCTGGGGTACGGCACATACATGCGGATGTACGGCACGTGCATGTGGGGGGGACGGCACGTACATGGGGGAAGGGAGCGCGTACATGGGGGGAGGGCACGTACATGCGGTGGGGGTACAGTGCGTACACGTGCTGCCCTGGGGTACGGCGCGTACATGTGGAGGTACGGCGCGTACATGCGGGGGTGATGCGCCTACAGGGGGTGGTACGGCGTGTACATGGGGGGGTACGGTGCGTACAAGTGCGGGGCTGGGGTACAGTGCAGACGGGGGGGTAAGGCACGTACATGGGGGGTACGGCGCGTAAATGGGGGGGATACGGCACGTACAGTTGCGGGGCTGGGGTACAGTGCGGACAGGGTGGTGTACGGTGCTGACATATTTAGGGGTGGGGGGGCTGTACGCCTTGTACACGGGCATGAGTTTACCTGTGTACATGTGTGCTACTGCGTTGGCTCCGTACGGGCCTTTTTACGTGCGATTGTGTATTCGGACGGACGGTCGGGATCGTACTTGCGCGCTCAGACTTGTGTTTTACGATTTGCACGTAACAATGTCCGGATCACTCTCATACACTTTTCCCGACGATATTCGGACGTGAACACTTTCCGATGCACTCTCGTACACTTTTCCCGATGCTATTCGTAGATATTTTTCACGGACGAATCGTACTTGGCCGTTTGTACGATGCTTCTCCGACTCGTATGTAAACAAATACGGATACGGGTCGTACGCAAATTATTTTTAACGGATCGGAATCAGCCACTTAGGAGGAGCATGGCACAACCAACAATCTAGGTTGGATAAGTTTTGCTGGGCTGGGCGGCAGAGAATCAATAAATTAAAAAGAGACTACCTCCCTTAGCCAGCTTGCACCAACCCGTATTGAGCCTCCTGGCTTCTCTCTGGCTGGCAATCAATCAAATTAATGGCATGATCAGATCATGATTAATTGACAGTGTCTGTCCAGGCTCACTGTCTCCTCTTGGTCCCAAGGTTGCCCCAGCACAGATCATGGCTGCCTGATTGCTAAGCTCTGAGGCCTCAACTTTTCTTCAAGGCGCAACGGGATCATGAGGCAATTAAATTATTAGGATATTGGGGAAGAGGGTAGTGACAGAAAAGTAAATTAAATTATTAGGAGGATATTGGAGAAGGAAGTCAGTGTGACATTTACTAGTAGCACAAGCACTACAATGCTGTCGCGGTACAGGCCAGCCCACCACGATGAAGGTGCTGTGAGCAGCAGTCTAGGACTCGAGTCGATGACTGGGGCGGCATTCTGAGCATGGCTTCAGTGATGCTGCAGGACTCACTGCAGTGCTGCAGGCTGCAGTGCCTGTTGAGGCACCATCACTTTTGTGGCGGCCCGGGTCACGTGTGACTGGGTTGTCACATTAATGGCAGTCGGGCAGGGCACAAGTCAACATTGCCCACCCTATGTGTGTAACACACAGGTGAATTAGTAACATTGTGGCCTGCGTGAGCCCAGACTGTGGTGCTGTGCCTTTATGGGGCGGAAGCCTGCGTTACCCTTGAATGGTGCTGTGCCAACATAGAATGGAAGCTTGTGGTACCAGGCAATAGTGCTAGGCACTCATAGAATAAAAGCTTGCTCTTCCATTGTGTACTGTTGTGCCAGCTGAGAATGGAAACTTGTTGTACTAGAGTGCAGTGCTGTGCCTTCATAAGGTGGCGGAAGCTTGCTCTACCCAGGTATGGTGATGTGCCTGCATAGAATTAAACCGTGCTGTACCAGAGTGTGGTGCTGTTATTTTTATGGTCCGGAAGCTTGTTCTATGATGGTATAGTGTTGTGACTGCCCAGAACAGAAGTCTGCTGCAGCAGAGTGTGGTGCTTGTGCCTGCAAAGAACAGAAGTTTGCTGCGCCCGAGTGTGGTGCTGTGCCTTCATGGGGCGGAAGCTTGCTCCACCATGGTGTAGCGATGTGCCTGCAAGAACAATTACTTGCTGTACCAGAGTGCGGTGCTGTGCCTTCATGGGGCGTTATCTTTCTCTACCATGGTGTAGTGCTGTGCCTGCAAAGAATAGAAGCATGCTCTATTTCTCCATTCTGCGTGTACCCATGGCCCTTCTTTTCAAATATTCATGGAATTCATGAACACGTGACCATGTCTTTCTGCTGCCGCTGTGTGGTCAGTGTCTGACAGTCACCTCTGATGCCACCCGTGTCTTTCCGCTGCCGCTGTGTGGTCAGTGTCTGACAGTCACCTCTGAGGCCACCCTCACCTCTAGCTCTGTGTCTCAGACAGTGCAGCTCTGCTCTAATGAGCCGAAGGGCGAGTGTGCGTGTGCCAGAGGCACCACCAGATAGCTGTGCCTTCACTCTTCACTGCACTATGAAAGGAGTGCTGAAGTTAGCAGACGCTGAACATTTAAAGGGGGGGGCAGTACTGCATTAGTCTAAAGCCTCTTACTCAAAAAACCTATCCTGTCTCCTTTGGATCCAAATAATACCCTGCCCATTTCACACCTCCCTTTCCCTGCATAGATTTTTGAGAAGGCCCTGAATAAAGAGTTGGTATCAGTCCTAGAGTCTAACCATCTGCTCGATCACTCACAGCATGGTTTCAGGGGAGAACATGGAACGGAGTCAGCCTTGATAGTTGCCTCAGAAGAGCTGAGGTCTACTCTGGATGCAGGATCAAATGCAGCATTGATCCTGTTGGATCTCCCGGCTGCATTGATGCAGTTAACATTGCTATATTGGTTGACCAGCGCCATGCTCTAGGCTTCAGGGGCTCTGCTATGGCCATTTAAAAATATTTTCTCTTGGCAAGGAAACAGTTTGTGTCTCTGGAAAATTTCTCCTCTAGCACCTTCACCTTATCTTGTGGGGTACTGCAGGTCTCATCAGTAAGCCCTATGCTTTTTAATCTATATGTGACCCCCTGGCCATGCTAATCAGAAAAACAGGTTTTTCTGTCGTGAGTTACGCTGACAATACTCAGATAGTCGTGTCAGTGGCGGGTAACCTGAAAGACAGAGAAAGTGGTTTCACAGCTTAACAATTGGAAGTCCAACAACTGCTTAAAGCTTAAAACCGAGGTGCTTGTGCTGGGAAATATTACATCTTTTTGGTCCCCTACCTTGTGGCCATGGAAATAGGAGCTTTACCCACTCCAGTTTCTAACGCCAAAAACCTGGGTGTTATTTTCGGCATCAAACTGACATTTGATAAAAGATTCAGTGCAGTGACTTCCTCATCTTTTTCTGTTCTCAAACTTTTGAGGAAGATTTTTTCATTCATTCTGCAAGATCTGTAGAAACTGGTGGTTACCGCACTTGTGCTGTCGAAACTCGACTACTGTAATGTACTATATGTTAATCTGCAGCAGAGACTCCTAAATAAATTACATGTCCTGAAGAATGCAGCGGCACGTATGATACTTATGATCCTAGGCATCACTCCGGCTCAGATATTTACAGATATTTGTTCTTTTAGGAAAGCCCTGAAAACATGGCTTTTTAATCATTAGTTTTTTTTCCTTTTTCTCCCTAGGTCAGGATCTTCTGATATCAATCTTTTGTTCCTTCTGTCTCCTTTCCTTTCGCAGCGAAAACACCCAGATGCTTACAGGTCGTAGAGCACTGTACAAAAAAACATACTTTTCATTTAATTTCAGGTCATTTCACCTAGGGCATCAACCCCTGCTAATGGGAGCGTTGCAATACCAAACTGTTAACCTAAATTACAAACTCTCAAAAGTCGTAGAGTTATGATTTTGATACATTTGTAAGATGTTTAATACTTTGTTAACTCAACAATGTTTGACATTAGAAACTGTAACATATGTGCCAAAATTGAAATACATTTGCAAAGACCTTAAAAAAGTGATATCAAACATACAAGCGTCGTGAAACGACAAAGTAAGTTGTGTGGAGTGAGCATTACTCTCCCTGACCTCATCTTCCCCTCCTAATGACAGAGACCCACCACAGTAGCTCATTGTTATGGTGGGCAATTTATTTAAATGGTTACACAAGTGGATAATTCAGAGCAGCTAATGCGTGAGCAAACTACCACTGTGCCAGTGTAATGGAGGAGAAGGTGAAGGGATCGCCTCGTTTATCTTCCCTGAGACTTTTATCACTTTGCCCCCTTCTTCTCTTTCACGATTTAATTTCCTTTTAGAACAAATAAAGCACACAGATGGGCACTCAAGACATACACGCCTTCTGTAGAAATTGCCCAGGAAGAGGGAGTGCCAGCAAGTTCTTTGGCAGAAGAAAAAATAAAAACAACACCATGAGAAAACCAAACCAAGCGTGACACGGTGCACACCCTAATGCAAACCACTTCAAGGCCCCTGACTTGTTGCCAACTATGAACTATGTTTAATAGTAAGTGGTACAAATGAGCCAACACACACAACAGAGAGCCCATAAATGTGCCCACATCCAGGCACCAAAATCCGGGAAACACATCTCCAGGAAGCAGAGAATCAGCGTAGAGTCCCAGCACGTGTTTCGCGTCTGTTCCTTCTGAAATGATTGCTGTTTTTATTGCTGCCCTTTTGTGTGTGCTGGCTATTTTACACAGGTAGAGGCCACTCAAAATTACTCATGCACGGCTTGATGTCTGGAAAGCACCAACTGCCTTGAAGTAATTTATCTTGGGGTATGAACCGTGTAATGCTTTGTTTTTCCTTCATACTTAAAAGAATGCAAATTCTGCAATAACAACTGTGTTTGAGAAACTTCAAATGTCCTGAGGTATATTTTAAAAGTGATGAAAGTCAGAGGTAAGTTTGTCACAGGCAATCATCGCACACACAGCGAGAAATAATGGCACTCTTTTTAAACCCACCATTTATACCACGGATTGCTTGATTGAAAATGAAAGTGTAATGTACTACTGTGTGTTTGAATAAGCGGCTGAGAGTTATAAAGCACCTAGACAGCTTCCAAGCAGTTTCAAAACACATGGCTTCGATGGCACTCTTGTGCTGCTTAATGGTTAGCAGTTCTTGAAATCATTAATGCACCCATTCCCTATACATGGAGGTGAACAGGTGAATCTTCAGCATGTGCCCAACCCCAAGACTTCCTTTCCAATCTAAGGGGCATATTCTCAAGGATTTATCGCCGATTTATGGCCCTATTCTCAAGCTGGTGCAAACTGCCGATATCGTCAGTTTTCCCGCGATAGCTGCCGTAAAAAACATTGCCAAGGATGAAAGCAACAACTAACGCTAATGATATGCAGAGTAGGCATTCCCGTGCAAAAACACATGAAAAAAACACTTTGCGATATTCTCAACGACCAGCCAGATCGGCGAAGCGATCCAAAAACAGGGGATACGGCACATTAGCAGCAGGAATTTAACACCTGCCTTTTACTCTTGTTAAGCAGGACAGCAACCGGCAGTATGAAAGGGAGCCCAGCCCATAGCCACATCTGAAGACCAACACATGTCATGGAGCTACCGATCATGCAGCTGGGAGACCCAAGAGGACCACAACACCCACCACCACCACCCCCAGACCACCACCTAGGCAGTGCAGAACAAGACAGCAGACGTTCCTAAAACGTACCAGCCTCAGAGACTCAACACCAGAGGATGCCATTGCACACTTCTTCTCCTTGCCCTTCCCTGACCCCGAGGTCCCAGGATGGTCCTCCGTGGGGCTTGTGGGGTTCTGGCTGTCCTCTGTACTTGCTCCGGCTACCTCCATTGTGCTTCGCAGTTGTTTTGGTTTCGTTTGTGGGTTTTTTTCTGCTTTTATGGTGATTTTTCCCACCTGACGTGTGTGAATTGCAGGCCTTGCGCAGCTTATCACTTATTTTTTTATTGTGGTTGGACCCATCGCCACTCTTTTTACGTTCGGCTTTAGATTTTTAGCGCTGTCCCGGTAAGTTTTTCGCAGACATTTGACGCGTTATCAGGAAACTATCGCATGTTACCTCTGTGTTGAGAATAGGACGTTAACACAGATTTATTTTCCCGCGATAGACGGCAATATGAAAAATTGCGTTTACCTATTTTGGCGATGATTATCGCACGTTCTTGAGAATATCCCCCTAAGTTGGTAAGGTGAACAAAGATCTATTCATTAACTGACTGTGGGAAAAGTTTCACAACTACCAGTGTATAGTGTTGTGAGAAGAGAGTTTGACGATTCCTGGGTATGGCAATTTGGTTTGACCTGGCCATCTCTGCAGGCTCACCCCCAAAACGTGCTGCCTTTCCTGTCCATTTTTTTACTGAATTTGTTTTTGTTGGCCTTAGTACTCTGTGCACTATACCACTGCTGACCAGTGCTAAAGTGCTTGTGCTCTCTACCCTTAACATGGTAGAACTGGCTTATACTCAATTGGCACATTTAATTTAATTGTAAGTCCCTAGTAAAGTTATACTACATGTACCCAGGGCCTTTAAATGAAATGCTACCAGTGGGTCTGCAGCACTCATTGTGCCTCCCACTTAAGTAGCCACTTAAGCATGTCTCAGGCCTGCCACTGCAGCCTATGGGTGCAGTTTTAAACTGCCATTTTGCCTTGTCAAAATAAACCTTTTTAATACTTTTAAGTCACCTCTAGGGTAGGCCCTGAACTGCCCAGAGAGCAGAGTGAAATGTATTTATAAAGGTGGCCATGCATGTTTATATTTTACATGTTCTGGTAGTAAAACACTCTTTGCTTTTCACTGCTGTGAGGCCTACCTCTCCCATAGGATAACAGGGGATTTGTTTTAATAATTTTAATAAGCTGGAACTTCCAAATAGGAACAGGTAATCAGTTCATGTTTGGTGTCTTTGGAATTGTAATGAAAAACCCTCTCTTATGGTAGATACGGATTTTAAATTACAATTTTGAAAATTACACTTTTAGACCATTGTCATTTTCCTGCCTTTGCCATTTAGCGCATGTAGCCAGCCTCTGGGTCACATGACTGGGTGTAGCTGATAGTTGGGCTTTGTGTATTCCTCCTAGCCAGCCGCACAATAGAAAACTGAGGTGTGCCTGGATGGGCCACTGCTGGCAGGATGGGAGAGCATAGCTGGGTACAGCCTTACTTGCACTTGAATAGGCTGTGTCCTGCCTCCATAGAAAGAGCTGCATGCTCTGTAGGTAGTTTGGGGCCAGAGCAGGAGAGGCAGAAAACCTTTGCCCATCAAAGGGAAGCCTCTAGAAGCTTCTTCCGATTCAAAGGAGGAATCGGGCACACATTTTGGACTTCAGGCCCCAGCTCTTCAGTACACTTCTGGACTTGTGAAAACTCTTCCATGAAGAAGAGCAGCTGTGCTGCTGAAAGGACTGCCACTCTGCAGGTCTGCTGCCCTGCTGGACTACTGCCTTGCTGGACTATTGCTTTGCTGTAATGCTGACCTGCTGCCTTCCTGCCTGAATAACAGGGACCTGCCTTGATCCTAGGACTCCCAGGTTGACTCTAAGGGCTAGCCTACTGCTGTTCAGAGCCACATGGACATAATAGACTCCTAACCACCTGAACCAGCACCCAGATCCAGCTGAAGAAAGCCCATGATTCCAAAGTGGTGCTCCTCAAGTCATGGTAATTTGATGTTGTCTCAGAGAGGTTGAATTGAAGTTTTTGGGCTCTTCGTGACATCGAACGGGCCTATTGGTGCCAAAGCCTTGTCTCTCACACAGCCCTCCAATGCAAAGTTCCGTTAGTCCGACCCTTCACGCTACAGCATCAATCGATCATGGGGAGCACCACTGTGAAGCATCGGCCTGACCATTCATGACAACAACAGGATCTTCATACTACATCGATGCCCGTCCATGATGCCAGTCCTGCTCTTCGCGCTACATCAACAACTGTCCATGACGCTTCCATGCTCCTCATAGCACCCTCCACTGCAAACGGAACACTTTGCACTGGGCTGAGAAAGTAACTTTTCAACAGGACTAACCTGGTCCCAATGCACAACCAGATAACCGTGAGTGGCGCTGTGGGCTTTTTGGTGCTATTATCACTTAAATCTTTAAAATTGAATATCTTCAGTTCTACTGATTGAATTTTAGTTGTTTGGGTCTTTATTTATTGATTTAATTATTAAATGTTGCTCTATTCTTCTAACTTGGAGTGAGATTTTTCTTGTGCGGTGTTTTCACTTTATTACTGTTTGAACTGCTGCATAAATACTTTACACATTGCCTCTAATGTTTCAGCACTCGAGGAATCTGGAATCCTTCCTCTGCAATTAAATGGATGATCCATTGAAGCATTGAAAAGTCTTCAATTCTTACCATTTGGTCACAATTAGCATATTTAAACCTACAATCACATCATGCGATTGCATCCGTGCACTGTATGCTACAGCTGTCCAGTCTTGCTCCCTGAAGGAACTGGTCTGGTTATTCTATGCTAGCTACACCAAACTGTGTAAGATGAATTGAATTGAATTGAATTGAATAGGCTCTTATATAGCGCATGGCTACTCGAAAGCATCCCAGCGCTCAACAAGGATCACCCAAGGGCAAAAAAAGTACCATTAACTAGAGCACGGCTCTATATCCTCGGAAAGAGCCAGGTTTTCAACTTCTGCCGGAACACAAGCAAACAAGGCTCCTGGCGAAGAGTCAGAGGAAGGGAGTTCCAAAGTTTGGAGGCATTTAATGAAAAAAGACGCCCACCAGAACGAGATCTATTTATTCGAGGGATCACAGCCAAGTTTTTATCATTGGACCAAAGATTTAGAGGGGATTTGTAGGGAATGACTAAATTTTCTAAGATGGGAGGGCCTTTCCCATGGAGGAGTTTGTGTGTCAAACACAAAGATTTAAAGAAAACCCGCTCTTTCACCGGAAGCCAGTGAAGGGATTTGAGAGAGGGTTTGGCTGATGTGCGGTGGTTGACCCCCATTAGAAGTCTTGCCGCCGCATTCTGAACGACTTGAAGTCGCTTAGTCGTAGAGGCTGGTACTCCTAAGTACATGGCATTCCCATAATCTATCCTAGAAAGGATCAGAGATTGTACTAAGATTTTTCTGGCCCTTTCTGGCAGTTGTGGGAGGATTTTTCGGATGGTTTTTAGAATCCCAAAGCAGATAGCATCAACTTTTCTGGCCTGAGTTCTGAACGTAAGTTCCGCATCGAGCCAGAGCCCAAGGCTTTTAATTTCTGATTTAGAAGTAGGGCCCGGCCCCATACACACAGGCCAGAAGGTTACGTTGTCAAAGCTAGCCTGCCGTCCCAACAACAACAGCTCTGTTTTCCCACCATTCAGTTTGAGGTGGGACTGGTCCATCCAGCGTGCTACAGCCTCTAGACAGTTACGGAGCTGCAGCGGAGACTGTCTAAACTGATTCAAGGAAAGCACCAGCTGAGTATCGTCGGCGTAGCTCACCAGCTGGACCCCGAAAGGGGCCACTATCCCCGCCAGAGGAGCCATATACACATTAAACAACGTGGGGCTGAGGGACGACCCCTGCGGAACCCCACATTGTAATGGAACCGGACCAGAGCAAAAGTCATCCTCAAAGACCTTAATAAATCTGTCCTCAAGGAAAGATTCCAGCCACTTAAGAGCCTTGCCCGTGATTCCCACATTACTAAGACGGGTAACCAGAGTGTGATGGTTAACCGTGTCGAAGGCGGCGCTGAGGTCCAGGAGGATAATGGCTGCGCTGCCACCGTCATCCAGAATCCTCCTGGCATCCTCCACCACCCTCAACAGGGCTGTTTCTGTTCCCTGTCCTTTCCTGAATCCAGTTTGTGATGGATGAAGCAAATTATAAATTTCCAAAAAGGAAGCTAATTGTGAATTGACAAATTTCTCAGTAAGTTTACTGATGCCCGGTAGTAAGGAGATAGGGCGATAGTTGGAAAAATCCCCTGGGTCCAAACTAGGTTTCTTAAGCAAGGCCCTGACCATTGCTATCTTCCATTCTCTAGGCACAATGGCTGAGATCAAAGAGGCATTTACCATATTCACAATTGATTTGCTGACAGTTGGAAGGACAGCATTTAAGATGCTCATCGGGGCAGGATCACACGGGGAGCCACTCTTTATGGCATTCAGCAAGGTAGGCAGGAGATCCTCCCTAAGAGGAGAGAAAGCGCAAAGCCTAGGATGATCCAATTGATACTGACTAACAAATGGCGCTTTAGAGTCGATTGAGGAAAGTGGGAGAAGCGTATCAATGATCTTTTTAATCTTGGTACGAAAGAAAATCGCCAATTCCTCACATCGGCTAGCTGCTTCATCTAATTCAGGCCACGGATCGGGGACTTTAGTCAGTAGTTTCACTATTCTAAATATCTCCCTGGGAGCATTGGCAGAGGACTCGATTCTACTAGCAAAGAAAGCAGATTTAGTGTTAATCAGGGCGGTCTTATATTTCTTTAGAGCCGCTCTGTATCTGCTTTTTTTTTCACCGCTAAACTCTCTCCTCCATTGCCTCTCTTCCCTCTTACACTCTTGTTTGAGAGCTCTTAGCTCCTGATTAAACCACGGATGCTTGGTGAGGCCTTTCTTAGTTGTGATCGATTTTTTAGGCACCAAACTGTCCAAGGAGCGTTCTATCCACAGGTTGAACTCCTGATTAGCTCTCTCCACGTCTAAGTGGATTGAAGGTTCAGTATGCTTCAAGATGTTTATCCATTTAGAGAGGTCGAGCTTGGACCAATGCCTAGCTAGCCCTTTACAAAGATTTGAGGACGAGCTAGGCTGAGTCACCTTCCAACCAAAAGGAACCACCATATGGTCTGACCAGGGGACCGGGACGGGTACCTCGATGACGAGGCCAGGAATGTTACAAAAAACAGGGTCCAGCAAGTTACCCTTTGAGTGAGTAGGATGTGATACCTTTTGGCTTAGGCCATAACTACCTAGATCCTTTATAACTTCTAAAGCGGCCAGATCCGAGTGTTTATTAAAATGAAGGTTAAAATCTCCCAGCACCAGAAAGTTAGAGACAGTAGTGGCTACATCCATCACTGTTTCAATCAGGTTTTCCTGAAAAAGCCCCAAAGGGCCCGGGGGGTGGTAGATCAGGAAGCCTGAAAAAGAAGTAGCTGGGGATATTGTAATAGCAAAGTGAGCACTCTCACTGTCCGAAATTGAAAGCTCGAGTAAGCGGCAAGTGATGTAGTCCTTATAGATGATGGCGATCCCTCCCCCGGTTTTAGCGACTCTATCCTTGTGCTGGATCAGATATCCAGGGGGCAATGACCGCACAATATCCGGATCTGAAGTGGGGCTCAGCCAAGTTTCCGTAAGAAACAGGATATCCAGAGATTTGTCAACAAGTAAGTGAGAAATCTCAACAGCATGTTTGGGCAATGAGCGGCAATTTACTAGTGCCATTTTTAAATCCCGTTCACATCGACTTCTCGACTTATCACTCTCTGTAGTCCTAAATGCACAGGTCGTACACAAAGAGAAGAGAATGGTGTTATAGCTTCCCCTCTGTTGCAGCCCACAGCTGGTGGAGCAAACACTAGTTTCTCCTTCTGCATAGAGAGAACCGTGATCCCTCTTTTAATGTAATCTAAAAAAAGTCTGCCAAGCTAAACTCTGTTCTGAATTCAAAAAGCTCAGTGGCAGCAAAAGGATGATGAGTGACAAAATATCTCTGCCATTCAGCCATTGTTATTTGTGCCCCCACAAGGATTGACTGAGTGAAAGTCAGATTTGTGAGTCGCTCTTGTCAGTCACTCTGCTCACTCTTACTACATTATCACAAAGACCTTCTAGGACCACCAATTTGGATACATTGGGTGAAGGGTGAAGTGTGGGAATCAATGCAGAACTCAGGAGAGTGTAATATAAGAGCAGAGCTATTGAAATGTATGATGACATGCCATCATATATACCAAAAACATGCTGCCCCGCCAGAATGGCTCTATTAATGTTCCACATGCAGAGCCAAGTAAATTGTGCAGAGCAAATTTAATGTGCAATATTAATAGAAATGTGTATTTATATTTTCCAGATGATTTGTTTTTTAACAGTAACACACATTAAGTGTCTGTTGCAAGTATCACCTTATGAAATCACATCAACTTTTCATCATTTTTATAAAAAAACAAATCTATTTTTGATTATGATGGTGGTCATGGATTAATTGAGGACCTGGCTTGGCAGTTCGGACTGGACTGTACCCATGAGACACAGGGTCAAGACTGATTTGCATATGGCTGGGTTCAAACTGGAACGGCATGGTGGGCAAACAAACTATGGATTTAGGCCCACATCTCAGTACTGGGGTGAATGTATGACATTGTTCTGCATTCTGTCCATCAACTGTTGTTTTTGCATTTGTCACCCCGAGTGGGAAGGGTATGCCCAGACGTGGGTCCCGTGCTCTCCATGCCACTGGAATCAAGCTATCCTGGCTGAAGAGGGGTGAAACCCCGAAACCGGTCCTAGGATGCTTGTTTCCAGTCCAGGGAGGACCTGGCTTGGCAGTTCGGGCTGGACTGTTCCCATGAGGCACAGGGTCAAGACTGACTTGCATATGGCTGGGTTCAAACTGGAACGGCATGGTGAGCAAAAAAACTATGGATTTAGGCCCAGATCTCTGTACTGGGGTGAATGTATGACATTGTTCTGCATTCTGTCCATCAACTGTTGTTTTTGCATTTTTCACCCGAGTGGGAAGGGTATGCCCAGACGTGGGTCCTGTGCTCTGTTATCCTGGCTGAAGAGGAGTGAAACCCCGAAACCAGTCCTAGGATGCTTGTTTCCAGTCCAGGGAGGACCTGGCTTGGCAGATCGGGCTGGACTGTTTCCATGAGGCACAGGGTCAAGACTGATTTGCATATGGCTGGGTTCAAACTGGAACGGCATGGTGAGCAATAAAACGATGGATTTAGGCCCAGATCTCTGTAATGGGGTGAATGTATGACATTGTTCTGCATTCTGTCCATCAACTGTTGTTTTTGCATTTGTCATCCCGAGTGGGATGGGAATGCCCATATGTGGGTCCCGTGCTCTCCATGGCACTGGAATCAAGCTATCCTGGCTGAAGAGGGGGGAACCCCCGAAACCAGTCCTAGGATGCATGTTTCCAGTACAGGGAGGACCTGGCTTGGCAATTCGGGCTGGACTGTACCCATGAGGCACAGGGTCAAGACTGATTTGCATATGGCTGGGTTCAAACAGGAATGGCATGGTGAGCACAAAAACGATGGATTTAGGCCCAGATCTCTGTACTGGGGTGAATGTATGACATTGTTCTGCATTCTGTCCATCAACTGTTGTTTTTGCATTTGTCACCCCGAGTGGGAAGGGTATGCTCAGACGTGGGTACAGTGCTCTCCATGCCACTGGAATCAAACTATCCTGGCTGAAGAGGGGTGAAACCCCGAAACCGGTCCTAGGATGCTTGTTTCCAGTCCAGGGAGGACCTGGCTTGGCAGTTCGGGCTGGACTGTACCCATGAGGCACAGGGTCAATACTGATTTGCATATGGCTGGGTTCAAACTGGAACGGCATGGTGAGCAAAAAAAACGATGGATTTAGGCCCAGATCTCTGTACTGGGGTGAATGTATGACATTGTTCTGCATTCTGTCCATCAACTGTTGTTTTTGCATTTGTCACCCCGAGTGGGAAGGGTATGCCCAGACGTGGGTCCCGTGCTCTCCATGCCACTGGAATCAAGCTATCCTGGCTGAAGAGGGGTGAAGCCCTGAAACCGGTCCTAGGATGCTTGTTTCCAGTCCAGGGAGGACCTGGCTTGGCAGTTCGGGCTGGACTGTATCCATGAGGCACAGGGTCAAGACTGATTTGCATATGCCTTGGTTCAAACTGGAACGGCATAGTGAGCAAAAAAACGATGGATTTAGGCCCAGATCTCTGTACTGGGGTGAATGTATGACATTGTTCTGCATTCTGTCCATCAACTGTTGTTTTTGCATTTTTCACCCGAGTGGGAAGGGTATGCCCAGACGTGGGTCCTGTGCTCTGTTATCCTGGCTGAAGAGGAGTGAATCCCCAAAACCAGTCCTAGGATGCTTGTTTCCAGTCCAGGGAGGACCTGGCTTGGTAGATCGGGCTGGACTGTTTCCATGAGGCACAGGGTCAAGACTGATTTGCATATGGCTGGGTTCAAACTGGAACGGCATGGTGAGCAATAAAACGATGGATTTAGGCCCAGATCTCTGTAATGGGGTGAATGTATGACATTGTTCTGCATTCTGTCCATCAACTGTTGTTTTTGCATTTGTCATCCCGGGTGGGATGGGAATGCCCAGATGTGGGTCCCCTGCTCTCCATGGCACTGGAATCAAGCTATCCTGGCTGAAGAGGGGTGAAACCCCGAAACCGGTCCTAGGATGCTTGTTTCCAGTACAGGGAGGACCTGGCTTGGCAATTCGGGCTGGACTGTACCCATGAGGCACAGGGTCAAGACTGATTTGCATATGGCTGGGTTCAAACAGGAATGGCATGGTGAGCACAAAAACGATGGATTTAGGCCCAGATCTCTGTACTGGGGTGAATGTATGACATTGTTCTGCATTCTGTCCATCAACTGTTGTTTTTGCATTTGTCACCCCGAGTGGGAAGGGTATGCTCAGACGTGGGTACAGTGCTCTCCATGCCACTGGAATCAAACTATCCTGGCTGAAGAGGGGTGAAACCCCGAAACCGGTCCTAGGATGCTTGTTTCCAGTCCAGGGAGGACCTGGCTTGGCAGTTCGGGCTGGACTGTACCCATGAGGCACAGGGTCAATACTGATTTGCATATGGCTGGGTTCAAACTGGAACGGCATGGTGAGCAAAAAAAACGATGGATTTAGGCCCAGATCTCTGTACTGGGGTGAATGTATGACATTGTTCTGCATTCTGTCCATCAACTGTTGTTTTTGCATTTGTCACCCCGAGTGGGAAGGGTATGCCCAGACGTGGGTCCCGTGCTCTCCATGCCACTGGAATCAAGCTATCCTGGCTGAAGAGGGGTGAAGCCCTGAAACCGGTCCTAGGATGCTTGTTTCCAGTCCAGGGAGGACCTGGCTTGGCAGTTCGGGCTGGACTGTATCCATGAGGCACAGGGTCAAGACTGATTTGCATATGCCTTGGTTCAAACTGGAACGGCATAGTGAGCAAAAAAACGATGGATTTAGGCCCAGATCTCTGTACTGGGGTGAATGTATGACATTGTTCTGCATTCTGTCCATCAACTGTTGTTTTTGCATTTTTCACCCGAGTGGGAAGGGTATGCCCAGACGTGGGTCCTGTGCTCTGTTATCCTGGCTGAAGAGGAGTGAATCCCCAAAACCAGTCCTAGGATGCTTGTTTCCAGTCCAGGGAGGACCTGGCTTGGTAGATCGGGCTGGACTGTTTCCATGAGGCACAGGGTCAAGACTGATTTGCATATGGCTGGGTTCAAACTGGAACGGCATGGTGAGCAATAAAACGATGGATTTAGGCCCAGATCTCTGTAATGGGGTGAATGTATGACATTGTTCTGCATTCTGTCCATCAACTGTTGTTTTTGCATTTGTCATCCCGGGTGGGATGGGAATGCCCAGATGTGGGTCCCCTGCTCTCCATGGCACTGGAATCAAGCTATCCTGGCTGAAGAGGGGTGAAACCCCGAAACCGGTCCTAGGATGCTTGTTTCCAGTCCAGGGAGGACCTGGCTTGGCAATTCGGGCTGGACTGTACCCATGAGGCACAGGGTCAAGACTGATTTGCATATGGCTGGGTTCAAACAGGAAAGCCATGGTGAGCACAAAAACGATGGATTTAGGCCCAGATCTCTGTACTGGGGTGAATGTATGACATTGTTCTGCATTCTGTCCATCAACTGTTGTTTTTGCATTTGTCACCCCGAGTGGGAAGGGTATGCTCAGACGTGGGTACAGTGCTCTCCATGCCACTGGAATCAAACTATCCTGGCTGAAGAGGGGTGAAACCCCGAAACCGGTCCTAGGATGCTTGTTTCCAGTCCAGGGAGGACCTGGCTTGGCAGTTCGGGCTGGACTGTACCCATGAGGCACAGGGTCAAGACTGATTTGCATATGGCTGGGTTCAAACTGGAACGGCATGGTGAACAAAAAAAACGATGGATTTAGGCCCAGATCTCTGTACTGGGGTGAATGTATGACATTGTTCTGCATTCTGTCCATCAACTGTTGTTTTTGCATTTGTCACCCCGAGTGGGAAGGGTATGCCCAGACGTGGGTCCCGTGCTCTCCATGCCACTGGAATCAAGCTATCCTGGCTGAAGAGGGGTGAAGCCCTGAAACCGGTCCTAGGATGCTTGTTTCCAGTCCAGGGAGGACCTGGCTTGGCAGTTCGGGCTGGACTGTATCCATGAGGCACAGGGTCAAGACTGATTTGCATATGGCTTGGTTCAAACTGGAACGGCATAGTGAGCAAAAAAACGATGGATTTAGGCCCAGATCTCTGTACTGGGGTGAATGTATGACATTGTTCTGCATTCTGTCCATCAACTGTTGTTTTTGCATTTTTCACCCGAGTGGGAAGGGTATGCCCAGACGTGGGTCCTGTGCTCTGTTATCCTGGCTGAAGAGGAGTGAAACCCCAAAACCAGTCCTAGGATGCTTGTTTCCAGTCCAGGGAGGACCTGGCTTGGTAGATCGGGCTGGACTGTTTCCATGAGGCACAGGGTCAAGACTGATTTGCATATGGCTGGGTTCAAACTGGAACGGCATGGTGAGCAATAAAACGATGGATTTAGGCCCAGATCTCTGTAATGGGGTGAATGTATGACATTGTTCTGCATTCTGTCCATCAACTGTTGTTTTTGCATTTGTCATCCCGAGTGGGATGGGAATGCCCAGATGTGGGTCCCCTGCTCTCCATGGCACTGGAATCAAGCTATCCTGGCTGAAGAGGGGTGAAACCCCGAAACCGGTCCTAGGATGCTTGTTTCCAGTCCAGGGAGGACCTGGCTTGGCAATTCGGGCTGGACTGTACCCATGAGGCACAGGGTCAAGACTGATTTGCATATGGCTGGGTTCAAACAGGAATGGCATGGTGAGCACAAAAACGATGGATTTAGGCCCAGATCTCTGTACTGGGGTGAATGTATGACATTGTTCTGCATTCTGTCCATCAACTGTTGTTTTTGCATTTGTCACCCCGAGTGGGAAGGGTATGCTCAGACGTGGGTACAGTGCTCTCCATGCCACTGGAATCAAACTATCCTGGCTGAAGAGGGGTGAAACCCCGAAACCGGTCCTAGGATGCTTGTTTCCAGTCCAGGGAGGACCTGGCTTGGCAGTTCGGGCTGGACTGTACCCATGAGGCACAGGGTCAAGACTGATTTGCATATGGCTGGGTTCAAACTGGAACGGCATGGTGAGCAAAAAAAACGATGGATTTAGGCCCAGATCTCTGTACTGGGGTGAATGTATGACATTGTTCTGCATTCTGTCCATCAACTGTTGTTTTTGCATTTGTCACCCCGAGTGGGAAGGGTATGCCCAGACGTGGGTCCCGTGCTCTCCATGCCACTGGAATCAAGCTATCCTGGCTGAAGAGGGGTGAAGCCCTGAAACCGGTCCTAGGATGCTTGTTTCCAGTCCAGGGAGGACCTGGCTTGGCAGTTCGGGCTGGACTGTATCCATGAGGCACAGGGTCAAGACTGATTTGCATATGCCTTGGTTCAAACTGGAACGGCATAGTGAGCAAAAAAACGATGGATTTAGGCCCAGATCTCTGTACTGGGGTGAATGTATGACATTGTTCTGCATTCTGTCCATCAACTGTTGTTTTTGCATTTTTCACCCGAGTGGGAAGGGTATGCCCAGACGTGGGTCCTGTGCTCTGTTATCCTGGCTGAAGAGGAGTGAAACCCCAAAACCAGTCCTAGGATGCTTGTTTCCAGTCCAGGGAGGACCTGGCTTGGTAGATCGGGCTGGACTGTTTCCATGAGGCACAGGGTCAAGACTGATTTGCATATGGCTGGGTTCAAACTGGAACGGCATGGTGAGCAATAAAACGATGGATTTAGGCCCAGATCTCTGTAATGGGGTGAATGTATGACATTGTTCTGCATTCTGTCCATCAACTGTTGTTTTTGCATTTGTCATCCCGAGTGGGATGGGAATGCCCAGATGTGGGTCCCCTGCTCTCCATGGCACTGGAATCAAGTTATCCTGGCTGAAGAGGGGTGAAACCCCGAAACCGGTCCTAGGATGCTTGTTTCCAGTCCAGGGAGGACCTGGCTTGGCAGTTCGGGCTGGACTGTACCCATGAGGCACAGGGTCAAGACTGATTTGCATATGGCTGGGTTCAAACTGGAACGGCATGTTGAGCAAAAAAAACGATGGATTTAGGCCCAGATCTCTGTACTGGGGTGAATGTATGACATTGTTCTGCATTCTGTCCATCAACTGTTGTTTTTGCATTTGTCACCCCGAGTGGGAAGGGTATGCCCAGACGTGGGTACCATGCTCTCCATGCCACTGGAATCAAGCTATTCTGGCTGAAGAGGGGTGAAACCCCGAAACCGGTCCTAGGATGCTCGTTTCCAGTCCAGGGAGGACCTGGCTTGCTAGTTCGGGCTGGACTGTACTAATGAGGCACAGGGTCAAGACTGATTTTCTCTTCATGACTGCATTTAAGCGGACGCTGACTCGGGCGCTTGACAGCTGTCTCCTGAGGCTTGAGCCGGGAGGTAGCGCTTGTGCTTTCTAGTAAACGCTGCCATTTATTTTAACTGCTCGTGCACTTTACTCGCCTACATTGTGGGAAACATTTGTTTTTAATTCTTTAGAAGCTAAAACTCAGTCTAAGCTTCGCCGCGCTGTGATTTACGCTTCGCTGTGATTTGCGCCTTTCGCGCTTACCTGTTGTCACACTTTCAGGGTGCTTTCACGGTGCTTGGGCCAGGCAGCATCACCGGATCGGCACCCCAGCTTCATTAGCGGAAGCCGGGGGGACGCCATCTTGGGTGGAGCTCTGTGCCGCACACCAGCCTTTCTCTTCATGACTGCATTTAAGCGGACGCTGACTTGGGCGCGCAGCGGACGAGTGCAGCGGGCGCACCACTGGCGCGCCGGAGGCGCGCCTAAGGCAAGCCCGTCTGCGCCCGTCCGCGCCTGTACGCCGCCAGCCGCCAGTCATGCTGCTGGCTCTGCCCCCAGAACGATATGCTACACCAGGGAGGCTCTGACATCCATTGGCCACAGTATTCACCTGTGTAAGCCTCACCCTAGCTTATTGATGGAGGGACCTTTCTGCTGTATTAGGTGTAGGTTTAACTCTTGCCCTTTACCGCTTCCCTTATCCTCGATCCCTATCAAGACTCTTTTCAAAATTCTCCACCTGAACGTTCGCTCCTTAGTAAAGCACATTGAGACCGAATCCCCGGACGTTTTCTTTATCACCGAAACCTGGCTCAACGCGGACACTGTCATCGAACCTGGTCTCGCACTTCCCTTGGGATTCAACATTCAAACTATTAATAGAGAAACCAGAGGCGGGGGCCTGGCGGTAATCTTTAAATCTCCCCTTCACTGTACTTTCGTTAAGGAGAACTTAGTAGGCTGCGAATGCGTACGTTTTACCATCTCACTTAACGCTAACTTCTCTCTTTCGGGCCTCTTGGTCTACCGCCCCCTTGGTCCCGCAGCGGAATTCAGGGTCGCAATTATGGAAGCTGTCCATGTATTGGCATCTAGAACAGCCAATTTCAGCCTTATTGGCGACTTAAATATTCACTTCGACCATCCATCTGACTCAGACGTCAGCTCCCTGATAGCTGATCTAGAAGCTTGTCAATTAAGACAATTGGTACTGGGACCTACCCACAAGGCTGGACACCTTCTGGACCCTGTTTTTTCCAATATCTCCTCCTTCCAGGTCAAACCCCCCAGCCCGGTTTGTTGGTCAGACCACTACCTCATTACCACTCTCCTCCCACAGGTGAGGGCCACACCCAGAGCCTCGTCTAGGGCCACTTTCAAACGCAGCTGGCACAAACTTAAGTTGGATGATTTGCTGGCCCTTCTGTCCTCCTGTCCTCCTATCCTTGACACCGAACCAGAACAGGCCTATAACGCTATCTGTGAGTGGTTATATGTGGCACTTGACTCCCTTATGCCTGCAAAATGGTCTGAGGGACGTAACTCTGGCTCTAATCCTTGGTACACGGATTCCCTCGCCGCTATGCGGAATGCCTGCAAACAGCGCAAGCGTGCTTGGAGGAAAAATTACTGCCCTCTAGCAAAAAAACAGTATCAGGATGTTATCAAAAGTTATCATAAAGCCATATAGTTAGCTCGAGCCGCTTTTATTACCAATCAGATAGCTTCCAGCAATAACCCTATGAAATGTATTTTCAAGATTCTTAGTGATCTGCAAAAGAGGAAAGATCCGCTCACCTCTACCATCACCTCTGGGAAACAAATTGAGGAGCTCGCCATCTATTTCACTCAAAAAGTGGAAGCCATTTATAAAACCTTCCCCAACTGCCTTAGGGTCCCAGAGTGCCCTGCAAGACCCATAACTCATGCCACTTTGGAGGCCATTCCTCCCATCTCACGGGAGGGGTTCCTTGCTCTGAGCACGAAAGTCAAATCGGGATCTCCTCTTGACCCCATGAGACCGGCTCAATTCAGGGATTGCCTACCCGTGCTTCTTACACCCTTACTTTCGACCATCAACTCTTCATTTAGCATGGCTTCAGTTCCTACATCTTGGAAACATGCCAAGGTACTTCCATTGTTGAAAAAAACCTCTTTTGGACCCCGCCAAGCCTGAAAACTTTCGTCCAATTTCTCTCCTGCCCTGGGCGGCTAAAGTGGCGGAGGCACATGTTAATAAAGTTCTCTCTGTTTTTTTAAATAACAACATGATCTTAGACCAGTCTCAGAATGGTTTTCGCGCTGGCCACAGCACCGAAACTGCACTCTTAGCTGTGAGTGAACATCTGCGCTCCATCCTTGATGAAGGTCAAACTGCTGCACTCGTATTGCTCGATCTGAGTGCCGCGTTTGACACAGTCTCTCATCAGATCCTATTGCGTCGGCTAGAAGAAGCGGGAGTAAAAGATCTTGCCCTTGAATGGTTCCGCTCCTTCCTGTCTGACCGATCATTTCAGGTCCATGCTCCCCATTTTGTCTCCTCCACTCAGCCCATTAAGCAGGGGGTTCCGCAGGGCTCGGCTTTAAGTCCGGCTCTGTTTAACCTCTATGTTCAGCTCCTGGCAGCAGTCGCCCGCGACCATGGTCACTCCATGGTCTCTTACGCAGATGACACCCAGCTGATGGTGGCTCTTTCGGATGACTATGCTAACGGCGCCACCCAGTTTCGGACGGGCCTCGAGGCGGTTGCGAGCTGGATGACGGAGAACTGTCTCCAGCTCAACGCAAATAAATCCGAGGTGCTACTGGTGGGTAAGAACAAGGGGCTTTGGAACTCACAGTGGTGGCACCCCTCCCTAGGCCCTGCCCCGTCCCCTAAGCTGGTGGTAAAGAACCTCGGGTTTCTGTTCGACTCAACCTTGGGCTTTCAAGAGCACACCAAAAAAAATTGCTGGTACGTGTTTTGGTCTGCTACGTGGCTTAAGGCCCATCCTTCGGTTTTTTGATGCGACCACACGCCAACTCATAGTCCAGGCCACTATCCTTTCAAGACTTGACTACGCGAACTCCTTGTTGCTGGGCGCCAATAAGGCAGAACTGAACCGTTTGCAGCACATCCAGAATTCAGCGGCACGTGCCATACTTGGTCTTTCGAGATCATGCTCTGGAGCAGGGGCTGTTTGCCGCCTCCATTGGCTCCCTATCGCTAAAAGGGTCGAATTCAAGACCCTATGTCTCACCTTCAAAATCCTAAAGTTCTCCACACCTGAGATCCTGTCGGGCCTGATCACCCCCTACACCCCCAGCCGCATGCTGCGTTCCTCCGAATTGATTCTGGCTTCTGTCCCCAGAGTCAAGCGATCTAGAGCTGGCGGCAGATCTTTCCGTCTCCTGGCAGCTAAGCTGTGGAATTCCCTCCCATTAAAGATACGCAGCCTAAAGTGTCTGCTATCCTTTTGTAAGGCTATTAAAACCTTCCTTTTCCCCTTGGCTTAACCTCCTCTTGACTGGATACTGCTGTTAGCGCCGGGACGCCCCTTCGTTGGGGCAGCTGAGCACTCTATAAATGATGCTAACATAACATAACATGCTAGTTTCCAGTCCAGGGAGGACCTGGCTTGGCAGTTCGGGCTGGACTGTACTAATGAGGCACAAGGTCAAGACTGATTTGCATATGGCTGGGTTCAAACTGGAATGTCATGGTGAGCAAAAAAACGATGGATTTAGGCCCAGATCTCTGTACTGGGGTGAATGTATGACATTGTTCTGCATTCTGTCCATCAACTGTTTTTTTTGCATTTGTCACCCAGAGTAGGAAAGGTATGCCCAGACGTGGGTCCCATGCTCTCCATGCCACTGGAATCAAGCTATCTTGGCTGAATAGCGGTGAAACCCCGAAACCGGTCCTAGGATGCTTGTTTCCAATCCAGGGAGGACCTGGCTTGGCAGTTCGCGCTGGACTGTACCCATGAGGCACAGGGTCAAGACTGATTTACATATGGCTGGGTTCAAACTGGAACGGCATGGTGAGCAAACAAACTGTGGATTTAGGCCCAGATCTCTGTACTGGGGTGAATGTATGACATTGTTCTGCATTCTGTCCATCAACTGTTGTTTTTGCATGGATTAATTGATACCATGTAGTGCTACTACATTATGTTAAGTATGTATGGGAAAAATCTTTGCCCTGTGACCAAGAGCACATCAAAACAAAATTCCAATGGCCCTAGGGGGCAGCAATGTTCTGATAGTGTACAACTGCATATAAACAACTGTTCACATTGAGTAGTACAATTTATGTTATGTTCTTCTTTCTTTGTATCATCTAGCTACTCCTGTTGGAGGACCTGCGCGGAAGGCGTGCTCCTGGCAGGAGACAGCCACTCAACTGCACCTCCACCAAATGGAGGCAATTCTGGTAGAGTACCAGATGTTGGTGATCCTGGAGTTTCCCAGCAACCAAAGCCGCCCCCTTTTCAACACCACCACCACCTTGTACTGCTGCCCTCCTCCAAAAATGTTCTCAGGACCTGGAGGAACTAAGGGAGGGCGTGCAAGACCTTTCAAAGTTAACGGAGGCTGTGGATGGTAATTTATTAAAGGGTGGAAGAGGATGGAACTTTTGTTGTGGGAGGTGAGGGTAGGAATAGTTGCAGACAGGTTACTTTAGTTGGACTTTTAGTGGTTTTAGGGTGTTGTTTTTAAGGGTGAGGGGTGGGTCTGTTTTGGGATGAGAGGGTGGTATGGTCAGTTGGGGATTGGGGACAAGATACTTGTTTTTGATGTTTTCTGGGTTTCTTGGGTGAGAGGGTGAGCTAGTTGTGGGAGGAAAGGATGGAAGTTTATACAAACTGACTATGCCCGTACAAACCTCCCACTCTTTATGGCTTGATCCAACTGTGATGCACCCATTCTCCAATCAGCAATAGTTGTATACTACTTAATTACTGCCCTTGCCCTACCCTCTGTAACTAGTAACTGCCAAAACAACAATTCTTCCTTCCTTAAGACTACGTTCTTACCGACATTGAATAAGCAATGTAAATGTAAAAAAAGTAAATCCAGTGTTTGTAAAGCGCACAGCTACCCGTAGGCATCCCGGAGCTGGGGGCTGTCGGAAGAGTAAGTGAGCTATTGCCCAGAGTCACATGGTGCTGGACTGACCTGCCACCGGTGCCAGAGATTGAACCGTGATCCCCAGCGTCCGACGTCAGTCACCCTGGCCGCTGCGCCACACCTCTCCAAATTGGCCCATACCCCACTTCAAGGTTTTCCAATGGGGCTTCTTAATGCTGGTGGCCCAGCGCTAAGATGGAAAACATCACAGGAAAAACAAGGTTCTTCTTATTCTGAATGATGCTGGTGAGCTGAAGTAGCCAACTGTTTTTATTATGCATCACAGGCAACTGAACTATAAGAAAACAAAGAGTGAGTGGACAATCCAAGACAAAGACTACAATGACAACACGACAACTAGCAAGTTAGCATTGAGTTATTAACTAAGGTATGCATAACAAAACCATCAAGTCTCAGGAGTCAGGGCTCAGGAGATGGCTACTTCAGTAGAATCCATTGGCCATAGATTGTGTAACATTTTTGTAATTAAATAAGTCTCTGCACTAGCATGTCTCTTTCATGCCTGGGTAGGTGGGCTCTGGTGGGCAAATTAGCACATTTTGGTAAACACCTCCCGTAACAGTGTGTCACTTTTACCACATCTGCCCCACCAAGTGTAACATCTGTTGATGGTTGAAATGAACACACAACTCAACCAATCACACCCAACCGTCGGGAAGAGGATTAGGGGTGTCATGAATGGATGGATAGGAGGAATTGGGGAAAGGTGAGAAATAGACAAACTCAAAATTCATCAAGTCAATGAGCACTTAACATCTGTTGTGAAAGGAAGATGACAGTTCAGTTTCCAAACGCAAACAGTCTTCAACCACCACATTCCCAAGTCACTTAATCAATTTGTTACCTAGGGTTAAAAAATGCAAAAGTGTGAGGATGCACACAATTAAAAAAATAGTTATAGTTAGGAAAAGAAAAATGATACTGTATACAAATGGGTGGTGCATGTGCATTCTTCTAGCATCGTCCGTCTTGGGTGCAGGGCTGAACCACAAAGCAGGAGCATTATGAAGCGTTCTTGCAGAAGAGAAGGCCTGTGGAATAGAAAAATAAAATGTATATACTGCTGCAGTGGTGTGCCATTACCTAAGAAATGAGAAGAACCAATTTTGAACCACCAATCCCAGACAAGTAGTTGCATGTATCTGCCTGATCACTCTAACAATAACAACATGTTGCTGTTTCCACAAGGTGTCCAATTAGGCAGTGCACACCCACTTAATTTGACATTGCCATTTGAGAGTTTACTCTGCATTTTCCTCAGTAGTGCACCTCTTTCAAGTCCACAAGGGATGGCCTGTTTGAGTCCTCTTGTTTCCCATTGAAGTAAAAGAGGTAATGGCCTTCCTTCAGGCTGTTGCCAATGGTACTTTAAGATTTCACTAGAAAGAGATATTTGAGAATTAGTTTAGGCTCTGTAAATTAACTGAATGGTCTCAGAAGAACCTAGAGATGATGGACTTAAGTTCACAAAAGACAATGAAAATATTTATATCCCAGTAAAATGTGACAGGCAAGCATTGATGCAGAATGATCCTGCAAACATTGATCATATGAACATATGCTCAATTTTAGTTTACCAGACCCTCCAAGCAATAACCAACATGAATAATTTGGCATTTCTCACTGGTGCAAGTAAATTACCTGTTCCAAGTGTGGTGTCCATTTAACTATGTGTCTCTCTTCTCCATCAAAGTGATACACAATATAGGGCCATCTTTTAAATCGTTATTGGTGGCCCAGCAAGGGAATGAGACAAAAGATAGGGATGGTGTAAGGAACTGGGATACTGGTTGAGGGGGTGAAACCCTTCTCAAGCAGCAACCAAAATTCTAGTCAGGGTGAAGTCACAAGCAAACCCAAAATTAACCCACGGGGAGCTTGACACAGAGCAGTCAGACTTAACTCAGATGCAATGCGTAAAGTATTTGTGCAATACTTCAAACAGCAACACAGTGAAAACACACCACAAAACGATCTCACACTAGTTTAGAAAAATAGAGTGTGTTTTAGTAAACAAAAATAGACCAAAACAAAAAAAATCAGTAGAACTGGAGATATTTAATTTGAAAGATTTTAGTAAATATAGCACCACAAAAGTATCTGGACATCTAGCTTGCCATGTGCCATCGGCCTCCAGTTCCTGCTTGTTCCATCCTGATCCAGTTGCTGCCTTTTGACCAAGTGACACTGCCACTGCCTGGGTACCCAATCCCCAGGTTTTTAACTGCTCACTATTCTTCCTGCCAACAAAAGCCCTGCCCACCCCAGGACCTACTTAATGCAGGCTGCAGCACATCTGCATCAGTAGGCACCTGGGCACCTAGCTTGAAACTTGTTAGTGGCCTCCAGTTCCTGCTTGTTCCAGCCTGGTCCAGTTGCCGCCTTTTGACTAAGTGACACCGCCGCTGCCCGGGTTTTCCTGCCTGGGTTTTTCCCGCTCACCGTTTTTTACATCAACAGAAGCCCCACCGATCCCAGGACCTATTTCATGCAGACAGCAGCGAGACCACATCAGTAGGCACCTGGGCACCTAGCTTGCCACTTGATAGTTGCCTCCAGTTCCTGCTTGTACCAGCCTGATGCAGTTGCCGCCTTTTGACCAAGTGACACCGCCACTGCCCGGGTTATCCCACCCAGGGTTTTCCCACTCACTGTTCTTCCCACAAATAGATGCCCCACCCACACCAGGACCCACTTAATACAGGCTGCAGCATGACCACGCAGCTAATGCACTGCAGTCATGCTGCTGGCACACCAAAGGAAAGCTTGTCTGTGCCTTTCCGTGCCTGGACCGTGCCCAGCACCAGGAAACCCTGATACCATGACCATCCAACACAACACCACAACCACAGCCGTCACCGGAGCCAGCAAATTCCACCACTACTCCTTCTCCATCCTCTTTGACCTCAACAAAACACACCAGCAAACATGCTGCTGCCGTGCATCGCTAAGCACCAGGGTAGGTTCTCCTGCATCCATTGAGATTTCACCTATGACACCTCAGATGCAAACACCACCGCCTCCAAACAACCTACAAACCATTACCACCACCCCTCACCAACTGTCTGCCATGCTCCTCAATTTCTGATCCCTCGGGAAAACACACCATCAAAATCTGGGACCTCCTCAACAGCAACACACCAGACCTTCTCTTCCTGACCGAAACATGGCTAAACCCAGCCTCCAACCCAGACATTACTGCAAACATCCCACTCACCTACAAAAATCATACACAAGGACTTAACCCACAAACCAGGCAGAGGACTGATGATCATCTATAAAAATACGATTGACTGCACTACGTCCACGGACACCAACCTAATGGAACACTTACACTTCAAAATACAAATGGACTAAAACACCACCCTTAAAGGAACCCTTGCCTACCATCCTCCGTACCCCCAAGTGGAATTCTGCAACCACATCGCAGACTTCATCTCTCCCCTCTCCATCAGAATAACCAACAACATCCTCCTCGGGCACCCCTATTTCCACCCGGAAGACACCACAGACTCTAACTCCACAGCACTCCTCTACAGCCTCAGCAACCTTGGACTCACCCAGCTTATTCAAGAACCAACCCACCCAGCAGGCCACACCCTCGGCCCTATTTTCTCCTCCAATAACAGGATCACAATCACCCAAATGACCTCGCTCACATGGTCTGACCACTAGATCATACATTTCAAGATACCCTCCCACCAAGCCACCACACCAGAAACACCCAAAACTCCATCAAGACACTGGGGCAAAATATCTGAAGAAAACTGGACCAAGGCCCTACAGTAATGACCTGCCCAACACACCTGGAACTTTGATGTCGACACCAGCCTCTTCAATAAATGGTTGGCCGACTGGGCCAACAGCACAGTTCCCACCATACACAAGACCTACAAAAACAACAAACGACCCAGCTGGTATGCAAATAACCTCAGGGAGTCCAAGGGCCACTGAAAACAACTTAAGAGAAAAGAGTGACTTAAGAAATACACCACTGCAAGGTCCACATTCAAAGCCACCCTCAACTTCTACCACCAACAACTATGGGATTCAAAGAAAGAGGCCCTAACTCTCAGACTTGAAGCCAGCTCCAAGAACAGCAAAGAACTCTTTACCATCGTCAAGGAATTCTCTTGCAGCTGCCAACAACAACATCATCCCATCCCAAGCACTCTGCAACGACTTCTCAAACTTCTTCGAGCAGAAGATTGCCAAGATCTTCAACACATTTGACTCACAGCATACCAACTGAACTTCCTCGACCAGCTGGACATCTCCTTCATCGCTAAATAGTAGCTAAACAACTGGAAGCCCCTCTCAAATGAAGAAACCACTGGCATGATGAATGCCATCCACTCAGGGCACCCTGACACCCATGCCCCCATTTCATATACAACCTTAGAACAACCATAATCTCCCCCACGCTCACCACTATCATCAACATCTCCATAACCACCACACCTTTTAATCTTGCTGGAAAAATGCAGAAGCCAAAGCCCTATTGAAAAAACCTACGGCATACCCCAACACCCTCAGCAGCTACAGACCCATCTCGCTCCTGTCTTTTCCAGCTACAGTCATTGAGAAAGCCCTCAGTTCCCAACTCACAGACCACCTAGAACTCCATCAACTGCTAGAGAGATCTTAATCAGGCTTTCACAACAACCACGTTACACAGACAGCCCTCATTGCAGCCACCAATTAAATTTGAAGCATCTACGACAGAGGAGAAAAGGCTGCACTCATCCTCCTATACCTCTCCACAACTTTTAATACAGTCTACCATAAGTCACTCACCAGAAAGCTTCAGAACATGGGTATCTGCGGACCGGTCCTTAAGTGGATATTCTTCTTCCTCATGGAGAGAACTCAACAAGCTAGGCTTCCCCCTACAACTTGAAAACCCAAGAACCTCATATGCGAAATCCCTCAGGGATCGTCACTCAGCACAACACTTTCAACATCTACATTATGCTATCGTCAGATCCTATGGCATCAATATTGTATCCTACACTGACGACACACAGTTCATCCACTCCCTTACTGAGTCAACCAGCCCTGCCAAAGCAAACTTCGCCAACTGCATGAGAAACGTCGCTGCTTGGACGAAAAGCAACTGCCCGCAGCTCAACACAGACAAAACCAAAGTCATAATGTTTGGCAACAATATTTCCCCTGGGACGCCTCTTGGCCCCCCCAACCAACCCCAGTGAACCTTGCCAAGAACCTCTGGATCATCCTGGACACCAACCTCTCCATGAGCAGACAGATCAACGCCATCTCCTCATCATGCTTACATTTTCTGCAAAAGCTACGCAAGAATTTCAAGTGGATCCCACTGAACACCAGCCTTGACCAGTAGACCAGTCACACAGTAGACTTGATTATGGAAATGCCTTCTACATCGGAAACTGAGCCCATGTCCTACGCTGATTGCAAACCACTCAGACTCAACCTGAACATCCAGCATAATAACCACATCTGTCCACACCTCAACAATCTCCATTGGCTCCCAGTACAGTAAAGATGTAAGTTCAAGATACTTGCCCAGACCTAAAAAGCTCTCCACAACACCAGCCTAGCTAACCTCAACCACCGCCCCAACTTCTACCAACCCAACAGACACCTTCGATCTGCGTCCCAGGCAAGAGCACACCAAGAATAATCAGAAGCGGAGGACGCTCCTTATCATTCCAAAGAAACCTCAAGACATGGCTCTTCTAGTCAAAACAGGCATGATCGCCTCTTCCCACTCACATCCTGCCCAACTCAGTGCCTGGATACCCTCATGGGTGATTAGCTGCACTCTACAAATTCACATAACAAGGCACAAGCACGCCAACTGTGAATATCTGGTTGAGCCGAACTGTGATAAAGTCACAAGTTCAGGCTGATTGAAATGGAGCGTGGGCCAGCTACAGTGACCCAGTTAGACCCGCTGAATAAAGCATTATGTGGATTCGCATAGAAGATGCATCAAGCATCCA
The DNA here is from genome assembly GCF_964204655.1 of Triturus cristatus. Lineage (NCBI taxonomy): Eukaryota > Metazoa > Chordata > Amphibia > Caudata > Salamandridae > Triturus > Triturus cristatus. The sequence goes on along the minus strand of NC_140589.1, from coordinate 1,717,731,380 downwards.
AAGTGATGTGTCAGTTCCGAGATGCAGTGCAGCTGTAGTTCGAGGTCCTGTGTCATCATCGAGGACCCCTCCAAAAAGAGTTTGTGATGCAAAGTCACACGTTGAGGATGCGTTGCACAATTGGGTCAATGCGTTGGTTCTGAGGGGCTGTGATGCGGAGTCCGGCATCAAGGCTGCACCATGCAGCGTCGGTTCCAATGAGACGAAGCAAGGCTTTGCAGTGGGTCTGATCCATGCAGTAGCATCAATGCGTCAGTTCTGCTTGGGGTTTGCAACACAGCAGAGGATTTGTGTTGGTTCCACTGGACCCACAGAGGCTGGCACAGCACCTCAGGTCCACTTCCAAGGGTCGAGGACTGGGATGGCACCAGTTGGCAGGGAAGACTCACAGATGACTGTGTCCGGGTGCTTGTTCAAAGTTGTTGGAGCCTTCCCTCCCTGAGGCTCAAGTCAGGAGGCCAGCCAACTTGCCCTTGGATTCACTTTAGGGTCCTGGGTTCAATAGATGCAGGTCCAGTTCTTCTCACCCAGGCATGGGGGCAGGAGGCACCGGGTCAGCACAACAGGGCAACAGTCATCCAGAGCAGCAGTCCTTTCAGCGGCACAGTAGTCCTTCTTCCTGGAAGAGTATCCACAGATCCAGAAGTGTACTGTAGATTTGGTGTCTGAGGTCCAGTATTTATACCCAGTTGTGCCTTTGAAGTGAGGAAGATGTTTCTAGAGGTGTTCCTTTGAAGTCTCCAGGCACCCTGCCTCCATTTTCTGGCTCCAAACTAACTACAGGGTGTATGCAGCCTTTTGTGCAGAGGCAGGACACAGCCTATTCAAGTGTAAGTAGGGCTGGGTCCAGCTCCGCCCTCCCATCCTGGCCAATCCAGGCACACCTAAGCTCTCTATTGTGTGTGACTGCCTAGGAGGAATACACAAAGCCCAACTGTAAGCTACACCCAGTCATGTGACCCAGAGGCAGGCTACAGGCACTAAATGGCGAAGGCAAGAAAATGCCACCTTTCTAAAAGTGCCATTTTCAAAATTTTTATTTAAATGCCAACTTCACCATAAGTTAGGATTTTTCATTACAATTCCAAAGACGCCAAACATGAAGTGGTTGCCTGTTCCCATTTGGAAATTACAGCCTATTAAATGTAATACGGTTAGCCTAAGAAGAGGTAGGCCTTGCAGTAGTAAAAAACGAATGTAAGATTTTTTCACCAGTAGGACATATAAAACTTAGAGGTATATGTCCTAATTTTGAAATACACTGCAGCCTGCCCTCTGGGCTGTCCAGGGCCTACCTTAGAGGTGTCTTTTATATACTAAAAAGGAAGGTTTGGGTCTGTAAAAAGGTTTATTTTGTCAGGTCGAAATGACAGTTTAAAGCTGCACACACAAACTGCAATGGCAGGCCTGAGGCATGTTTTAAAGGGCTACTTAAGTAGGTGGCACAATCAGTGCTGCAGGCCCACTAGTAGTATTTAATTCACAGGCCCTGGGCACACGTAGTACCCCTTTTGTAGGGAGTTCTAAGTAAATTAAGTATGCCAATTGGGGATAAGCCAGTTACCATGTTTTAAGGAGTGAGCACATGCACTTTAGCATGGTTAGCAGTGGTAAAGTGCGTATAGTCCTAAGGCCAGCAAAACTGAGATCAGCAGAAATGGAGGAGAAAGGTAAAAGATTTCGGGGAAGACCACCCTACGTCGGACAGGTCTAACAGATGGGAGGTATCTTCTTCTTTTGATGAAATGGACGCTTCTATTGCAGCATACTATCCCCATTTGCCCCTTTCAAAGTCTACAAATGAAACTAAGGTTGAATTGGTCTCTCAGCTCTCACTGCTCAGCCAGCCCTGCACAAATAACAGCTGACTGTGTCCCTCTTGGTTTACTTTCTGTGCCATGGTCTACTCAATTTCAGTTACATTATTTTCAAAAGGTAGTGAAAGCCACACACCAAATCTAAATTGTATATCTTTTTGAGAGTCAATCCTCAAACTCAGAGGAGGGTCATCCAGAGAATAATTACACCCCACATTTGCGATTTCACACCTTGGTTTTTCAGAAGCACAATAATCTTTTGGTATGAAGTGTTTGTTCATTTTCATTGTCAATCTCTGCACATTTTGAGGAGAGAGACTGCTCCTTCTGTCTGTGACAACTGCACCAGCTGCACTGAACACAGGATGCGAAGACACACTGGTTACCAGACTTGCTACCAATAGATCCATGGGTTTTGTTCCAAGTACAGCTCTGTGGGGTCATACAGATAGTCTTGGACCATCTTCTCAGATGTCTTTGGTGCTCCCACTTCCTTTGCCTGCACTTTTGCACATCACTTAAGTCCGACCTTATGAAACTAACCCTTGGCAGAGATTGGCAGGGAACTTGATTCTGTTGTTGCTTTGTGTTTAGTAGCTGGTGATAGTGTTGGTTGCTGCTGCAGAGACTGGCACTCAACAGCACCACGCTCTCTGGCAGCAGTGGCTCCTCTACAATGGCAGAGGAGCTTCGACCCACTGGTTCAGAGCCAGCAGCTGAAAAATAAAATAATATTTTATTATCATTTCATTTTTCAGGCAGAGGCTCAGCCATGTATATGTAAAGGGGCAGGGCCGTGCCATAGGAGGCAGTTGTAATGAAGTGCTATGAGCACTCTAAGTGCACATGTCGGTTTCCCCGGCCATCTTTGGCAGGCCAAACAGACATGCACATTTGAGTTTCTTATCCGATTGTATTCTACAGCCGGGTGGAGAAATGGCACAGACTCCCTGTGCCTGAGCGTAGCGTAAAAACAGCCCAGTCAAGCCAATCCCAGTGCCGCTCCTATAGTATGACAGCAGCATCTGGATTGGATGAGGAGTCTGTCCCAGGGACTGCCGGGAGGATCAGGTAAATTTTTTTTGTTTTGTTAATTTAACCCTCCCCTCCCGCATCCCCCCACCGCCGTCACCACTGCTTCTACCCTGCTGCCCCTCAACTGCATATTGGCAGCAGCCACGACTGCTCTCTGGAGGATGAAGCTGCACTTCTGCCCTAGATTCGAATTTGGAGTCATTCTTCTTCTTTATCACTCACTTTACTGGCGATCCAAGTATTGTAAAGTAAGACATCCGTCTCTGTATAATAATGAAAGTGACTAGCATTTTTCTGATCAGTGTTGTGGCACAAATGTATTCTGTGAGGGGCACAATATCTTTTTGCAGCTTGATTAGAGTGGATGCAAAGGATTAGGCTTCCCATCCAACAAGTTGCTTATTCATTGACATTGGGAATGTTTGTTCATCCTTTTTCAAATGCTCCTGCAGCAGATGCAACGACAGGATTGCCTGGCTCATGGAATGTCCTCCATGCTGAATTCCTGTGTCATAATCTTGAAAGGAAGAAGCATTTGTATCAAGCACTCCACTAACCCCCATTTGTCCACCTCAGGGCTTCGGCAGTTCCATTCTTTCTTCTTTAAATTAAATTATTGTTGATATACTTGCACTGTTCAAACATGCACTGCAGCAAATAGTAGGCCCAATGCGTTCTACCTTCCAACGCTTTGGCACCTCCTGTATGAACGCTTTTACAGATAGTTTCTCAGCATGCTGAATGATCCTCAACTGCTTCTGGACTTTAAAAGTATGACTAACATGAGTGTGTATTCTTTGGCAGGTTACCAGTATGTTGCTGACTCACAAGAGTAAAACAAAATTATTGAAATTATTCTCATTACTCTGGTGTAATTAGAATCTCACCCAGGCCTACTTAATAGTAGGCTATGTTTGTTGCGGTATTGCTGCCATAAGCAAACTACTGGTACCAGCAGAAGGGAGGGTGCTTGGATGGAAGTCTCTGTATCCCTCTGTGCCTTGTGCAATGAAGTGGTTGCTGTGGATGAGGACTGAACACTATGGGAGCGACTCACAGGGAAACTTTGTGTAATGCTGATATCGGCATCCTCTTCTTCCTCATCACCACCTTCTTCTATCACTTCAGCTGCTTCCTCTCTCCAACACCACCAGCTAACTTTTTAAGGTGCTCTTCCCACATGATTGTGTGCTGTTTTGTCAGATGGGACAGTTGTCCTCTGGTACTGTAATGCCCACCTGGCTTACCAGTATGAGCTTGCTTGTGGCAAATCGACAATACAGCGATGTTATCCTCCTGCTAGCTAAGTGTAAAGAAGTCCCAAACTGGGGAGGAGAGATTTCTTGTTGTGCCAAAGCCTGAAGAACTGAAGGTGAAGTTAGGTGTTGTCTTGTTTGCCTTTTGGCAGGGGGTGCTACAACTGCCATAGAGCTGGTGGTGGCTGCAGGTTTTTGAGGTCTCGCAAATACTGGAGCCATGGGTGTAGGTGGAACCACATGCCTCTGGGTAGGTTGAATAGAGGTGAGTTGTACTTCCTCTCTGCCATTTTCTACACTGATGATCACTGGCTCATCATCATCACCTTTCTCACTTCCAATGCTTTTAGTAAACTTCCTTTTCCTTTGTCTCTCGTAACAGGTCTTGGATGAGGTCCAATCCATGTCCAGATCATCAGAAAGGGGGTTGGAGAAGATGGGGAGTACTCTTTCATTTCCTAGCTGGAGACCGTGAAGTCAATGAGGGAATAACAGTTTTCTCAATAACACCTTTCTCAGCAGGAAACTCATCCTCCTATTCTGCTCCTACTTTGGGAAGATCTATTGCTGCCAGCAGCCCCTGTTGTCGACTTTCCTGTGATGATTCGGTTTGTGGCTGAGACAATTACATTTCAGATTTACTGCTCCCCATAACCGCATTCATTGCAGTTCTCAGAGACAAGGGCTTAGGTTTTGGTGGTGTGGTTGATGCAGGAGTGATCCTTTTCAGCTTCTATATGCCCAAATGCGGGTGCCACAGGTATGTCAAATTTCCTGAAAAAGATGAGGACTTGTAGCCAGTACGTGTAAAATTGTATTCTTTCTCCTCCCCACTGACAACTTTCTTGGCAGGAACCTCTTCCTTTGGGGCCAGCTTTTTAGCATTAGCAGTTGGCATTTATGCACTTAGCAGAGGAGGACTCATGTGTCACGGTCAGCTAATTCACAGACTTCTTTCCATATCAGTGCCATGTGTGGGTTCACTGGGAAAACATCGACAACCAAAACATCCCCATAAAAGAATATTGAATCACAAATATTGATGTCAAACATATTGACATCCTATATTTATAATGGTAGGTACAAAAATATCGAAAAGAAATATTGATGTCATATATATAGATGTACATAATATTGTTTTTTATATAAATAAAACAAAATAATAAATATTAAATATATTAAATAATATTTTAACAGACATAACAAATAAACTTAACTTTACAAAGTTACACACACATACATAATAATTATTATATATATTTACTTAAAACAACTAATAAACTATTAATTTTAATTTATTTTATAATTTTAAAATGAGATACAAATGTGACAAATAAATTACCTACTGGCGGTCGCCAGTAGGTAGTTATAGTTAGGACCTCGTTTGTATTCAAAAAGCGTTTATTCTTTTCACAATAACTTTGGTGCCGATTAATGAATCTTCATTAAATTTTCAAAATATTGGTCCCGCTCCGGTCAGCTCCTATCCTGAAAGTTTCGGGGTGATTCGCCAAGCGAGGGCCGAGAAAAAAGGGGGGTCCCAAAACACGTTTTCTCCATGTTATTTCCCGTAGGAAACTTTAGAGATGACTACAGCCCGAACTGCTGAATGGAATTACACCAAATTTTGCAAAAAGATAGCCCTTGGTTCAGAAAGAGACCTTTTTTTTAAATGGTGTGAATCCCTTCAGTAGTTGCTGAGATATTAAAAAAATAAGTCAAAAAATCAATTTTCCATAGGAAACTTTATGCAAGGATACAGCCGAAACTACTGAACGGATTTAACCCAAATTTGTCAAAAAGGCACTGCTTGGCTCAGAAAGCGACCTTTTAAAAATGGTGTAAATCCGTTCAGTAGTTGCTGAGAAAATCAAATATAAAAGTTTCGATATTTAGAGGTGCGGAGGGTCTGCGGATCCACGCAGTGGATTTGTGCACTCTGCCGACCACGAGCTTTATTCTAATTGGCTGTCAATATTCCAAACCAGGAAGTGTTGGCAGCCATTTTGTGACTCGGTAGAACCGAGTCAGAAGAAAACAGGGAAACAAAGGTGACAAAGAAGAAAAGGGGGCAGGGTGGAAACACCCTGACCCCCTAGGCCTGCTCAGGGGGTCCCACAAGGACCCCCAGTACCCAAAAAAGCTTTTTTTTTTTTGAAACAGCGGAATGCGCGCAGGGTGCGCGGATCCGGACCAAAAAAAAAAACGAAGCGAGGGCTTCCTCGCTTTGTTACTTTTAACCCCCTGGGTGGGCCAGGTCTTGGGGGGGGAATTTGTTGAATGAAAAGCTACATTTTTTAAATAAAAATAAAATAACGTGTGAGGGGGCTGTAGCCCCCCCACATGCCCTGGGGACCACCACCTCCCTGGGGCTTTGGAATTGTTGGGAGGGGGGCTGCGCGGCCCCCCTCTTGGAGCCTGTGATGGCCCTGCCGGCTCCTACAGTGTCCCGGGGTGCCCACCCCCGGGACACTGTTGTTTGCTACGGTAGGGTGGGAGCATGGTCTCCCGCCCTATCATAGCAAACTCTGGTTTGGATTCTGGAAGAGAGAGCAGGAAAACCTGCTCTCTCTTCCAAAATCCAAAGCAGAATTGCTTTTCCACATGGGGAGCGGCATGTTAGCAGCTCCCCATGTGGAAAAGCAATGCCGGCTCTAGCAGGACGCGTGGAGCCGGCAGGACCGTGGGGGCATTGGGGCTCCCCCCACGGTCCCCTACGAAGTGCATAGGCCCCGGGGCGAATATAAATTACTGGTCGGAGCCATTTTTTTATCGAAACATGTGGAGTCACAACCCTAGCGCGGCGCTCAGCATGGCCCCGTAGTGTGCACGCGAGGGGTGCTTGACTCCCTGCGCGGCCCCCTGGTGTGAACACGAGGGGTGCGTGACTCCCAGCGCAGCCCCATGGTGTGAACGCGAGGGGTGCGCGACTCCCAGCGTGGAACCATGGTGTGAACGTGAGGGATGCGTGTCTCCCAGCGTGGCCCCCTAGTGTGAATGCGAGGGGTGCGCAACTCCCAGCACGGCCCCCTGTTGTGAACACGAGGGGTGCGCGACTCCCAGCATGGCCCCCTAGTGTGAACGCGAGGGGTGCACGTCTCCCAGCGTGGCCCCCTGGTGTGTACGCGAGGGGTGCGCAACTCCCAGCGCGGCCCCCTGGTGTGAACGCGAGGGGTGCGCGACTCCTAATCGCGTTGGGTGCGCGACTCCTAATGCAAAAAAATAAGAATTTTTCCATTAAAAAGCTATATTATATGTTTGCATCTTGGGTGGCTCTAAAAAGAACCCTTGTGTTTATTGGGAGATTTTTGTAGCTACATGTAAGTGCCGATGGAGAGTCTGAAGTTGTTGAGAAAGACTCTGTTTCCCTCATCTGTGAAATGGACACCATCTCTCCTGTATATGCCATCCATATTAAAACGCAGATTGTTGTTTTATATGGACCCCATACTATGGTCTCTGAGATAAGCAGAAACAGCTTTGTTTAAATTTTTTCTAGCTTTCTCAATCTGAGGACAAAATTGATTGGACCACTTCCATTTCTGTCTTTGGCATATGTTAGAGTAGACAAAGGCAGTTTGGGGGAAAAGCAACATCAATTCTGCAAAGGTGTCCTTCATTAGCATTTCCAGACCTACCCCAGTCAATGTGCCTAAGTCATTGCCACCACAGTGCACAATCATGAGGTCAGGGGGTTGGAAGTGCATAAAGGATTTAACCAAGGGCATCAATTGGTGCCACTTCAATCCTCTCTGTCCAATCCATTTAATATCTACATTTTGTAAAGCTAGGTCTTTGTCAATACCTCTGCTTTCAGCATACCTTTTGCACCAGAAAACACAGCTGTGCCCAACAATCCACACTGAAAGTATCTTGAAGGGATCTCTGTAGGTAATCTGGGCGGAATTTGCAAAATTCACTTTCGCAAACTATCGCGAAAATGTTGAAAATATCCGCAAACACGCCAGAAATATCGCGAAGGCGCGGAAGATTTTTCCCGCCTTTCGTGGTATTTTTTGCGTGATCGCGGCTCGCCAACTTACCCATGCTGTTGCTCACAGGCGCCGCCATCTTGTTTTCACTTGTCCCGCCCGCTCGCGTTCGATATGACGTGCCCGCATCCTCACGCTCTCGCTCGTGGTGGAGAATGACATGTTCGAGATCTCAGTCTTCTCATACTCTCGCAGTGCATGATCGCGAGAAGAAAGACGTGATCGCGTGACAAATGACGTGATCGCGCGACAAATGACGTTAATGCGGGCACGAACTGTCGCGAGACAGCGCAAATAGCTACCAACAATCCAACATCTCGTGGAGAACGCGACTGGATCGGGAAAACTTGTCGGTGAACGCGGGGATTCAGGTAAGGCGATCGCGCGCACGCGAGAATGTATTTCTTTTACAGCGCGAACAAGAAAAAAATGACCGTAAGATGCGGATTGCGAACATTTTGACATTTTCGCGCTTTCCGCGAAACGCGAAAATGCCAAATTATCGCAATATCCGCGAGCAGAACGGAATTTTGGCCCAGGCCAAATCAGAAGATATCTGTACCTGAGGTAGGCAGGTGGTAGAATGAAATCTATCTAAAATGGTGGACAAGATGCTGTTTTTAAGAAAGTAGAGATTTGATTGGCTGTTTAAGAAGACGCTATATTCAAAGATAGGGTGCATTTTACTTTGTTTAAAAGGCATGTTTCTTATTGGTTATTTTGAAATGTTTGAAAGGTAAAAGCAGAAAGGATAAGGGCATGCTTTGAAAAGTCAACCACACCTGCTGTTGTCATTTGCAACATTGTGTGATGAACTTGTTACCTGCCAGCTAAATTGAATGTTGCATGACCTGCTGCTATGGAAACTGATATTAAGGAAAAACACTGGGAAGCAATGTCATTTGTGGGTTATGTGTATATGTATGGAAAATTAGTGGGAAAGTTTGCCATTACTGGTTTTACATTGGAGAGTGTGCTGATCTACATTCTCTGTGACTACAAGAAAATCCTGACTGAATGTGTGAGATTTTTCATTCAACAGATTTATTGAAAAGGTGAGTTATATTTTTAGAAATTGATGTAATATGACATTTTTATGAAACGTTGCTGGTTAAATTACTTTATTAAATTTACAGATATATATTGGGATAATTTTATTGTACTTAAAGTTTGTTTAAAAAATAGTATGTGCACTAATATATATATATTATTAAGTGTCTTGAAAGGTATAGTTGAATGATGCTTCTTATTTATTAATAATTGGTTTAATATGGATAAAGAATGTGTATTTTTAGGTATGCATATTTCTTCTCAGTAAAAAAGGCACAGTTTATTAAAATGGAAAAAGTATAAATAGTTTGGTAAAATGAGGTAGAACTGTGCTGTTTGGAAGATGATCATATAAGGTATTAATGATTACAATTCTGTTAGTAGTTTGTACATTTTGAGTGGTTTTAGAAATCCTCATAAAAAAGGTGTTGTTGATTACTCTTCTAAATTAAGTCTCTTGAGAGGTACAGTTTGATGATGTTGTATATTTCTAGATTTAATTGGCAATATGTATCTCAAAAGAAAACCACTACATTTTACTCTTTCTGGTATGTAACAGTTGTCTCCTTAAGAGATACAGTGCTACAGTCAAATGTGCACAATCTATGTAGTCCCCTAACCCCCTGCTGACCACTGATTCAGTCCTGCAATAATCCAGATAGTACTCATGCAGTGCCCCAATCACACTGTCACTCTCTGTCCACTCTTGAAATCATCCTGACAGAACCATGTCTTTATTTAATCTCTCTGCCGAAACACAAGCACTTATACACTCACCCTGCTTTCAACTAGCAGCACTCTATCTACCCAGTCACCGTGTATGTACTTGTAGAATGACTCTGGCATTAAGAGATAGAGTGCTACAGACAAATGTGCACAATGTATGCAGGCTCATAACCCCCTGTAGACTACTCATTCAGTCCTGCAATACTCCAGATAGTACTCATGCAGTGCCTCAATCACACTGTCACTCTCTGTCCACTCTTGCAATCATCCTGACAGAACCATGTCCTTATGTAATCTCTGTGCCAAAACACAAGCACTTATAAACTCACCCTGCTCGCAAATACCAAAGAACGATGGATTTAACCCAGATCTCTTGACTGGGGGAGAATGTATGCATTGTCAGCATTCCGTCCATCATTTGTTTGTTGTAACACTTTTCGCCCTAAGTGGGATGGGTATTCCCAGACGTGGGACCCGTGCTCACTATGCCACTGGAGTCAAGCTATCCTGGCTGATGACGGCTGATAGCCAGAAACCGGTCCTAGGATGCTTGATTCCGGTCCAGGGAAGACATGGCTTGGCAGTTCGGGCTGGACTGTTCCCATGAGGCACAGGGTCAAGACTGATTTACATATGGTCATGTCTGAACTGCGGTGGTGTAGTGGGCAAAAGAACGATGGATTTAACCCAGATCTCTTGACTGGGGGAGAATGTATGCATTGTCAGTATTCCGTCCATCATTTGTTTGTTGTAACGCTTTTCGCCCTAAGTGGGATGGGTATTCCCAGACGTGGCACCCGTGCTCACTACGCCACTGGAGTCAAGCTATCCTGGCTGATGACGGCTGATAGACAGAAACCGGTCCTAGGATGCTTGATTCCGGTCCAGGGAAGACATGGCTTGGCAGTTCGGGCTGGACTGTTCCCATGAGGCACAGGGTCAAGACTGATTTGCATATGGCCATGTCTGAACTGGGGTGGTGTAGTGGGCAAAAGAACAATGGATTTAATCCAGATCTCTTGACTGCGGGAGAATGTATGCATTGTCAGCATTCCGTCCATCATTTGTTTGTTGTAACGCTTTTCGCCCTAAGTGGGATGGGTATTCCCAGACGTGGGACCCGTGCTCACTACGCCACTGGACTCAAGCTATCCTGGCTGATGACGGCTGATAGCCAGAAACCGGTCCTAGGATGCTTGATTCCGGTCCAGGGAAGACATGACTTGGCAGTTCGGGCTGGACTGTTCCCATGAGGCACAGGGTCAAGACTGATTTGCATATGGCCATGTCTGAACTGGGGTGGTGTAGTGGGCAAAAGAACGATGGATTTAACCCAGATCTCTTGACTGGGGGAGAATGTATGCATTGTCAGCATTCCGTCCATCATTTGTTTGTTGTAACGCAAATACCAGCACTCTATCTACCCAGTCACTTTTTAGGCGCTTGTAGAATGAGTCAGGCATTAAGAGATACATTGCTACAGTCACATGTGCACAATATATGCAGGCCCCTAACCCACTTTAGACTACTAATTCAGTCCTGCTATAATCCTGATAGTACTAATGTAGTGTCTCAATCACACTGTCACTCTCTGTCCACTCTTGCAATCATCCTTACAGAACCATGTCCTTATCTAAACTCTCTGCCGAAACACAAGCACTTATAAACTCACCCTGCTTTCAACTAGCAGCACTCTATGTACCCAGTCACTGTGTATGCACATGTAGAATGACTCTGGCATTAAGATATACAGTGCTATAGTCAAATGTGCACAATCTATGCAGGCCCCTAATCCCCTGTAGACTACTGATTCAGTCCTGCTATAATCCTGATAGTACTCATGTAGTGCCCCAATCACACTGTCACTCTCTGTCCACTCTTGAAATCATTCTGACAGAACCATGTCCGTATCTAATCTCTCTGCCAAAACATAAGCACTTATAAACTCACTATGCTCTCAACTAGCAGCACTCTATGTACCCAGTCACTGTGTATGCACATGTAGAATGACTCTGGCATTAAGATATACAGTGCTATAGTCAAATGTGCACAATCTATGCAGGCCCCTAATCCCCTGTAGAATACTGATTCAGTCCTGCTATAATCCTGATAGTACTTATGTAGTGCCCCAATCACACTGTAACTCTCTGTCCACTCTTGCAATCATCTTGACAGAACCATGTCCTTATCTAATCTCTGTGCTGAAACACAAGCACTTATAACCTCACCCTGCTCTCAAATACCAGCTCTCTTTCTACCCAGTTACTGTCTATGCACTTGCAGAATGACTCAGGCATTAAGAGATACATTGCTACTGTTAAATGTGCACAATCTATGCAGGCCCCAAACCCCCTGTACACTACTGATTCACTCATGTAATAACCTAGATAGTACTCATGCAGTGCCCCAATCACACTGGCACTCTCTGTCCACTCTTGCAATCATCCTGACAGAACCATGTCCTTATCTAATCTCTGTGCCAAAACACAAGCACTTCTAAACTCATCTCGCTCTCAAGTACCAGCACTCTATCTACCCAGTCACTGTGTATGCACTTGTAGAATGAGTCTGGCATTAAGAGATATAATGCTACAGACAAATGTTCACAATGTATATAGGCCCCTAACCCCCTATAGACTACTGATTCACTCCTGTGATAATCTAGGTAGTACTCATGCAGTGCCCCTATCACACTGTCACTCTCTGTTCACTGTTGCAATCATCCTTACAGAATTATATCCTTATCTAATCTCTGTGCCAATGCACAAGCACTTATAATCTCACCCTACTGTCAACTACCAGCACTCTATCTACCCAGTCACTGTCTATGCACTTGTAGAATGACTCATACATTAACACACGCAGTGCTACAGTCAAATGTGCACAATCTATGCAGGCCCCTAACCCACTGTAGACTACTGATTCAGTCCTGCTATAATCCTGATAGTACTCATGCAGTGCCCCAATCACACTGTCACTCTCTGTCCACTCTTGCAATCATCCTCACAGAACCATGTCCTTATCTAATCTGTCTGCCAAAAGAGATGCACTTATCACCTCACCCTGCTCTCAAATACCAGCACTCTATCTACCCAGTCACTGTGTATGCACTTGTAGAATGACTCTGGCATTAAGAGACACAGTGCTACAGTCAAATGTGCACAATCTATGCAGGCCCTTAACCCCCTATACACTACTGATTCACTCATGTAATATTCTAGGTCGTACTCACGGAGTGCCCCAATCACACTGTCACTCTCTGTCCACTATTGCAATCATCCTGACAAAACCATGTCCTTATCTAATCTCTGTGCCAAAGCACAAGCACTTATAAACTCATCCTACTTTCAACTATCAGCACTCTATCTACCCAGTCCCTGTCTATGCACTTGTAGAATGACTTAGGCATTAAGAGATACAGTGTTACAGTCAAATGTACACAATCTATGCAGGCCCCTAAACCCCTGTAGACTACTGATTCAGTCCTACTATAATCCTGATAGTACTCATTCAGTGCCCCAATCACACTGTCACTCTCTGTCCACTCTTGTAATCATATTGACAGAACCATGTCCTTCTCTAATCTCTGTGCTGAAACACAAGCACTTATCTCACCCTGCTCTCAAATACCAGCACTCTATCAACCCAGTTACTTTCTACGCACTTGTGGAATGACTCAGGCATTAAGAGATACATTGCTTCAGTCAAATGTGCACAATCTACAGTCCCCTAACCCCCTGCTGACTACTGATTCAGTCCTGCAATATTCCAGATAGTACTCATGCAGTGCCCCAACCACACTGTCACTCTCTGTCCACTCTTGCAATCATCCTGACAGAACCATGTCCTTATGTAATCTCTGTGCCAAAACAGAAGTACTTCTAAACTCACCCTGCTCTCAAGTACAGGCATTCTATCTAGCCAGTCATTGTTCATGCACTTGTAGAATCATTGAGTCAGGCATTAAGAGATACAGTGCTAAAGTTAAACGTGCACAATCTATGTAGGCCCCAAACCCCCTATAGACTACTGATTCACTTCTATGATAATCTAGATAGTACTCATGCAGTGCCCCAATCACACTGTCACTCTCTGTTCACTGTTGCAATCATCCTTACAGAACCTTATCCTTATCTAATCTCTGTGCCGAAATACCAGCACTTCTAAACTCACCCTACTGTCAACCATCAGCACTCTATCTACCCAGTCACTGTCTGTGCACTTGTAGAATGACTCAGGCATTAACATATACAGTGCTACAGTCAAATGTGCACAATCTATGTAGGTCCCTAACCCACTGTAGACTACTGATTCAGCCCTGCTATAATCCTGATAGTACTCATACAGTGCCCCAATCACACTGTCACTCTCTGTCCACTCTTGCAATCATCCTCACAGAACCATGTCCTTATCTAATCTCTCTGCCAAAAGAGAAGCACTTATAAACTCAGCCCGCTCTCAAATACCAGCACTTATCTACCCAGACACTGTATATGCACTTGTAGAATGACTCAGGCATTAACACATACAGTGCTACAGTCAATTTTTCACAATCTATCCAGTCCCCTAACCCCATTCAGAGTACTGATTCACTTCTGCAATTACCGAAGTAGTAGCCATGTACAACGTTATATACAACGTGTTTATTTAGTAATATAATAGTATATGTTATACATTTATTTTAATAATATCATATATAATTTTTTTTTTTTACAGATATTGTTCATCATCATTAAAAAAAACTCACCATGACTAGAATAACACCAAAGAAGAAACAGCAAAAAAGGAGTATTATTTGAAGAAAACAGAACAGCAAAATCTAGATGAACTACAACATGTGGGAAAAAAGAAAATGCCTTCTGGTGAGAGAACAAAAGAATTTGTTAAAAAACTTTCAAAGGCTAAAAACAGTGTGCACAATGTGGAACGTATAAAGAATGCCCCAACAAAGAAGAATAAAAAGAAAAAAGGAGAAGTTAATAGAAAAATGCATTCTGAAGAATCAATGTATGGTAAAAGGAGAAAGAATCAGTTTCAAGAAATTAGAAAGAGAATGTTTTATAATAGAGTTGTTTTTAATTTGTTGAAAGATGTGAAGAAATATAAAAGATGATCAGCATTTTATAAAAAGAAGAAACAGATTGAAACTATTGTTGACAAGGCTTTTGAATTTAAAAGGAAATTATTCATCTTAGTTTTAAACAGAATTCGACCACTTGATAAGCCAATAAATTTTATGAAGGCCAAAAGTAAGATGAAAGTTATTTTCAAACCAATACATTGTTAATACCAGTGGTCGAGCTTATGAGGTTAAAAATGGTTGTCCAATTGAGAAAGAGAAGATGGTTCCCAGAAATGTAGAAGATGTGGTAGCTGATGAAGTTCTAGGGAGACGTCCTAAAGCTCCTGGTTATACTGGGGATTGAAGTAGTATTTATAATATACAACAGGAATCTATTGAAATTTTACGCAATTTCTTACGAGACTATAGTAAAAAAAAGTGTTAAACAAAAGATTATGATGTTGCAAGGACTAGATCCTTGCAGAGTATGAAAAAATACTGGTTTGCAAGGTCATTCTCTGGCTTGTCTTTCAAGAAAAGTATGTCAAAGAGTTTTTCATAATTTTAAAATGTTAGCAGTACATCATTCTCAAATGCGGAAGTTTGTGAGAAGATTGTATTATGCTAAAAGTCCAGCACTAATTTTAAATGACTTAAACAGTGCTCTTTTGCATGGAACAGTAGCAGATGTTACAAAAGTTTGTGATGAAATAGAGTTTCGTTACTTTGGTCCTGAAGAAGAGACTGGACAAAGTGAGACATTGATAGAAGTAGATGTTGAAGAAAATGGGGAAAATAGTAGTACAGAGAAGTTTGAAGAACAAATTACAAAGTTTAAGAATTTCGTGTGAAAGGCAAATTACACTTGTATTTTTTGCTGACCAACTCACTAGAAAAGTCAGACTAAGACTGTTGATCTATATTTAAAAAGTGAAAAAGAAAATAATGATAAATGGAAGGAATTTGTAACTTATTTGTTGGTAGAGGATTGCTTTGATTTGGGTACTGATCAGCGTATTTGTAAATATTGTTATAACAAATTAGACGATAATAAAATGCCTGCTAGAGCTGTCCATAATAATCTAGAGTTGGTAACTATTTCTCCAGAACTGATAGATTTAAACACATATGAGTCTTTCTGGTTCAACTTGTGCACCCATTTCAGGCTACTGTTCATATGGACCCTAAAACAGGTCAATTGCCTCCTACAGATTTACAGAGAGGATTAAAAGGTAGAGTTGTATGTTTACCTCTAGATTTAAAGGAAAGTATTGAAACTATTGGTGTAGAAAATGTAGAAAGTGAACCACTAGTTATTCTAGTTAATGGTGTTCCTACTAAGAGTAAGAAACTTGACAGGAATTAGTTGATGTTAGGAAAGTGCAAAAGGCAACATTATATCTTTTAAAAAACAACGATTACTACAAAAATGTTTATGTAGAAGAAGAAGAAATAGTTTTAGGAGATGATAGTGAAACGTCATGTAGTCAAATTGAAAAAGCGAAGGGGACTCCAATGAGTGTATGGGAAAAAAGTTTGGAAGCTCATTGTTTTCCCCAGCTGTTCCCAACTGGAAAAGGTGGACGATATGACGAATGATCAATACAGATTCCTGCATCAGAATATCGGACAACAAGATTGTATCCAAGATTTCGACAATGTATCCCACATATATTTCATCTTTTGTTTGAGAGTGACTTGTCTGGACTTTCATTTGCAGTCAACCACATCTTAAAAACAGGAGTACATCTTCAAAATGTTTCTGCAAAGGAATTCATGGATAAAGTACATCAGAGAGACGATCATTTAGAATCTCAACTGATTAATTTGATGGCATGTCAGCGCGGTACTAATGAGTATTGGTATCGTCGTCATGGAGAACTTAAATGCATGCTAAGGAACTTAGGAACTCCTACGTGGTTTGTTACCCTAAGCTGTGATGAATACGCTTGGGATGATTTACTTGAATTTCTTCGAGAGGCAAATTCAAATATTACAAATATTGAACACAAGACACCTGGAGAATTGTGCTATTTGGATCCTGTAAATATATGCAGATATTTCAACCATAGGTTTGAAGCTATGATGTCTTTAATCTGCAATAAAAAGAATCCTCCCCTTGGTTATTGATTTCTTTTGGAGAAAGGAGTATCAAGCTAGAGGTGCTCCTCATATACATATGCTTTTATGGATCAAGGATGCATCCAAATTTGGAACTGATTCGGATAACACTGTTTTATCTTTTATTGAAGATTATGTCACATGTGCTATACCAAAAAGAACAGAAGAAAACACCTTAAGGCAACAAGTGTTACGATTCCAAAGTCATCGATGTGGCAAATACTGTCAACGGAAATACAAGTCAAAGGAAAAGTTTTATACCAAATTTTGTTTTGGATTTCCATGTCCAGTAATATCCAAAGGAAGAGTTAACAGTTTCATGTCAGCAGTGAGACATACCATCACTAGAGATTCTCCAAAAAATACGTACAATTTGAGAAGAAGTGAAGAATCAAAGAATATCAATGATTATAATCCAGTTATTCTCTCAATGTGGAATGCTAATATGGATATCCAGTATGTTGCGGACAATTCCAATGCTGTTGCTCGGTATGTAACATCATACATAACAAAATCAGAAAAGACGGAGTTGAAAGAAATGTGGGAAGAAATTTTCCATGAGAAGAGTCTTAGTAAGAAATTGTACAGTTTTAGTTTGAAGATGTTATCCCATCGAGAGATTGGAGCATACGAATGCTCGGATCAGTTGTCTTCTGCAAGTTTATATTCAAAGTCAAGAGGGATTATTTGGGTGAGTCTAGGTCTTGCTGCAATGCGAAATCGAGTACTTAGACCTATACAAGAAATCTAATATTTAGCAGTAAATGAACCAGGAAGTACAGATATTGTCGAAACAAACATGTTGGATACATACTATCCAAATAGAAGTCGTCATCTTGAGAACATATTTCTCTATGAAGTGCTGCAATTTTACAGTTTTAAGAAAAGTACTACAGAAAACATAAATGAAGGAAAATATGCAGTGATTGGTTCAGAAGGATGTTTGGTGAAACATACTAAAGGAAATCTAATTAATCACAGGAAACTGAGTTGTAATACTGCTGATAAAAGAGAATTTTACTATTTAGCACTTTTACAACTGTTCAAGCCTTGGCGTACGTAATTGGAATTACTTGGAGATTTTCAGTGCTAGGAAGATTCTTTCAATGCATGTAAAGATAGCATTGAATGTCCAGATTTTGCAAATTATCTGAAAATGTTGAATGAAGAAATTGATCAAGAAGCTACTATTGCAGCTGAGATTGCTAGAGACAGTTCTCAAGACAGTCAAAGTTCTGGACCTCTGAGTCAAGATCCACTAGGACAACCAATTCTTGAAAATTAAGCACTATGGTACAAGGGTGCCTGTGCCAGCACATGGCTTCAGTTTGTGCACCAGTGCAGAGGGAAGCATAGAGTTGCGACATATTCATGTAAATATGTCGCATCTCTGTGTTTCAGAAGTGCTGCAGCGCAGTACAGCAAAAAGGCTTGCAGTGCCACACTACAGCACTTCCTCATACATCTGCGCCTATACATTCACCATACACTACTAATGCATTCTTTCAGTCAATCATGCTTTACACATATATTCAACCAAACTTTCACACATTACCATGCAATTATAGTTCTTTTTTTAACCAGATAATGTAGTTCTTACAAGAACTTATTTTTTTCTTCTTTTTTTGTATTTTTTTTAACAATTTTGTATTTTTTTTGGTGTTTTTTTCAAAAACTGAACAAAAAAGAAACAAAGTAAACAGGTAACTTTTGGAATTAGTTTTCATTCCTAAAAACCCCCCAAAAAAACAAAACTTAACAGCGGAGGTTGCGTTGGGCAGCACAAACTACATCCACTGACTGCTCGCCGTAGCAGATCATTTTTTTGCACTTCACACAGTGCTGTTCTAAAAATGTAAATTCTGCCCTGATGTCCATTGGAGGTGTTGGCTGAGATGCTCTGGAGGTGCTAGCAACTGCTGTTGGTGGATTTTCTGCAGTTTGCCTCATTTCCTCCTGAGCAGGAGTCCGTGGGTGAATGGTACGCAAATGTTTGTACATACTTGCTGTACCACAGAAGTATTTTTCGTCACTGCCTCACGACAGGATCCACACAGCAAGCATGTCACCTTTCTGACATTTACTTTCTTCTCTCCTTCTGCAAAACTTAAGAATTTCCTGACAACACATCTTCTTCAGGAAGTAGTACTACCTGCTGCTCTCCAGATGCCATTTTGGAACAGACTTCTGAATGAAACATCAAAACCCCCTAAAAAGGTTCTAGTTGGAGAAGAGATGCTTCTCTGACGATGGTCCAAGAAGAATGATTAAAATGGGTGGGGTCCTTCAATAGTTATAGTGGGAAATGCTATAAGCCAATCAAATTCTTTTTTTACGGTCACATGGGAGTCGCACACCCTGCGCTTAATAAGAACACACCCGACGCGACTCCGTGAAAATATATTTAAAAAGAATATTAGTTTATTACAAGTACAAATATATTATTTTTATGAATACCTTAGATAATCTCTTGCCCTAATATGTACATTAGAGACACTTACATATCGTTTAAATATATAAAAAAAAATTGCGGGAACCGCGCACCCAGCGCTCCCCACATATGACGTCACGCGGGGCCCGCCACTGCGCCAGCGTCGAGTACCATAATGCGCATGTGTCACGAATTAGCGGGAGCAGGAGTCGCGCATCGGTCGCATACCAATTGCACACAACACGTAATATTATACATATATCACGTAACTGGAAAAACGGACCCGTCTCACACCATACACGGATTCTTCACAACTTTTCCAATATGGTGGCTGTAATATGCACACACGTCGCGTTAATTTTTTTTTTAAGAAAAGAAAATATAAATATATAAAAATTTAAAAATAAAACAAAATAATTACAGTATATTTCAGATTTAATTTAAAAAAAAATGTAAAACAATTTTCAGAAAAGTATATAATATTGTTTAATAAATAATATATTTACAAATTAACAGTTTAAAAAAATATTCAAATTCAGTACAAAAAACATAGGTTTCAGACACGTTATAGTTAGAAATTAGCATTTAAAAAACCTTTGAAATTCACTGAAAAAACCATAGGTTTCAGGCACGTTATAGTTAGAAATTAGCATTTGAAAAACCTTAGAAATTCACTGAAAAAAACAAGGTTTTGGGGAAAGTTATAGTTAGTTGGACATTTCACTCATATAAGATCATAGAAATTCCCCTGTTATAGTTAATTCAGCTAACTATAATCGCGCCCCCGCAATGCACTGCTGATGACATCACATATTACATCACTCATGACATGGTCAGTGACATCACTGATGACATCACTGATGACATCTCAAATGACATCACTGATGACATCATTCAGTGAATGTGTGTTTCTGTAAAGTTTAAATATTTATCATATATATCTATGACAAGGAGTATTGAAGAATGAGTGGATTTACAAGTGCCTGAACGGATTATTTAGTAGATGCGTGACTGACTGTATAAGTGAGTGATTGAACGTGTTTTACTGAATGCATGGGTTAGTGACTAAACTGTCTGAAAGTCTGTATTGGTCTCTCAGTTGGTTTGTAAGCAACTGCATGGGTTGGTGAGTAGCTACATGAGTGTCTATATGGGTTATGGTTTGTTGTCTGAGTATCTGTATGGGTGTCTGAGTGTTTGTGTAGGTGGGGGTGTGTGTGACTCTGTGCATAGATGTGTGAGTGGGTGATTCACTGGGTGCATGGTTTCAAGAGTGCATCTGTGATGGACTTTATGGGTGGGTGAGTGTGTGAATGGGTGTATTAGTGAGTGAATGTATATCTCAGTTATATATGTGTGGGTAACTATATATGTGAAAGGTAGTATATATGTGTGTTGGAGTATATAAATGGCTATAAGTGAGAGTGAGTGATTGTGAGAGTGACTGTATGGATGTGTCTGTGCTTGTATCAGTGATTGTATAAGAGTGTAAGTATGTGCTAGTATTTTTAGGAGTAAGTGAGCTGGTGTGTTTATAACTGTATAGGTGAGTACATGGCAGTGTGATTCATTATTTGCATGACTAGGTGTGTGAGTACCTTTATGGATGAGAGGCGGTGTGTGAATTTCTATATAGGTGTATGAGTGCATATGATAGTCCTGTACTGAGTGACCATAAGTATGAGTGACTGTATGGGTGAGTGAGTGGATGTGTGTATAAAACTAACAATCAGTGAGTGTGCATGTAGTTATTGCTGTTGGTATGTCTATGGTTTTGAGAATGGCAGTCTGTAATTTACAGTGGGTGTATCAAAGGTTATGTTAGGGTGTGAGAAGATGCATCAAATTATCACATGGATGATGTCACCAGTGATGTCATCAGTGATGTCATTTGAGATGTCATCAGTGATGTCATCAGTGATGTCTCTGACCATGTCATGAGTGATGTAATATGTGACGTCATCAGCAGTGCATTGTGGGGGCGCGAGTGAAATGTCCAACTAACTATAACTTTCCGTAAAACCTATAGTTTTTTCAGTGAATTTCTAAGGTTTGTTAAATGCTAATTTCTAACTATAACGTGCCTGAAACCTATGGTTTTTTCAGTGAATATATATATAAATATACCAATAACATACAATTTATATTAAAAAAACATTCTATTATTAATTAAAACATTCAACTATTTAAAAATATTTAAACTTAAATTTCCCACTCCAGTCAATGCAACAGTAGGGAAAGAGTTGGACAGCAGAAGGGTAAAAATGTATATTCCCATTCCAGTGAGTGCAAAAGTAGGGAAAGTGTTGGATAGCAGAGGGATAAGAATTATTATTTCCACTCCAGTGAGTGCTACAGTATGGAAAGTGTTGGTTTGCGGGGGGTAAAAATTACTATTCCCACTCCAGTCAGTGCTACAGTAGGGAAAGTGATGGATTGCAAAGGGATCAAAATTACTATTCCCGCTCCAATGAGTGCAATAATTGGGAAAGTATTAATAGCGGTGGGGTAAAAATTACTACTCCCACTCCAGTGAGTGTAACAGTAGGGAAAGTGTTTGCTAGCGGAGGGATAACATTTACTATTCCCACTCCAGTCAGTGCTACAGTAGGGAAAGTGTTGGATTGCAAAGGGATAAAAATTAGTATTCCCACTCCAGTCAATTAAAAATTAAAAACAAACAAAATATCAACAACCAAAAATTAAAACAAAAATAAATATGTTAAAATTAAAATACAAATATATGTAATATTAAAATCTGAAAAAAACATATGGTAATGTTAAATACATATCACAAAGACCTACAAATATTATATTAAATAAAATATAAAAATATTTTTCAAACAAACAAATATTTTAGTTAGAAATTATTTATAAACAAAAACATTATTACATACATTTATTTTATTTACATCCTACCCTATAACACCACACAGTTCAAAACCCACATGTATATTAGAAATAAAATGTACTTCCATAATTAACCTAATTAATTATCAAGTAAATATTATGAATTAGAAAACAAATTAAACACATACAAATTAATTAACTTCCCACCCTTTACCTCTATAAACCCCACAACCCACACCCAAAATTAATTACACGATAACCATAATTAATGACCAATTAATTAATTAATATTAATTAACAACAAATTATTAATTAATTAAAAAATAAATTACTTCCCACAATTAACATTAATAAAGAAAATACATCAATAATTTATTATATTTAAATTAGTTCCCGCCCTGTTCCCCTATAAACCCACAACCCGCTACGGAACTAAAAAAACGCAAAAATGTATCAAAATAAAATAGATAACTACTAAAAAATGTAACACATATATTTAAAAAAATACATCACATACATTTAAAATAGTTTCTTCCAATGGTGGCCTATTGGAAAGTACTTCAATTTTTCTTGATTTATTTCTGGCACCTTTTGTTGTGAGATTGAGATCTTGTTGTAAGGACAGCAGTGACTTTTTACGTCGAATTCATGACATCCAATGGGAGGATGGCTATCAAATGATAGCTGTGTACGTATGTTCATTGTACACTTACATAAATCAACAACAGGGGGTGGATGCTTGCATGTATTTCTTTTGGGAACGACACATATCATTGTGGGAGCATATCCAAATGTTAAAAACTATGATGCTGTACTGTTTAGAAGAGCACCTGTTTTGCCCCCAGCCTGGCAAATCTTTTTCTGGGCTGGTGGGAGGAACAGGTGGCATGAGTGGAATACAATGACAGGTTCACTGAGCATGTCCCTATCTGGATCAGGTATATGGATGACCTGTTCCTGATATGGGATGGGCAGGTGGACCTGGCATGAGAATTCATTGCAGAACTTGGTAATAACAACTTAAATCTCAAATTCACCCATTCCATCAGCTCGACATACTGTGAATTTTTGGATGTAGCTATCAGAATTGAGGAGGGACAGATGGCCACTAGTCTCTTTCGTAAGGAGACTGCAGGGAATACCCTGCTACATGCTCGAAGTAATCATCCTATTTCCTTATGTAAGAGTATCCCGTATGGGGAGTTTCTCTGGGCTCAGAGAAATTGTAGCACAGAACAGGGCTATCAAAGGGAACAGAGTATAATGAGAAATAGGTTCCGCACGCGCGGTTACGACGATAAAGTAATTTCAACTGCCATCGCCAAAGTGGCAAAGGTTCTCCGAAGTGAAGCCTCATTTGCGGTTAAGAAAAAGCAGAATCAGGATATCCCAGCTCCAAGATTAATCACCACCTATAACTCTATATCAAATACTCTAAGGCACGCCATGAGACAACATTGGAATTTGCTAGTCATGGATCCTATTATAGGTTCTTGTGTTGGTAAAGTTCCATCAATAACTGACAGGAAATCTAAGTGATTGAAGGACCAGTTGTTCCACAGTTACAACAACTCAACCAATGCGACCACCTGGCCAGGTGGTGCCAAAGGTTTCAAAAAATGCAATTCCTGTAAGGTGTGCAGGCACAGTCCAAGTAGAGATAGCTACAAGGTGGAGAGTGGCAGTCCCCAAAAAACCAATAAAATCAAAAAGATTAGGAAATTGATCATCCGGGCTAGTGATTATGTAGTGTACGTTCTGGAATGCCCCTGCGGTCTTCGGTACGTGGGGAGCACAAAATTACTTCTCAAAACCCGGATTTTACAACATATGCGGGCAATAACAAATAGAGATTGTAATTATCCAGTTGCAAGGCACTTTGAGGAACAACATCAAAGTGATAGTAAATTACTCACATTTTGGGGTACAGATAGGATCCTGCCGCATCCCAGGGGAGGGGACCGTGAGAAAATCTTAAGAATATCTGAGTCGAGACACATCATTGAACTAAACACAAAGACACCGAATGGTTTAAATTCGGGAGACGAGCTTGCCACACATATAGGGTGCAGATAGGGGCCTCTATATATCTCTTCTTGGAAGTCAGTGTATGATAAGAAACACAGTACAACTGTTTTTTTTAAATTAATTCACTTATATTTTAATGAGTGAGGGTAACTGGGAAAGCTGATGTAACTTCATACTTTTGGGATGATAATGATAGGACAATCGAGCTATTTGGTACCGCCCCAACCGTTAGGATACTGAGTTTATCAAGACGAAGTCCCCTTTGTTATATATGCCTTTCCTGGGATATTGTCAAAAGATTTCCTTCCTTTTTTCTGCACTTATACCTTTTTTTCACTACACATTTCGACCACTTTTATTGATACACCTGTGCACTTGTCCCACTAAGAAAATAGATGCTATAATAAGCAAAAGTCAATGGGTCACCAGAAAAACAATAATGGTTGGTTTCTGAAACTTGTTCAGTAATAATGGTAACCATTATATTTTGTTAGGGGTGCGAATTACCCGCAATTGGTACTGAGGTATGGGGTACATTACCCATGATTGGCATTAATAATATGATTGTTACTTAAGTTTTTCTTGAATATTAAGATCAACCAGATATTGTGGTACATCACCCATGCTTTACGTATGATTATGCAAAGGTGATCTGACTTTTTAACTTGAATATTTGCCTTTTTGCTATTATCAGTAACGTTGCTTATTTCAAGATTTACTGTGTGCTAATGCTGCTGCAGAAATTCACAATGTGCATTAGTGGAACATTCTCCGTTATTTAGGAGTTGTAAAGGAAATTCATTGGCAATACATCGTTCTCGCTATTGACGGCTCGTTGTCAAAAGCCCATTGATGACTGAAATATGCACAATGCTCTTTTGCACCTCCATTACTATATATATATTTTCTCTGCGCACGTATAATTTACTCGATAATGAATTGGTAATAATGCGACGTATTTTTAAGGTGCTCTTGTTCAATTTCATGAATTTGAATGCAATTGAAAATGCCAGTTATGAAATGTATAGTTTGTCTTCTGTTTCTATGCCCCTTGACCTGTATTTCTATGGGAATTTGGGTGCAGGTCATCAAACTTGAGAAAGACATCGCCGAAACGCGTTGTTGTGGGTACAATAAAGTGTAATTGTGCTATCCTTTGGAGTGTCGCTGTTATCATTCTGGAGTTCCGGAAGTGTAACTTTCTTTGGAAATAATTAACGCGGTTGTCGTCACCGCTGCTGACACCGGCGTCGTTTGGAGGAGGATCGGCTAAGTACGACTAAGTGCTTTGACATTTAAAATATATGCTAAAATACATAACACAAATTAAAAAATCGATATTTTAAACAACTTTATATTTGCAAACGATATTAATGATTTTTATATTTTTTTTAAACGATATTTCTTACCTTCAAATCGATATTTTTGACCATGATATTTCTGATGCATAATATTTAGGACTCAATATTTCTGTAGTTCGACATTTCCAACTCAATATTTTGTCTGCACACCCCATGGGTGATGTCTTGTGCACCTACAAAAAAAAGTAAGTTAAACAAATGCAATCACATTGTAGCCTATGTACTACAAGTGAAATCATCATCACCACCATCATCATCATGATTACAAAAGCTAGACGATAGTGTACCCAAACCATGTGTAAACTAAATATTTTCCCCATGGCAAAATTTCACTAGAATAGGTTCGTTTTTGTTCATCCTCTGCCATGGGACCCCTATGGGAGGCAGGACTGCAGGGGAAAATTGACTGCATTAATTAATTAATTACTGGTGATGGTCCAGGGCCACGAGGAACTCTATAGAAGGCAGGGAGAGGCTGGCAAAAAGCAGATAAATACATGTAATAATTTCTGGTGCCTCTCCAGGGCCAATGGGGACTCTTTTGGAGGCAAGGGGAGGTAGACAACAATTGAATAAATACATTTAATTATTGCGGGTATCTCCCCGGGCCTTTGGGGGCTTTATCAGAGGAGGGGAGGGACAAAATAAATCAATAAAAATATATCATTGCTGGTGCCCCTGCAAGACCCAAAACAACCCTGTTGGAGGCTGTGGGAAGGGAAAATTGAATAAATGAATAACGAAACAACGCTGTTCTATAATCGTCGCCAAGCACACATAAATATATCAGGAAAAAAGAAAAATGAACAAAAATGCCATAGGCCTCTTCTGTCAATGTTCCTAGAAAATGGCTCTTAGAAGTAGAAGAAAAGTATTGAAACACTTACTGGCTGCACATAAAGGTGGTTGGTAGCTCAGGGAGACATGGAAAAAAGGAACAATGACCACCAAACACACACACCTCATTAGCTCTTGGCTCTACAAGATGGTGGTCGCTGGCTACCGCATTGCCAGCAAAATGGGCGGCATAAAGCACAAAGACAAAAATGATGGCCTGTGGCAAACACACTCACTTGCTACACAAAAGGGCTAGCAAAGATGGTGGCACTGAGCATAAAGATAAAATGCCGGCCCATGGCAAATGCACACCCTTGCAACACAAAATGGCCACCGCCGCATGGCTGCAAAGAAGGAGGCATGGAAAACAAAGAACAAATGGTTGCCTATGGCAAACATACAAAGACAGTCCACATCAAATGACCACCTCCACATGACCAGAAAAAAAGGAGGTATGGTCAATAACGAAAACCTAGCAGCCTATGGCAAGCACCCACACTGGTTAAATAGAATGGCCACAGCTGCATGGCCATAAAAGAAGGAGACATGGAGAAAAAAGAAAACAGTTGCACTGTCCTTCCTGGAGCATCTTCTCCACATCCCTAAAAAAAAAACCATCTTGTAGCATTGTAAGAAAAGGTTAGTGAAGATATTATTTACCCAATATGTCTTGGCTCACACATGCAATGGCCCTTTGCCCACCATAATTAAGTCAGCAGTGCCAAAACAAAAACAAAAACTAAATTGAGTTGAAAAATTGCAAAACCATGAGATGTCCATAATATCACACATACACAAACTCACAACAAAATGGTGGGCAAGCACATGGAGGGGAAGGCAGCAGCTTAGAATAAATGAAGGTGTCTGGCTACATAAGCCAGGATTCCAGGAGTCACCTCAACCCTAGCCTCAAACTGGGCACATGCAGATAAAAAATAACATACATTTCGAACCCATCCACCCTACAACCCTACTTATTATTAAAAAGCATTGTACAGCAGCAGAGAAAAAGTGAAAAATACATCAACAATAACCCCAAGGCCAGGCGCAGGGCAGACTAGAGCCTAAATAGTACAACAGCATCACAGTAAAATAACAAAGAAATCAGTGTAAAATTCACAAACAACACACCAGAAAATTGTAAAAAAGTATATTTAACCCATGGACTCTACCATCAAAAAAGTGTGAATATTTTCCCTTAACAAACGTTTACAGTACAAGGGCACCGAGTCCAGTTCAAACTCCAAGATACCCACCAACAAATTTACAAAATTAAACAAAAACAAAAAGGCACAAAAAGTACTGGTACATACCCTCCCTCAAACAACAAACTTTCCCAAAGTGCTGCATGGAATTTACATGATTTTTCCCAAAATGTTAAGATTCCAAGGGTGTCAATCCAGGAGATATTGCAGGCAAAGAGAGTGATACTTTTGCCTCCAAAATCCAAAGTGACCAAGGGCTGAACAAAGCAGAGGGAGGAGTCTTCAGGACAGGAAGAGGAAGTTGTTACTCTATGTACAGTAGATCCCAGTCTCTATTGCACTTCCTTCCTATTTTAAAAAAATGACATGCGCATTCCATGCTAAAAAGAATATCCAAACGGTCTGTTCAGATAAAATATCTATTCAAAATACTGACCAGTGACTGCCCACATTAAAGGTTCCTGCTCACGTTAGAAAATCCCACTTAATGTTCTGATCACATTTGTGAATTAGCTGTCACCACAAACTATTGTGTTCATGCCATTGTATTGCTTCAGAGCTTCTCACGCTATAAATTTCCCCAAACAGGGGAGCCATTACATGACATGGTGTTAACATTGGTAATTACATGGAACTTGTGTAATGTGACATTAGCAAATTACTCCAATTACTCCAGTGTAATTAAAATTATGCCCATGCCTAGCCTAAATAAAATGATTTTTTTTTTAATTCAGGCAGTTCTCTGCCAGTATCTTGGAGCAGTCTGGCTTGCTTTTTGATTTTGTAGAACAGCAGTATATGGGCACTAGATTATGTGTTTATATTAGGACAGCCCAACCTTTTTATGTGCTGATACTCCATTGTCATAAACATACTAGTCGTAAAATACGTTTGTGAATAGCAATCAATCATAAACTTACAAAAATGTGTTAACCTTTGTGAATTGTGCCCGTAGCTCTAAACCTTTTGACTTTTTGACTTCAGTGGACCCTCATTTATTCATTAAGGGAATGCAGGCTCTCCCATTCAATCATTTTTGGAATCCAAGTCATTACTGGAAACCAGGGAACCCAGCCTAGGCAATTTCAATGTTTTAAACTGAAAACCAATACACAAAAATACAGAAACAAACATTCATCAAACAAATAAACAAATGATGAAATATTGTATTTAATTCACAAACAAGTTTTAAAAAAATCAAACATTATAGTAATGGGAAAATGGAAGTTTTTCTAAGTGTAATTGAGACACTACTCCCACAAATTAACCTTAGGATGCCAATTTAAGTTTTAGCCTCCAATTTTAAATTCCTTCACATCTACAAAACATTTTAAAATTTTCAGTTTTACATTTTCCTTCTTAATTTACATGCACATTATTAATCCGTTAATATTATTTCATTTTCTAAGCACTAGCGGAATGCCTGAGTAGGTGTCGTGGACACCCCAAGGGTCCTAGACCACAGTTTTTAGAGTTGCTGCTTTAGAATGTGGTAGTAGCATCCCTGGTAATAAGTATAAAGAGTGGTTCACTCATAAACATAGTCTTCTTTCTGCTGATGTACTATTGTTGCCTACATTTTTAAATCAGTGTGCATGCACACCCTTTGTCTCCTTACATTATGAAGTCCTGACTGCTATGCAGTATTTTTTTGTATGGAGTGGATGCATAGACAGCAGCTGTGCATGTCCACGTTCAGATGCACTCTCTTGTAGGCCATGCAAATAGCATGATTGCTAATAACCATAACGTCTTCTTTAATGTGCTTCTTCCGCCTATAAAAAAGGATTGCCAGCTTTCTGCATAAGGAGTATTCATGTTTAAATATTAAAGGGGGTTAGACCTTAGGGTGGTCTTTCTGCAGACCTTTTTCCTCCAATTTTTGCTGATTCTTTTTGTGAGCCTTAGGATTCTGAACACTTTACCACTGCTGACCAGTGTTGAAGTGTATGTGCTTCTCCCCCAAACATGATGGCATTGGTGTATACCTGATTGGCATAGCTGTTGTACTGGTAAGTCCCTTGTAAAATGGTATACCATATACCCAGGGCCTGCACTTCAAATTCTATTAGTCGTCTGCAGCACTTATTGTGCCACCCACGGAAGTAGCCTTCCAAACCTGCCTCAGGCCTGCCACTACAGTGCCTGTGTGTGCGGTTTACTGCCCCTTCAACTTGCCATTTAAAACCACTTGCCAAACCTTAAAGTCCCCTTTTACTACAAATAAGTCACCCCTAAGGTAGGCCCCCAGTGAGCCTAAGAGCATGGTGCCATGTAAGTAAAGTGACCTTCCACCAGCCCACCAGACACCTGCAGACTGCTTCCCTGACCCTCGCCACCATCCCCCGCAACCATTGTCCTGAAGCCAGAGGCAGCTCCTCTCCCACCTCACTGCCAAGGCATGAAACGACCTCCCCATTCACATGCAAACTTCTGTCTCCCTCGCCGAATTCAGGAGTGGTCTCAAGACTTGGCTCGACCCCGCACGCAGCTCCTGGATACCCCTGGGGGTGATTAGCGTGCCCTACAAATACTGATTGTTTGATCAATAAAAGGAAGGACATGTACATTTTACTTTTATGTTTTGCATGTAATGGTATTTATAAACAGCCTGTTTTGTTTTTCACTACAGTGTGCCTTTTTAAACATGTCTCAGGCCTGCCATTGCAGCGTGTATCTGCAGTTTTAAAATGCCAATTTGACCTGGCAAAATTAACCTTTTGCCAGGCCTAAACCTTCCTTTTTAATACATGTAAGGTATCCCTAGGGTAGATCCCAAACAGCCCAGAGGACAGAGCGCAGTGTATTTAAAGGTTGGACGTGTACTTTTAACTTTTAAATGTCCTGTTAGTGAAAAGCTCTTATGTTTATTTTTCACTATTGCACGGCCTAACTCTCCCATTGGGTTACCTTATTACATTTAATAGGTGCTAATTTTCAATTGGGAGAAAGTAGGAATGTTGAGTTTTGTTTCTAAGGAATCGTAGTTTAAAGCCCTCTTTAATGGTAAAGTCAGATTTAAAGTCTCAGTTATGAAAATGCCTCTTTTAGAAATTAGCCATTTTCTTGTCTTAACCATTTGGTGCCTGCAGCCTGTATCCTGGGTCACATGAATGGGTGTAGTTGGCAGTTGCTCTTTTTACACATTGCTCCCAGACAGTGAGATGAAGGGGAAGAGGTGTTGGCCGTATTGGCCATCTCTGACTTGATGCGAGAGAGAAGCTGTCACCTACCACACTTGCACATCACAAAGCCTCTCCCTGAGCACACTCACAAAGGGTTTAACACTAGTGTTTTGTGACCCTAGAAAAGTTGGGGCCAGGGCAGGGAGGCAGAAAATTCCAAGCACCTCTGGGGGAAAGAAACCTCCAGAACCTTCTCCTACTTCAAAATGGACACCAGGTATAAATATGGACCCTCAGACCCAACTCTTCAGTACACCACTGGACCAGAGGAATACTCAGAAGGACTGATATGCTGCTCTGCAAGATGAACAGCAACTCAGCTGCCTTACTGCCTTGCTGCCCTGCTGCCTTGCTGCCTGGGTGCAAAAAGACTGGACCTGCATCTTAAACCCAGGGCCACCCGAGTGACTCCAAGTGCTAGTTGGCTGGCCTCCTAATCAGAGCCTCAACTACAGAAAGGTTCTTCAACCACCTTGAATCCAGCACCTGGACTCTACCTGCTGTGAGTCTTACACCCCCAAAGGGTACCACCCCAGTCCTAGACTCTTGGAAGCGGGCCTGAAGGTGCTCTACCAGACCAGCTGTGGTCCAAGCAGAAACAATGCATCACAACACATCGCCTAGCAAAACCCCTGCATTGGAACTGCTGCTGCGTGATACATACCTGATGCAGGATCCTGCAGCTGTTATGAACCACTACTGCATGATGTATTTCGGAGCCTTGTATCCGACCCACACTCCATTGAGGTTGGCCTGAACCTGCGAGTTTGTCCTGGTCTGGCATGACCAGATCCCCACAGATGCAAATTTGTGCTTGTATGCACTGTTTTCACTTAAATCTTTCACTTAGCATGGCTAACTATAATGTGGGCCCCTGGCATGCACTGCTTACGACCTCACATATTACAACACTCATGACATGTTCTTTGACATAATTTATAACATCACTGATGACATCTCAAATGACATAATTGATTACATCAATGATAACATTACTGATGACATCTTCCAATGGGTGTGTTAGTTTGTTTTATAGTTTGCATAGTGGTGGGTAACTACCATATTACTTTTCTACCAAATTATGTACAGCTGGTGTCCAACTAATGGGTGTAAGTGTTTACAAAACGCTTGTGTTTCTAATGCACCATAGTTGTGTAGAGGTATTAAACACATTTTAAATGTTTGTACTGGAGAGTAATTCTGCATACAGGTGACAGTTGATGACTTGTGTTCATTATGTTCCACACAATACTTTTTGTATGCAGAAATATTTTCTATCAGGGCAAAGATTTGTATTAAGCATTGTAAGCAGCCTCGATGTGTTAGATTGAATTTTCACAGCATGGCAATTTCTACTTAACATAGAAGACTGTGTGCACCAGGTATGTGCATGTGCTTGCTTTTCTTCAGAAAATGGGCTATCTGTAAATTTTTCACCACAGTATGAAGGCTGGAGGTAGTATGATAGTTATCATCTTCATACCTTGGTTATTTTAATCGAGTGTTGCATAGAGTGTACACTGTTCTTAGTAAATACCTTTTAATACTCTGTGGGATATTTCTCATGAGAGTTTAAATGTCAGCAAACAGAGTGGTACACAGTAAACTCTCTCCATAGAGTAAACAATGTTAACAGTACCCACTTTTCTACTTATTCCCACTATATTTCTCAATGTAGGTTCAGTGACTGTCAGGGGTTTGATACAGGTAAAGACGGTCCGTGGTAGGACATTACTTATGTAACCAGGCTTCAGTATCCGGAGGAACTTGGTTTTCCCTGAACAGTTTTATACAGATTGAATACTGTACGCAGGATAGGTTACCCCTTCTATCAGTGGCTGAGAGTCAACATAAACTTGGCTACCCATGAAGTGTATGGTATAGGATCAATGTTGCACATAACACAATCTTGCTTTACCCATGGGGATTGTATGTACGATAGCAATAATGAGGCTTGATATTATTCTGAGCTATTTTGCACTTACTTTCATATCACTAATGCTAAACCCGTTTATAGAGCAATGTGCACAAAAGAAGCTTGGATGATGTCATCAGTGATGCCATCAATGATGTCATTTGGTATGTCATCAGTGATGTCATAACCAATGTCGTAGAACATGTCATGAGTGATGTAATATGTGAGGCCTTAAACAGTGCATAGTGGGACGCGAGTTATAGTTAGCTCTGCTAACTATAACTGGTGAATTTCTGTGTTTTTCTTTTTGTTCAAAACTTTAATGTTGTCACTGACATATTCACCTAACTATAATGTTGCTTTAACTTTTGTTTTGTTTGTGAATTTCTATTTTTTTTTTCCATTTAGTAATATTTTATTACCATACATAAAGCCAACCCCATGCTTCACACAGCCAAAAACTGTGTGCAGCGGGCGGTTGGCCACAGGGCCTAATGTTCCTTAAACGGGAGGGGGTCATGTGGCCCCACTGCTCGTGCTTTATTAGACCCTGGGTATCCCACCCCCCA
Source organism: Triturus cristatus (assembly GCF_964204655.1). NCBI lineage: Eukaryota > Metazoa > Chordata > Amphibia > Caudata > Salamandridae > Triturus > Triturus cristatus. The sequence goes on along the minus strand of NC_140589.1, from coordinate 1,717,697,940 downwards.
GACCCTTTTTTTAAAAAAGGGAATCAGGGTCATGGGGCCCCCCAACCCTTATTAGGCCCTGGGAAACCATCCACCTGGGCCCTTTTCTAAAGGGGTGGGGTGCCACATGGCTCCCTACCCAAGCCTAATTTGGCCCTGTGGACCCCATCTCCAAGGCCCTATGAAAGTGGAGTGGGGCCGCCTCCCTTTTAAAATACTTAAGGCCCTGGGGGATGGGGTGCCCAGGGCAAAATAAGGCTAGGGGAGGGAGCCTTGAAGACCCCCTCACCCTTTTTTTAAATCATATTAGGCCTCAGATTGGGCCTTTGAAGCTTGACGGCCAACCTTCTGCTGTGCACAGGATATGTCTGCACAGGGTTGGCAGCCTGCTGTGGATATCTATAATATACGGATGTGCACATGCTGGATATTAGATTACTGTGTTTCACATTGATACAATTGTGTATCCTTGGTCCCGTATCACGCACGCAGTTACCTTATAACAATGCGATTTGGGGCCTGAGTCCGTGTTCAGTGCAATGTATATTTGGGTTCGAAAAAACATGCCTGCACTGTGAGTCAGCCTCAAATTATCGGTGTACTGCTTTTCATTTTTATAGCATTTCATTTTTGTTTTCAAGGGAGGACGAGGCATCTTCAGCCTCCTTCATGATGATATTGCAGCGTGTTTCTATGTCAAATATTTTTATCAGATTTTATATTTTATATAATGGTAGATATACAGGCAATAAATTTAGAGTATTTGGCGCCTCATTTGAAATCTATGAAATTCCCCACTTAGTTTGGCCATATTAAGATTTCTTTTTTAAGATTTTTTTTGTGCAGATTCTGTACCCCCACTATATATATTTTATGTGATATTGTACAGCATTAGCATTGCGCATAGTGTTATACATAGTTCTTGTGCAATTGGGAGGGTCAGAAGTGAGGCACATAGTATGTTGTTTATGTTTACTAGTGCCATAAGTGGGAGTGACTATATATTTTGAAAATGCACTGGCACCAAATAGATTGACAAAGGCTTCGCAGAAGCCGAAACGCGTCTCTTTGGTCTTGGGGTCAAGGGTGACCTGATACAATAAAAGAAGCCATATACCGTCAACCTGAAGTCCGTGCCTTTTTCAATTGGATTTTCCTGTTGAAGTTGGATGTTCTGTATATATATATATATATATCTATATATATATATATATGGTGTGTTACGATACTGGGGGGAATCGGCCGCCATCTTGGAGTGGTGGTGGTGACGCTTTGGGGCGCCATCTTGAGCGGTCTAGTGGTAGTGTCCACACGCGGACACTCTATTTAAGGCGGTTCCTCAAGGGGGTCAGCCTGGAAAAAGGTACCCTAGCTCTTCAGAGCGCTTGTGGGCTCGCGCATTTAAGTGCTGTGGTGAAGGTGCACAGTGCTCGCTTTTAAACTACCCGTTTTGTATTTCTGTTTAGTTAGTTTGTATTCCCCTGTTTTTATACTTGGGCATTCTCCCTCTTACCTGCACTGTAATTTGTCTTTTCACCGCTGCTTTAGCGGGTCCGGTTCTGGTGGGTTACGATACTGGGGGGAATCGGCTGCCATCTTGGAGTGGTGGTGGTGACGCTTTGGGGCGCCATCTTGAGCGGTCTAGTGGTGGTGTTCACACGCGGACACTCTATTTAAACCAGTCCTCAAGCGCGCAGCGGTAACGCGCAGCGGGCGTGCCTTTTTTGCGCATGAGTCCTGCCCGTCTGCGCTCGTCAGCGCTAAGGAGGCGTGAGGCGTGGGGATATGCTGCTCGTAGTTGGCCCCTTTCTATTCAGGTAATGGCTGCGGTGAGGGGATATTCCAGGGATGAGTTGCTGTATTTCGGACAGGTGGGTCCACGCTGTGCGTATGAGCCTGTCAGCCCCCTTAGTGGTCAGTATAAGTGTGCCTGTGGCAATTGGTCGCTTCATGCCCCCTCTTTAATTTCTGCTTTGACGGAGTCACCTCCGTGTAAGCCCTTTTGCAGTCGACCATCTGCCTCTCGAGATTTCACTATCTGGAATCTTAACATTACGTCCCTTTCGAAGCACCATTCAGAACTATTTGATCTTTTACGGGAGGAGACACCTGACGTGTTCTTCATGACGGAAACGTGGCTTCAGGAAGTAGACACGGCAGTTGTGAATCTTGCTCTCCCCTCAGACTATTCCATCTTTACTCATAATCGGGCATCTAGGGGTGGCATTGCTATGGTTGTCAAGTCCTGCTACCCTTGTGATTGGAGGGTAGTGAATCTGGTAGGATGCGAGAGTGCATTCTTCAAGATCTCTATTAGTCATCATTTTGCGCTATCTGGCCTTCTTATTTATCGTCCTCCTGGATGCGACACGGCTTTTCGAAAGGCTCTCCCGGAATGTGTTAGCTCGCTGGCATTGGGCTGCGCTAACTTCAGCATGCTTGGAGACCTTAATCTCCATTTTGATTGCCCTCATTTCTCTTCCATTAGCAGCACTTTGGCGGATTTGGAGGCTTTTCAGCTCATTCAGTTGGTCACTTCCCCCACTCATGCGGGGGGCCACATACTTGACCCTTTGTTTACAAATTTGACAGGGGCCAAGGTGGCTATGCCTAGCCCTATTGCCTGGTCTGACCACTTTTTAGTTAAAATCTCTCTTCCGATCAATGAACATCCATTTAAGCCCCTGGATAGAGTAGTGTACAAACGCCATTGGAATAAACTTAAACTGGAGGATTTCTACCATCTACTGGAAATGAACCCGTTAGGTCCTTATCTCAATGTTGATTCTGGGTACGACCTTTTCTGTGATTGGGTTTCTCGGGCCTTGGATGTATTGATCCCTGCGGCCTGGACGAAATGTCGTCCCAGAAAACCCAGCCCATGGTACGACAGTTCCCTGGTGCTGTTAAAAAAAGCCTGTAAACAGGCAGAAAGGGACTGGCGGAAATCCTATGAGGCGGGGAAAAAATCTTTGTATCTGTTTAAAGTCAAACAATATCATAGAGCTGTGTGTAGAGCCCATGCTGCCTATTATTCACAGGAATTCAGAACAAGTTCAATCCGTCCAAGCTCATTTTTAAGGTCCTAAAGGATCTGATGGTCAAAAGAGCCCCGGCGGCGGAAATTTGTTCTGTGGCCCACTGTGAAGATCTGGCCTCCTTTTTCCTTGAAAAGGTGCAAGTTATCTACCGTGCCTTCTCTTTCATTGAGCCGGTAGATGAGTCTACCAGTCCCACATCAACTATAGGTGAGGCATTAGTATCATTTCCTAGTTTATCGATGGAGACATTCTTAAAACTAGCCCATAAAATAAAATCTGGCTCGCCAGCGGATCCCATGAGGCCAGCTCTGTTTAGAGACTCTGCCACTATCTGCCTCCCTCCATTGCGTCATCTTATAAATCTTTCCCTTGCCGCAGGTGCTGTTCCAGTTAAATGGAAACAGGCTGTTGTAACACCTATCTTGAAAAAGCCCACAATGGACCCCCTAAAACTCGAGAGCTATCGCCCGATTTCTCTCCTCCCTTGGGCCACCAAAGTTGTTGAGTCTCATGTGAACGAGGTATTGACTGAACATCTTGTGCGGGCAAGTATTCTGGATCCCTCCCAGAATGGTTTCCGTGCTGGTCACAGCACCAAGACGGCCTTGCTCTTTATGACGGAACATCTCCGCTCTGTGCTCGACTCTGGTCAGACTGCGGCACTGATATTACTTGATCTCAGTGCCGCGTTTGATACGGTCTCGCATAGGATTCTACTCCAACGTCTCAGGGAGGCGGGTGTCATGGGCATTGCTCTCGACCGGTTCCGCTCTTTCCTTACTGATCGGACCTTCAAGGTTGCTACTCCGCCTTTTGAGTCCAAACTCTATTCGCTGCTGGCGGATGTCGTCAAGCATTGGGGCTTGACTATGGTCTCCTATGCTGACAACAATCAGCTGGCGGTTGCCTTGAGTGGGGACTCTGACCTTGGCCCCAGATTCCGGGATGGTCTCTTGGCGGTGGCTAGTTGGATGAATGCCAATTGCCTTCAATTAAATGCAAAAAAGACCAAGGTCATGATTGTGGGTAAGCGGACGGATCTTTGGGGTGATAGGTGGTGGCCTCCGGAACTGGGTGTTACTCCTGTTCCAGTTTCAGAGGTAAAGAACCTGGGGGTGTGGTTAGATTCTGTTCTGAGTTTCAGTGTCCACACAAAAAAAGTGGCGGCTACCTGTTTTGGCATTTTGCGAGGGCTGCGACCCATCTTGAGGTTCTTTGATGCTTCTACCAGACAGCTGGTCATACAGGCATCCATACTTTCGCGGCTTGATTACGCCAGTTCGCTCCTGTTGGGGGCCAACCAGGCTGAAATTGCCCGGATGCAACGTGTCCAGAATGCTGCAGCAAGAGCCCTGGTAGGCTTACCAAGGTTCTGTTCTGCGGAAAGTACCATCCGTGCTTTGCACTGGCTGCCTATGGCACAGAGGATCCATTTTAAGACCCTGTGTCTGGCTTTCAAGATCCTCAAGCGGGCCTCTCCTCAGATTCTTGCCAATAAATTGGTGCCCTACGTGCCCTCGCGTTCTCTTAGATCTCTAGGTCAAAACCTGGTGGTGGTCCCGCGGTTCAGGCTATGCAGGGCCGGAGGCCGGGCCTTCCGGGTTTTGGCTGCAAAGTTGTGGAACTCTCTTCCACCCAATATGCGTGAAATGGATGAGCTTCTGAAGTTTAGGAGGGCCATCAAAACGCATTTGTTTCCTTCCTCACTTTAGTATATTGATCTGCGCGCTTCTGCCTCTGTATAGCTTTGTTGTGTTGGGACCTTCTTTAAGCGCCGGGACGCCCCTTGGCTGGGGCAGCTGTGCGCTATAAAAGTGCTTTTAACATAACATAACATAACATATATATTATCTACTGGCGGTGGCCAGTAGATAGTTATAGTTAGGACCGTGTTTCCATAGGAAATCCGCAACATTCTATTTGGAATAAATTTGGCGCTGTTTGACGAATCCTCGCGAAATTTTCAAAATAGGTGGGGCGCTCCGCTCCGCTCCTACCCTGAAAGTCTCGGGGGGATTCGTCAAGCGGGGGCTGAGAAAAAAGGGGGGTCCCAAAACGCGTTTTCCTCATGCAATTTTCCATAGGGACCTTTAGTCCAAGGTACAGCCCGAACGGCTGAACAGAATTACTTGAAATTTGGCAGAGAGGTAGTCCTCAGCTCAGGGATGTGCCTTTTGCATATATGGAGTCAATCTGTTCAGTAGTTCCTGAGAAAATTGCAGTTAAAAGCACATACATATCTATAGGCGCGCACCGTGCGCGCACCGTGCACGCACCCTGCGAGCACCGTGCGCGCACCGTGCGAGCACCCTAACGTGCGCGAGCGTATTTCTGATTGGTGGTTACATGTTAGTCAACGTTCGAATCGGTCGAAATCAGGAAGTGTCGGCCGCCATTTTGTTTGTTTTCAGTGCGAGAGTGAAAAAGGAAGGTGGCAAACGTGAAAAGGGGGCAGGGTAGAGAGTTCCTGACCCCCTAGCCTTTGTCAGGGGGTCCCTGAAGGACCCCGAAGGCAGAAAAAAACATTTTATTTTTTTTTTAAAAAGAATCGCGCGCGCACGGTGAAAAAAACAAAAAAAACAACAACAAAAAATATTACATTTTTTTTTACTACGTAGTTTATTGTAAAATAAATATATAAAAAAATAATCATACATACATAACTTAGCATTTAAAAAAACGTACAAATTCACTGAAAAAACCATAGGTTTCACACACGTTATAGTTAGGAATTAGCATTTCAAAAACCTTGCACGAGCGCTAGGTGGCGCTAGCCAAGATGGCCGCGCTTAGGTGAGGCTCCTGGATGCTTGACCCCTCGCATCCGCCCTTTATCCGCTGTGGCTGTCCCAGGTGTCCCCTGCTGACCGCCGAGTGCTGAGGAGCTGCTGCCACGTCCCCGGTGCAATTTTTGGCAGATTTCCTGCAGCGGGAGCCGAGATTCACAGCCCGTGAGCTGCACCGGTAGCTGAGACGTGCCCAGCTGGTTCGGAGGACGGCAGTGCCCCCTAATCGAGCCCCCGGCGCACCACGAGGGGCGAAGGCCGCGGGGCCACTGGAGGCCGGCCGGGGACCAGAGGACCTGCGGAGCGGAGCCTGGGCTGGTGCCGGGTCTTGGGTGAGCTTGGGGGGCGGTGGATGGTGAGCGCCCCCCGGTGGTGAGGTGACCCTGTTCGGCGGGAGGCTCGGCCCGCATTGATTCACTGACTGAGTGGGACTGCTCGAGGGGCTGAGTTCGACCCCGCCGCTGCCGATGCCTGCTGTCTCCTGGTGCTGGGCCGACACTGACTAGAGGGGGCCGGGCCCCCCCAGACCCCTGCAGACTTGGTCCTGGCGCTGTCCTCTCTGGTCGCCCCGGGTGTGACGTGGCCCCGCGGACCTTGTGGCCGACTGCTGTGCCTGGAGCGGGGACGTTCCCTGGCGCCTCCGTGCTGGCCTGCGGGGACGACGGTACCGGACCTCTCCTGCCCTGCACTGCTACCCGGGGGCTGCTGCCGGCCGGGGGGTCCCCCTCCTCCCGCACCCTGACTGTGCCTGATCCGTCGGAACCGGACCTTGAGTGGACACGGCGTCCCCTGGTGCCCTGGGCCTACACGCTGGACATAGACGGAGGACCATCGCCGGTGCAGATCGAGGCGCGTGGCCCGTGGCGCGGTGAGTGCGGCACGGCCCGGATCACCCGGAGGGGGTGTATGTCGAGCGGGCTCTGGGCCTTCCATTGTTGGGGACCGGACGTGCCTTCGCCCTCCCCCTTCTCCTTGAATCCCCCCACGTCTGGCCTGGTGCGGGGGGCGGCTCGGCTTGGCAGGTGGGGGCTGCCTGCCGGTCCACTGCGCCCACCCTCGGGGCCAGCACGTGCTCCCTGGATCCACCATGGGCAAAGAAAAAGGCTCCAAACCACCGGCGGCGTCCCACCAGACGCGGATTGATCAATTCGCCAGCTCGGATCCGCCGGGTGCGGGTGGAGGGGGAGCACCGGCCCCGAACAAAGACTTGGCGGTCATCCTCCAGGCCATCGAAGCCTCCCGCACGTCCTTAGAGGGGATGGTGGGGGAGGTGAAGGTCGATGTTGCGCTCCTGCGGCAGGACCTCCGCAACGCCACGGCCCGCATTACCGAAACGGAATCCCGGATCTTTACGGCGGAAGATGACATTCGCTTGCTACAGGACCAGGTCCGGGAGCTCACGACCCACTCCAAGGAACTGCACAGGCGGGCAGAGGATGCCGAAAATCGCGCCCGTCGCAACAACCTTCGCCTGGTGGGCTTTCCGGAGGGGGTTGAGTCCGGCCGAGCAGATGACTTCCTCGAAAAGTGGTTCAAGTCCTGGATGCCGGCGGCCGGTCTGTCGACCTGGTTTGTGGTGGAGCGGGCGCACCGGTCACTGGCGGCCAAACCTCCGGTGGGGGCCCCCCCGCGCCCCTTCATTCTTAGGATCCTCAACTTTCGGGATAGAGACGCTATCCTGCGGGAGGCGCGGGTGAGTGGCCCTTTGACTTTCAACAACCACACCATTATGGTCTTCCCAGACTACACCCGGGAGGTCCAGGAGCAACGCCGCTCCTACACGGAGGTCAAGCAAAAGCTGCGTTCCCTTGTCCTTCAATACCAGCTCCAATTCCCAGCCCGCCTTCGTGTCGTTTCCCAGAACACGACACTGTTTTTTGACACTCCCAGGGCGGCTTGGACATGGCTCACTGAGGAACGACCCCTGTGCCAACCCGGTGAGACGTCCTCCAATCCTGTGCCCCGGGGCCACGGTGCAGCTGGGTCGCAGCGACCGCGGCGCAGGAAACGCACGCACTCACGACAACGCCGAGGCGCAGCGACGGCCCGGACCCGGTCTGAGAGTACATCTGGGAGGCGGGTGAGGGAATCTTCGGCCTCTTCCGGCACATCCTCCCACGCGGTTGGGGGCTCCCGGCGCCGGCTGTCGCCTTGTCCGGCCGGGTCTCAAACCCCCCTCAATGTGCAAATTGACTTGTCAGACCTTTCCCGCAGCCCTGCTATATGACTTACAGTCTGTTCATGCACCTACAGGGGGAGGCGGCGTCCTTGCCGGGTGGCGGGGGTGGGGGGCTCTGCAACCTCACGCTTTCCTGCAGCAACCTGGGACGAGACACTGGAAATCCGTGCTTCAGGAGGGGTCCACCACGCTCTTTACACCAGAGCGCTTAGGCTTGGGGTCTTGTAATTGTTGGTTTAGTTAGGGCGACAGATGCTTCCGTTCTTGAAGTGTAGGGTGGAGGGTGGGGGGTTGGGGTTTGTTGTTTGTGGGTTGTTCCTCCTCGGGGGACTGTTTTGTTTGGTTCTGTTTTTCTTTGAGCCTCCTCTGCAGCATCTCACATAGCGTGACGCCGCGCTTCTTTATGCCACCACCACCACAGGCGCCGCCGTCAATTGCTCTCCTGCGCCGCCCGCTGGCCTCCCCTAGCGAGAGATCCATGGCCCTGGCTTCCCCTGGCCACCCCATTCCCAGCGAGCTTCGTTCCCACCACTACCATGGAAGAACTAGCCTCTAAGGCCCAGGTGCGAGTTCTGTCCTGGAATGTGAACGGCTTACTAGATAGACTCAAGCGCACCGCTGTCCTTAAGTACGCCCAGCGCGCGGAGGCTGACGTGCTCTTACTTCAGGAAACTCATCTGCTGGGCGAGAAATGTCCCTTTCTGGCGCGCTACGGGTACGACCGGGTATGGCACTCGGGGTTCTCGCGCGGATCGCGGGGGGTTGCCGTCCTATTGCGCCGCTCCTTCCCGGGCGATTCACAACCCCCAAGGGATGGGGATTGTCGTTTGCGGCATGCTTGAGGGTCGGCCGCTCAGTCTCCTGTCACTCTATGCGCCGCCTACCGGGCTATCCCAGGCTTTATCTTACGCTGCATCGTTATTGACAACTCTCCCGCCGGGCGCTCTTGTTCTGGGGGGGGACTTCAATGCTGTCTCGGCTCCGCAGCTTGATTCTTCGGGTCCGGTCTCGGCGCCCCGCGCCGCGCGAGCAAAGCAGATGGCGAGCTGGGCGGAGGCCCAGGGCTTATGCGATGCGTGGCGGATCTGGCACCCACGTACACGGCAGTACACTCACACCTCTGCCGCCCACCACACCCACGCGCGTATTGATGCGATCTTTGTCCCCCCTGCCGACTGTGTAGGCATCCAGGATGTCCGCATCCTTCCTCGGGGGATTTCCGATCACTCTCCGGTCCTCCTGGGTCTGGGCCCCCCACCTCGTGGGGCACGCCAGATGTGGCGCCTCAACGCCTGGTTCCTCCAGGACAGGAAGCTCCGTAAGGAGGTGGGGTCCGCACTGACGCAGTATTTTACCGATAACGATGGGTCGGTCTCCTCGGCGGGCACCCTGTGGGAGGCCTGTAAGGCCACCGTCAGGGGGTGGCCAAGGCACAGGTGGTGCGGCACCGCTGGGCGCAAATCCAGCAGCTCACCGCCTGTGAGGCCCAGGCACTACTGCTGGAGCGATCCCTCTCTGGGACCGGGGATCAGGCCGGGACTAGGCAACTGCGACTTTTGAGGGAGGAGATCCGTCAACGGTCGCTTGACGCGGCTAAGCTCCTTTGGCAATCCTCGGTGGCGAGGGTATATGGGTGGGGTGACAAGAATGGTGCGCTGCTGCATCGGCTAGCCACTTACGCCAGGGCCACGCGCATCATCCCGGCGGTGGCTGACTCTGCTGGCCTGCTTCAATCCTCCTCCGCGGCGATCGCGGACGCCTTCGCTCAGTATTACTCGCAGCTATACCGGGCCCGGGCGTCGGACCTCTCCCTGGTTTCACTGCTTGCCACTAGTAACCTGCGGCTTCCCCGTCTTCGGTCCAGCGACTGGGAGAGCATGGAGGTGCCCATTTCCCCTGAGGAAATTGGGGATGCGATAGGGCGCACGTCCGCGGGGAAAACTCCGGGTCCGGACGGCTTCCCACAGGAGTTTTATGCCGCCTACAAGGACCACCTGGTCCCACGGTTGGGTGCCCTCTATGCTGCGGCGATCGAGAACGGCTCCTTCCCTCCGGAAGCCGACATAGCCACGATCGTGGTCCTGCCCAAGTCTACGCTGCCTTCTTGCGATCGGTCGGCATACCGGCCGATCTCCCTTATCAATACTGACATCAAACTTTACGCGGAGGTTCTGGCCCAGAGGCTCCGGCCCTTCCTGTCATACTTGGTGCACCCGGACCAATGCGGTTTCATGCCGGACCGCGGCACTTGCCATTGTCTTCGTCGTCTTCACGTGGCCCTGGCTCACCGCCAGCGCATCTCTCCGTATCTCACCCTTCTCCTTGCCGATTTCGAGAAGGCCTTCGACTCGGTTGGGTGGCCCTATCTCTTTGAGGTCCTGACCCACATGGGCTTCGGCCCCAAATTCGTTGGAATGGTGCGGGTCCTTTACGCGCGCCCACGCGCCAGAGTGCTGGTTAACGGGGCACTGTCGAGGCCCTTTCGGATTGGCCGAGGAACGCGGCAGGGGTGCCCTCTGTCGCCCCTCCTGTTTGCTCTTGCAATGGAGCCTCTTGCTGCCCTGGTCCGCGCGGATCCTCTTCTCCCGGGCTGGGAGTGGCTGGGCCGTGTGTCGGACAGGATAGCTCTTTACGCGGACGACGTTCTGCTGTATCTTAGTGACCCGGCGCGCTCGGGTCCCCGGGCACTTCATATCTTGAGCCGCTTCGGCCGCGCCTCCGGCCTTTATTTAAACCCGAAAAAATCGGTTCTGGTGCCTCTGCACTCCTCCCGGGAGTGCTTCGAATGGCAGGATAGTATTCCCCTCCGTCGGTTGTCCTTCAAGTACCTGGGCATTTGGGTCTCCCTTCTCCCGGAACTGAGCTGGGCTCTCAATGTGGCCCCCCCTGGTCAAGAAAGCCAAGGTGGATCTGGCGCGATGGCAGTCGCTCCCGCTCAATCCACTGGGGAGGGTGGCACTTTACAAAATGATGATTCTCCCCCGGTTCCTTTATGTATTGCAGAACACTCCCGTGTCCTTCCCGAGGCCTTGGTTCCGCGAGCTGGACGGGTTGGCGACTAGGTTTTTCTGGGGTGGTGGGAGACCGAGGTTGGCCCTGTCGACGTGTCGCCTCCCCACCTTTGATGGCGGGCTCGGCATGACCAACCTTTACCTCTACTATTTGGCCACCTGCCTCCTGGTCATTCATGATTGGTTTGGAGGGGGATGGTCCGATCCGGCCTACAGGGTGGAATTGGAAGATCTGGGTTTCCCCTGTATTCTAGACCGCCTGTACGGCGCCCCCATCCCCGCCTCCTGCCCGGACATCACCAAAGCGGTCTTCCTGGCCTGGCGAGCGGCGCTTCGCCATACCCACTGGACTGGGAGGCTGACTCGCGCCACCCCCCTCTGGCACGGGACATGGCTGAGAGACGTTGCGGCTCTGGAGGGTTTCAAATCGTGGGACCTGCTCGGCATCTCCCAGCTGGGGGACGTCTGGCGGGGGGGACGCATGTGCTCGTACTCGGAACTGCAGGCGCGCTTCTCCCTCCACTCCTCTCAATTTTATAAGTACCTCCAACTGCGACACGCTATACGCACCTACACTCCTCTGGACGTTCGGCTGCCGGACCACAATCCCCCTGAGGCGCAGGTCATGCTGGGCAACCTGGGGAGGGGGGGCATATCCCAAATACAACGTTCTCTTATTAATAACACCCCCACGGCCCGGGAAGGCCTGAAGGAACGGTGGGAGGTGTGGTGGGTCCCCTGGACGAGGTCGACTGGCGGGATGCCCTTATGGCCCCCAGGCTGGTGACGGCCTCCGCTAAATTGCGGCTTATTCAAATCTACTACCTTCATACTGCCTACCTCACACCGGCCCGCCTACACCGTGCGGGCCTCTCCGCTGACGCGGCCTGCCCGCTGCGGTTTTGGCCCGGCCGACTTTATTCATATGGTGTGGTCGTGTCCGGATTTGGGGGGCTACTGGAGGGGCATAGAAGCCGACCTGACGGAGGTCTTGGGCTGGGCGGTGCCACATAACCCTAGGCACACTCTTCTGGGCATCACTGATGGTCTCGATGGCACACGGGCTGAGAAGCTGTTCCTTATGACAGCATTAATGGTGGCAAAAAGGGATATTGCGGCGGCCTGGACGCACTCACAACCACCTAGCCTGGCCAAATGGAGTGCTGGAGTGGACTGGTGTGCGGCTCAGGAACGGACACTCTATCAGGCGCGGGGCTGCCTTAAGAAATACCGTAGGATCTGGGGGAAATGGTTGGGCAATGTCGTATGAGGATGTGGTTCCGGGGGGGAGGAGGCGGGGGCAGGGGCTTTGGGTGGGGGCGGGGAGGTGGTGTGGCATTGTGCTGTGCGTTTGTAAAGTGGCGGCTTGACAGGCTCAATGTTTCTTTTGTTGTGTCGCTTAAAACAATAAAAATTTGGTTATCAAAAAAACCTTGCAAATTCACTTAAAAAACCATAGGTTTCACACATGTTATAGTTAGGGGGATATTTCACTCGTAAAAAACCAATGAAATTCCCCCGTTATAGTTAGTTCAGATAACTATAACTCGCGCGGCCGCCACTCTATCACAAGGATGATGTCATGAGTGATGTCATGAGTGATGCCACTGACCATGTCATGAGTGATGTAATATGTGACGTCATCAGCAGTGGATTGCGGTCGCGCAAGTTATAGTTATCTGAACTAACTATAACGGGGGAATTTCATTGGTTTTTTACGAGTGAAATATCCACCTAACAATAACATGTGTGAAACCTATGGTTTTTTAAGTGAATCTATATATATATATGTATCTATATATTACCTACTGGCGGTCGCCAGTAGGTAGTTATAGTTAGGACCACGTTTCCATAGGAAATCCGCAACATTCTATTTTGAATAACTTTGGCGCCGGTCGACGAATCCTCGCGAAGTTTTCAAAATAGGTGGGGCGCTACGCTCCGCTCCTACCCTGAAAGTCTCGGGGGGATTCGTCAAGCGGGGGCTGAGATAAAAGGGGGGTCCCAAAACGCGTTTTTCCCATGCATTTTTCCATAGGACCTTTAGACAGGGCTACAGCCCGAACGGCTGAACAGAATTTAATGAAATTTGGCAGAGAGGTAGTCCCCAGGTCAAGGAAGTGCCTTTTGTAGGTTTGGTGTAAATCTGTTCAGTAGATTCTGAGAAAATAGCCTTTAAATCAATATATATCTCTGAGTGCGCTTACGGTACGCTTACCGTACGCGTACGGTGGCGTGCGCGAGCGCGATTCTGATTGGCTCTTAGATCTTAGTAAACATTCGAATCGGCCGAAACCAGGAAGCGGCGGCCGCCATTTTCTCTCTCGCACTGAGAGTGTAGAGTAAAATACAAAGCACAAAAAGATATAAAGGGGCTGTTTGGACACCTCCAAAACACCTAGCCATGTTGAGGGAGTCCCCAAAGATCCCCCAAGGCCAAAAACGGAATTTTTATTTTTTACGCTATTTTCGCCGATTACGCTTACCGTACGCGTACGGTAATAAAATATTTTTTTTAAAAAATTATCCACACTCTCCCATCCCCGTGTGCAAACGGTGCCCGAAGGGCACCATTTGTGCATGGCTTATGTTTTCTAAGAAAAAGTAAAATCTAACATTTCAAAACGAAGTGCATCATATGTCCTCCATGTGTGCACGGTGCGCGAAGCGCATCGTGCGTGCATGGCTCATCTAGCGTAACGTGGGCACGCGGTGCGCGTAGCGCACCGCGTGCCCACCGTGCGTGCACGGCACTAACTGCGTAAAGTGGGCGTGCGGTGCGCACCGTGCGCGCACGGAACGAACTGCGTTAAGTGGGCGCGCACGCCACGAATGGCGTAAAGTAACTTAGCATTTAAAAAACCGTACAAATTCACTGAAAAAACCATAGGTTTCACACACGTTATAGTTAGGAATTAGCATTTAAAAAACCTTGCAAATTCACTGAAAAAACCATAGGTTTCACACATGTTATAGTTAGCGGAAATTTTACTGATAAAAAACCAATGAAATTCCCCCGTTATAGTTAGTGCAGGCAACTATAACTCACGCGACCGCAATCTTCTGCTGATGACATATGTGTCTTTATGAAAAAAAAATATTTGTAATATATGTATAGCTAAAAATTTATGGAAGAAGACATGGGCAAATAAGTGTCTAAATACAGTATTAGCATCAGCAGAGGATTGCGGTCGCGTGAGTTATAGTTGCCTGCACTAACTATAACGGGGTAATTTCATTGGTTTTTTATCAGTAAAATTTCCGCTAACTATAACATGTGTGAAACCTATGGTTTTTTCAGTGAATATATATATAGATATATATATATATGCAAACGAACTCCTCCATTACCGAGAGAGAGAGGCCACACGGGGAAATTTCTTTTGGAAGCCTTTATTTGAACAGCTGTTTGGCACAATGCATTTCGGCTAGAATAGCCTTCCTCAGGTGCTGCTGTAGTCACAGGATACTGCCCCACCCGAGTTTTAAATAGTCCTGCATCCCGCTGATTGGTGGAGGCGCCCAGTGCTCCTGGTCATGTGATCGCCCCTCATGGTGTAATGCATTACACACTACATCTCCCAGAATTCCTCTTGCCTGGGTAGAGGTTGCGCGGAGCCGGATTGAAAGAAAATCATCCCTTTAATACTGGTACCCTGCAGGGAAAACACAGGTGACTGTTGAAAATGTCCTGGTTGCCGTGTAAAATCATGAAGTACTTCCTCAGGTCCCCTTACGCTCAAGCCTCTTAAAGTTAGTGTCCACCAGGCTGCGGGTTTACATTTCAATGAAGAAAACCCCATGTGAAGTCACAAGCTGCATTCAGCAGCAGCTCTTGTATCTCCTACTTGCTGAGGCGGGTTGGAGAAATTCCGATACCTCGGAAAAAAGCAAAGCGTTCCAAACGCGGGAGCCAGTAATCCTCCAGCCAACTTGAAGAGCGGGACCTCTTAACACGCTTCTGGCCAGCGTGAAAATATGCAAACAAACTCCTCCATTACCGAGAGAGAGAGGGCACACAGGGAAATTTCTTTTGGAAGCCTTTATTTGAACAGCTGTTTGGCACAATGCATTTTGGCTAGAATAGCCTTCCTCAGGTGCTGCTGTAGTCACAGGATACTGCCCCACCGTGTTTTAAATAGTCCTGCATCCCTCTGATGGTGGAGGCGCCCAGTGCTCCTGGTCATGTGATCGCCCCTCGTGGTGTAATGCATTACACACTACATCTCCCAGAATTCCTCTTGCCTGGGTAGAGGTTGCGCGGAGCCGGATTGAAAGAAAATCATCCCTTTACTACTGGTACTCTGCAGGGAAAACACAGGTGACTGTTGAAAATGTCCTGGTTGCCGTGTAAAATCATGAAGTACTTCCTCAGGTCCCCTTACGCTCAAGCCTCTTAAAGTTAGTGTCCACCGGGCTGCGGGTTTACATTTCAATGAAGAAAACCCCATGTGAAGTCACAAGCTGCATTCAGCAGCAGCTCTTGTATCTCCTACTTGCTGAGGCGGGTTGGAGAAATTCCGATACCTCGGAAAAAAGCAAAGCGTTCCAAACGCGGGAGCCAGTAATCCTCCAGCCAACTTGAAGAGCGGGACCTCTTAACACGCTTCTGGCCAGCGTGAAAATATGCAAACGAACTCCTCCATTACCGAGAGAGAGAGGCCACACGGGGAAATTTCTTTTGGAAGCCTTTATTTGAACAGCTGTTTGGCACAATGCATTTCGGCTAGAATAGCCTTCCTCAGGTGCTGCTGTAGTCACAGGATACTGCCCCACCCGTGTTTTAAATAGTCCTGCATCCCTCTGATTGGTGGAGGCGCCCAGTGCTCCTGGTCATGTGATCGCCCCTCGTGGTGTAATGCATTACACACTACATCTCCCAGAATTCCTCTTGCCTGGGTAGAGGTTGCGCGGAGCCGGATTGAAAGAAAATCATCCCTTTACCACTGGTACTCTGCAGGGAAAACACAGGTGACTGTTGAAAATGTCCTGGTTGCCGTGTAAAATCATGAAGTACTTCCTCAGGTACCCTTACGCTCAAGCCTCTTAAAGTTAGTGTCCACCGGGCTGCGGGTTTACATTTCAATGAAGAAAACCCCATGTGAAGTCACAAGCTGCATTCAGCAGCAGCTCTTGTATCTCCTACTTGCTGAGGCGGGTTGGAGAAATTCCGATACCTCGGAAAAAAGCAAAGCGTTCCAAAC
Organism: Triturus cristatus; assembly: GCF_964204655.1. Taxonomy (NCBI): domain Eukaryota; kingdom Metazoa; phylum Chordata; class Amphibia; order Caudata; family Salamandridae; genus Triturus; species Triturus cristatus. Next base: position 1,717,681,740 of record NC_140589.1, on the reverse strand, counting down.
GCGGGAGCCAGTAATCCTCCAGCCAACTTGAAGAGCGGGACCTCTTAACACGCTTCTGGCCAGCGTGAAAATATGCAAACGAACTCCTCCATTACCGAGAGAGAGAGGCCACACGGGGAAATTTCTTTTGGAAGCCTTTATTTGAACAGCTGTTTGGCACAATGCATTTCGGCTAGAATAGCCTTCCTCAGGTGCTGCTGTAGTCACAGGATACTGCCCCACCCGTGTTTTAAATAGTCCTGCATCCCTCTGATTGGTGGAGGCGCCCAGTGCTCCTGGTCATGTGATCGCCCCTCGTGGTGTAATGCATTACACACTACATCTCCCAGAATTCCTCTTGTCTGGGTAGAGGTTGCGCGGAGCCGGATTGAAAGAAAATCATCACTTTACTACTGGTACTCTGCAGGGAAAACACAGGTGACTGTTGAAAATGTCCTGGTTGCCGTGTAAAATCATGAAGTACTTCCTCAGGTCCCCTTACGCTCAAGCCTCTTAAAGTTAGTGTCCACCGGGCTGCGGGTTTACATTTCAATGAAGAAAACCCCATGAGAAGTCACAAGCTGCATTCAGCAGCAGCTCTTGTATCTCCTACTTGCTGAGGCGGGTTGGAGAAATTCCGATACCTCAGAAAAAAGCAAAGCGTTCCAAACGCGGGAGCCAGTAATCCTCCAGCCAACTTGAAGAGCGGGACCTCTTAACACGCTTCTGGCCAGCGTGAAAATATGCAAACGAACTCCTCCATTACCGAGAGAGAGAGGCCACACAGGGAAATTTCTTTTGGAAGCCTTTATTTGAACAGCTGTTTGGCACAATGCATTTCGGCTCGAATAGCCTTCCTCAGGTGCTGCTGTAGTCACAGGATACTGCCCCACCCGTGTTTTAAATAGTCCTGCATCCCTCTGATTGGTGGAGGCGCCCAGTGCTCCTGGTCATGTGATCGCCCCTCGTGGTGTAATGCATTACACACTACATCTCCCAGAATTCCTCTTGCCTGGGTAGAGGTTGCGCGGAGCCGGATTGAAAGAAAATCATCCCTTTACTACTGGTACTCTGCAGGGAAAACACAGGTGACTGTTGAAAATGTCCTGGTTGCCGTGTAAAATCATGAAGTACTTCCTCAGGTCCCCTTACGCTCAAGCCTCTTAAAGTTAGTGTCCACCGGGCTGCGGGTTTACCTTTCAATGAAGAAAACCCCATGTGAAGTCACAAGCTGCATTCAGCAGCAGCTCTTGTATCTCTTACTTGCTGAGGCGGGTTGGAGATATTCCGATACCTCGGAAAAAAGCAAAGCATTCTAAACGCGGGAGCCAGTAATCCTCCAGCCAACTTGAAGAGCGGGACCTCTTAACACGCTTCTGGCCCGCGTGAAAATATGCAAACGAACTCCTCCATTACCGAGAGAGAGAGGCCACACGGGGAAATTTCTTTTGGAAGCCTTTATTTGAACAGCTGTTTGGCACAATGCATTTCGGCTAGAATAGCCTTCCTCAGGTGCTGCTGTAGTCACAGGATACTGCCCCACCTGTGTTTTAAATAGTCCTGCATCCCTCTGATTGGTGGGGGCGCCCAGTGCTCCTGGTCATGTGATCGCCCCTCGTGGTGTAATGCATTACACACTACATCTCCCAGAATTCCTCTTGCCTGGGTAGAGGTTGCGCGGAGCCGGATTGAAAGAAAATCATCCCTTTACTACTGGTACTCTGCAGGGAAAACACAGGTGACTGTTGAAAATGTCCTGGTTGCCGTGTAAAATCATGAAGTACTGCCTCAGGTCCCCTTACGCTCAAGCCTCTTAAAGTTAGTGTCCACCGGGTTGCGGGTTTACATTTCAATGAAGAAAACCCCATGTGAGGTCACAAGCGGCATTCAGCAGCAGCTCTTGTATCTCCTACTTGCTGAGGCGGGTTGGAGAAATTCCGATACCTCGGAAAAAAGCAAAGCGTTCCAAACGCGGGAGCCAGTAATCCTCCAGCCAACTTGAAGAGCGGGACCTCTTAACACGCTTCTGGCCAGCGTGAAACTATGCAAACGAACTCCTCCATTACCGAGAGAGAGAGGCCACACGGGGAAATTTCTTTTGGAAGCCTTTATTTGAACAGCTGTTTGGCACAATGCATTTCGGCTAGAATAGCCTTCCTCAGGTGCTGCTGTAGTCACAGGATACTGCCCCACCCGTGTTTTAAATAGTCCTGCATCCCTCTGATTGGTGGAGGCGCCCAGTGCTCCTGGTCATGTGATCGCCCCTCGTGGTGTAATGCATTACACACTACATCTCCCAGAATTCCTCTTGCCTGGGTAGAGGTTGCGCGGAGTCGGATTGAAAGAAAATCATCCCTTTACTACTGGTACTCTGCAGGGAAAACACAGGTGACTGTTGAAAATGTCCTGGTTGCCGTGTAAAATCATGAAGTACTTCCTCAGGTCCCCTTATGCTCAAGCCTCTTAAAGTTAGTGTCCACCGGGCTGCGGGTTTACATTTCAATGAAGAAAACCCCATGTGAAGTCACAAGCTGCATTCAGCAGCAGCTCTTGTATCTCCTACTTGCTGAGGCGGGTTGGAGAAATTCCGATACCTCGGAAAAAAGCAAAGCGTTCCAAACGCGGGAGCCAGTAATCCTCCAGCCAACTTGAAGAGCGGGACCTCTTAACACGCTTCTGGCCAGCGTGAAAATATGCAAACGAACTCCTCCATTACCGAGAGAGAGAGGCCACACGGGGAAATTTCTTTTGGAAGCCTTTATTTGAACAGCTGTTTGGCACAATGCATTTCGGCTAGAATAGCCTTCCTCAGGTGCTGCTGTAGTCACAGGATACTGCCCCACCCGTGTTTTAAATAGTCCTGCATCCCTCTGATTGGTGGAGGCGCCCAGTGCTCTTGGTCATGTGATCGCCCCTCGTGGTGTAATGCATTACACACTACATCTCCCAGAATTCCTCTTGCCTGGGTAGAGGTTGAGCGGAGCCGGATTGAAAGAAAATCATCCCTTTACTACTGGTACTCTGCAGGGAAAACACAGGTGACTGTTGATAATGTCCTGGTTGCCGTGTAAAATCATGAAGTATATATACACACATATAAATATATTGCCTATTGGCAGTCGTCCCAGTAGGTAGTTATAGTTAGGAACATGTTTCCATAGGAAAAGCATTCTTTGACTTACCTATATCTTTGAGTAGAAGTAAACAACTCAAGTCGGACGACCTTTTCAGTCTTGAAAGGAGCTAGAAGCAGCACACCAGGCACTACAATCGAAGCTAACTTGGAAATTGCACTGCAATCGTCTCAAGGTCCTTCAGTCTCGCAGTCCCCTTCAACATCCAACAACTGGACTGATACATATCGTCAAATTGCACCAGCACGCCCACTATGACAGGCAACTGACTGAGCACAGCCTTCACAGATAGAACGCAACGGAATTGCCATATGTGTCTGGAATGTAAATGACCTAGCCTCAAAAATGCATGATCAAGAGCTCGCAAATTATCTGACTACTTTTGACATTATCTTGCTTCAAGAAACTTGGGAAGATAAGTCTCCTGACCTGCAAGGATATACCACCTACTCATTGCCGGCAGCAAAGATGTCAGCCTTTGGTCGTCGCTCGGGGGGCCTCCAGCTTTCTGCCTCAATAACTAAAATTGGTGAGCTCCTCCCTGTCACCATACATTTAACTCCACCTAGCAGCATTCAAGGAATAAAGGTAACTCTTAGGTTAAATCACCTTAAACAGTAAATCATAATAATAAACGTTTATGTTCACCCGAAACAAAAATCAAAGGCAGCAAAAGAGGTGTTACTCGAGCTACAGAGAGTAATGGAAGAAGAATCAACGGACCTCATGGTCCTGGCTGGCGACTTCAATATGCACCTCTTAGGGACTACCAAGGAAGAAGACTCAACTCAGGACCTCTCGAGAGCATGGGGAATCCCAACACAATGCCAAATACAGCCCACTAAACCACCAAGTGTAACAACAAACTTACTTAGGGGCCTAGAACACCTAAATATGAGAGCCCTGAATAGACGGTTTAAAGACGATATTCCACCAGCAGCTACATACCACTCTACTGTTACATCATCACATCTAGACTTCACCTTTATGACATTGTCCCTGTTTAATAAAATATTCACCTTTAAGATCGGTAACAGTAATTTTAGTGATCATCTTCCACAAGAGTTGAATCTTCTAGCAATAGCTTGCCAAAGCCCAGAAACCGTTAATTCCATCTTGACGGAGGAAACGACCAACCTAAGAAGAATATGATGCAACTCTAATAACATGGACAAAATAGCAGCAGATGCCCAAGCCCTTTATAATCAATGTCAAGCCAACTCAATTCATCCAATTGAAAGCTGGGTATCATTTACCAAATCTATAGGAGAAAAATATTCACAACGCAACGGCCAGAAACAAGGGAAAGTGATAGCCGCTTCAATTGATGTATATAATAGTCCTGTCTCTAAAAAACTAAAACAAACTATAAATCAAAATTTTAAGCGTTTGCGTAAAACCTCAAACAACCAGACACTGCAAGGCACACTCCGGGAGTTAAGGACAACTCTAAAAAGAAGGAGATGGGCGAAGAAGAGAGCAAAAGATAATGATCTCTGGGCAAAACTTATGTTTGACGCAAATCAGGAAAACAGTGCTAAATTTTAGAAAACGGTCAACAAATTGCAGCACCCCAATCATCAAGGTATTAGTTCCAATATCACCAAAGCTACCTGGGTAGACTACTTAACTAAACATTTCAAGACCAAGAACCTGAAACAACAGTCCCACTGGGTATCCTGAGTCACGCCGTTATAAAAAAAAAGAACATTCGGGAGGGCAGAAGCCAAAAGCATCAATGTGACGTGGGCACTGGACCACCGATCCTGTCACAGCAAGAGGTAGCTCCTCTGCCAAGCCACGACTGCGAAAACTGTCTAGAAGACCTGCAAAAAAAATCTTTGGTCAAAGATATATGTAAACAAATATCTAGAGGCAGACGGGCAGGAGCACCGGGACCAAATGGCATACCACCAATTCTATATAAGCAGGACCCAGACTTCTGGAGCAATGCACTAGTCCCAGTAATAGGACACGCCCTAAGAACAACAGAAATTCCAGAGTCATGACGAGGCTCAATTATTAGTCCTATATTCAAGCAAGGACCGAGATGCGACCCAAATAACTACTGCCTGAAAGAGCTGATTGACACTGAGGCTAAATAATATGCAGGCATAGTTCTTAAAGATCTGGTCGCCTGGTCCACAAGAAACAACATTATACCAATGACCCAAACGGGTTTTCGTAAAGGGCAAGGAACCACAACAAATATCATGGCCTTAACCATGCTCATGGATGCAGCGAAGCAAGGTAAATATCCCTTATACCTTTGCTTCATCGACTACTCCGCGGCCTCCGATCGCGTAGACCGTTCCAAACTTTGGTTAAAGCTGAAAGAATGGGGGATTCCGCTAACCCTTCTAGACCAACTCGTACAGTTGCACACCGACACATGGGTCAGAACTAAATTAGGCGCTGGAAGGCACCTCTCAAGAAAAATCATTACAAGGAAGGGCTTAAAGCAAGGATGCGTTTTGGCCCCCTTGCTCTTCAGCCTCTTCCTGGCGGACCTGTCAGCAGAACTGGATGCTTGCTCCTCACACCCCCTGAAGCTAGGAGCCACGGCATTGACAAATCTACTTTACGCTGATGACCTAGTGCTGATCAGCAGAACTCCGATAGGACTTCAGCACCTGTTAGATGTCACCCATAATTTCTCACATCGGAACGTATTAAAAATAAATCTTAAAAAATCAAAAGTTATGAGCGTAAACCACCGCAAGAAGTCAAATTTTAGTTGGTATATGGAAGGCAAATGCCTGGACCAAGTAACTACCTATAAATACATGGGCGTACTCCTAGATAAAAACAACTCCTTCAAACCACAACTTGAATCCTTACGAAGGAAGGGAGTAATGACGTGTTTGGCATTTAAGCCCCTGAAGAAATTGTTGCCGGATTTAACACTTGACCCCCTTTTAAAGGTTCTACGAGCAAAATTACAACCAGTAATCACCTACGGGAGCGAATCCATGAAAGGAAGAGATGCCGCTACCCTCGACTGTATAATCGCAACCTCCTACCGGGCGATATTTCAGCTCCCCAAATATGTTTCACCAGCCCAAATAAGGCTGGAATTTGGAATCCAGAGACAAGTAACAGAAAGGCAGGGAGCTTTCTTAAAGAGTTGGCACAAAATAAGAGCTGGTGAAAGAGGGTCCTTGAACAACCAACTTTGGCTAGAGTTGTCCCGCACTGGAAAACAATCAGTTAATGTTTACCTACAGAACTTTCTGCAGGCCCTTGGCCTGGCAGATGCCTGGAGCACCCCAATGGGCCATTTGGCTTTTTAAAAATTAGTAACCAAATCGACAAGGCTCATATCGGCTATAGAGGACAAGAAATTGGTATACAAGAGAGCTCACGGCTGGGCCGTGCTTAACTATGATGCTCTAAAACCCCAGCCTTACCTTAAGGTCGGAATCAAGCTCGAGACCAAAGAAAAATTTCTAAAGTTACGGCTGGGAGTGGGACCGATCGATCCGTTCCTGCCACCGTGGGAAAGAAGAGGGCCCGATCACTTGTGCCGCCTGTGTGCGAATGATACTGAGACTTTGATTCATATTATATGCAAATGTAAGAAGTTAGACAACATACGGAAAAGTCTGTTAAAACCACTATTTAAGCAGCACAAAGTAAGGTCCTGCAGACAGGCAGTGATGATGTGCTTTAACCCCTCCTTAGTGCAGCTAAACTGTCGCCTTACAAAATGTTTTGATCTGACAGCACAGAGACTGAAAAAGCTTGTGCTGCCAACAGTAGAGACCTACTAACGATTACAGTAGACTCTGAATTGGTTCGCTCCACAGGTTTAAAAAATTACGCAGTTCTCACAATGTTTCTAAATGGGCCGGCAATACTGTAACAGCAGTGTTTCTATATTCGGAACAGTTTTATGTTTTTTAACTCCAATATAAAGGTTCCTTTTAATTTTGTACTCATTTTTAATAGTTTTATCTAATGTAACCTTTTTTGATATCAACATACAATGTATTGAATGCAACGGTTTTAATTAATCATGCATAATAAAATTTACTTACTTACTTACTATATCTTTGATGCCGCTTGACAAATCCTCAAAAAATTACCCAAAAAGTGCACCGGTCATTATAGTTGTACAGGGAACAATTCGGGTTGATCCTTCAAGCGGAGGCCGCAAAAAGGAAGGGGGTAAAAAAAGTGTGTTTGCCATCCTAATTCCCATAGGGCTTTTAAACACGGCTACAGTCCGAACTGCTGGACAGAATTACACCATATTTTGGCAGAAAGGTAGATTTTGTTCCGCAGATCTTGCTTTCAGTTATTTGGTGTAAATCCGTTCAGCAGTTTTAGAAAAATTTAAGGAAATCGAAATTTGTACATCTACGACCTCGGAGCCTTCGGGAATAATGACAAGCTTGTGCAGAGATATGCAGAGCTCTGATTGGCTGCCAGCACTTCAACCAGGAAGTGTTGGCAGCCATCCTGGGTCTCTGCTTCAGCCGTGCCCCCCAAAAAACCCACATACAATAAAAGAATAGGGGGCAATGCCCTAACCCTGTAACCTTGGTCCTGGGGTCACAGTGGGACCCTGGCAGGGCAAAAAAACATATTTTTTTTAATTCAGGGTGAATTTAGCAAATATCACCATCAATTGAAAAAAAATCAAGCGTGGTCTTTAATGTTGCTCCCGGGTGGGCCAGGGCCCGGAGGTATGTACAGTATATAAATAAATGGAGGGAGGCACTCAAGGCCCACATCCAAGGGCTTATTTGTGGCCCGTGGACCACCAACACACCTGGGTTCATGCTAATACTAAGTGGGGGCTGCATGTACACCCGTGTCTGGGAACCACCACCTCCCTGAAGCTGTAGATAAAAAAATATGAAGGGCCTCTGCGGACCCCACGGGCCCCAGGAATCACCACCTTCCAGAGCTTTATGTTTTTTAAGAAGGTGGGGGGTTCACAGCACTTCTCCCTGGATGTTTTTGGCCCATGGAACTACCACCTCCCCGTGCACAAGAAAGGAACGTAACCCCCCTCCTTGAGCCATATATGGCCCTGGGGACCGCCACCCACCAGGGCCAGCTGAGGATGTGTCCCACCCCTGGGACATAGCTCCTTGCTTTAGCTTGGCGGGAGCTTTGACAGCTCCAGCCAAGCTAAAGCAAACACTCCGTTTCCAGCGGATGGAAGCTGTCAAAGTGCTCCCATTTGCTGGAAGCGGAAGTTTCATCTTTTTCCCTGCCCGCAGACATGCAGGCAGTGAAGGAGATTAAAGGATTACTCTGGCACGCAGTGAGCTGCATTTCCAGCAGCTCCTGTGTGCAAGAGCAATGCTGGCCCCCCAGGAGGTGGGGAGCCAGCTGGGACCACGGGAGGCTCCCCTCACGGTCCCTCACATGCAGACTGGGTGCCCTGGGTGGGACCTGGGTACCAATTGATATGTGGCTGGGCCCCAGAGAATGGGGTCCCTGGCGCTAAAATCAGTCCGGGGAGAGGGCTGTGCAGCCCCTCTCCCCAATAATTTGCAATCGGGCCACGGGGATGGAGTCCTGATGCTCTTTTCACAGAAATTTACCCTTAACAGGAGGCACATACAAATATAAACATAGCAGGTGGCCCTGTTAAAGCTCCAACTCTGAAAAGGATAAATTATCCTATCTCTTGGGCTTGGGAAGGCAAAGCAAGTGTGTTTTCTCTGCAATTCTATATTGAAAAACGATCTGAAATCCTTTGTGGAGGTGAATGCATTGATCAATTGGAGTGCAATATGTAGTGACTGTGATGAGCGGGTTCTTTGTTTTCCTGTACTGGTGACAGCAGAATCCATGTTTCTCCCTTTAAATTGCTCCGCAACGTGAAGCAGAGTTATTCGGAACTCTGCGTGCTCCGCGTAATGCTGAGTGCGGAAAACTCTGCAAACTCCGTGAGTGGAGTTTACCGCCCAGACTTAATGCAAATGTGCGAATCACTTGGAAGCTTCCCTGTTTGGCCCCACCCACCTTAGTAGTATCCAAAGTTCTTCCTGCCCTTTGCCTGGAAGATGGACAGCTTAACAAGCGTTTCCTGCCGATTTTGGTGAGAAACTCTTGATGCCAAGGAATATGAGGACATCTCCACCAAACAAAGGAGCACTTGCTTCACATAGTTAAAAGGAAAGACCCTTGCTTGCTGGATATTTGCCTCTTTGTAGTTTTGTCGTCTCCTCTATAAGAGGATTCATGTTATCACATATTTTGGGATGAATACGCACCAGGAACAGTCACATTGCCAAAATGCCCACAAGACCACTGGTCACATTTCCTCAAGCTCCATTACACAACTGTAGTGTAGAATACGTACTGGACATTTACCAAAGGATTTAGCCCACAGTAACTAATCAGTAGAAAGAACTACACTTGAGTAGATATTTTTGTGCAAACCTGTTGACTCTTGTTGGTTAAAAGGGCAGGTGTGGTTCTGTTGTGGCCCAGTTACTGACACAGCTGCTGACCCACCAACACAGACACTCAGATACCTTCTCACATACTCAGACACTCACACACCCACTGACAGACCCACTCAGATACTGATACACCCACTCACAGATTCACTCAGATACTCACCCACCCTCTCACAGACCCACTCACACACCCTGTCACAGACCTACTCAGTCACTCTCACACAAACTCATATACCCACTCAAACTCACATGTACCTCTCACATCCACTCACAAACCCCCTCAGGTACTCGTGCACTCACTCGCAGAACCACTCAGACACTCTCATAGCCACTCATAGACCCATTCAGATACTTATGCACCCACTCATGTGCATCCACTCACAGACCTACTCAGACACTTGTGCATTTGCAGAACCACTCATACTCTCGCACACCCACTCACAGACCTACTCAGACTCATGCACTTAATCACAGACCCACTCAGAGACTCACACACCCACTCACAGACCCTCTCAGACACCTGTGCACTCACTCACAAACTGACTCCCACTCATGGAGGTGCTCATAAACCCACTGAGACACTCTCACTCCCATTCACAGACCCACTCAGACACCCACTCAGAGACTCACTCACCCACTCACAGACCCACTCAGACACCCGGTGATACACTTATGCTGTCACTCCCACACCCACTCAGACTTTCACACACCCACTCACATACCCATTGAGACCTCACACACTCACTCTCACACCCACTGAGACACTCATGCACTCACTCACTCTCAAAGGTTACAGGTTATAGTTAGAAAACGCAATTAAAAAAACCTTAGAAATTCACTTAAAACCCAAAGGTTATAGGGGTGTTATAGTTAGGAAATAACATTTAAAAGGTAGAAATTCACAAAAAATACTAAAGGTTACACAGACCTTATAGTTAGCAAATAATATTAAAAAAACCTTAGAGACTCCCTGAAATAAAATAAAGGTTACAGAGACATTACAGTTAGAAAATAGAATTAAAAATACTTTGAGAATTCACCGAAAAAAACAAAGGTTACAGAGACGTTATAATTAGACTCAGATTTCACTCATACAAAACCATAGAAATTCAGCAGTTATAATACCCTGAGCTAACGATAACTTACGCACCTGCAATGCACTGCTTATGATCCACTCACTCACTTGTACACCCACTCACACATTCACTCACTCACCCATACAGCTACTCATACAACCAGTCACTCACCCATACAGCCACTCACACATCAACACACTCACCCATACAACTACTCAAACACCCACTTATTCATCAATACATGCACTCACACACCCATACAAGCACTCACATACTCACTCACATACCCATACAACCACATACATACCCATTCTTACATCCATAAAATCACCCGCACTCTCACCCATACAGCCACTCATGCAGACACTCACTCTGCAGTACAGGCACTGACACACTAACTCGGTTAACCAAACACTCACTCAAACACTCACCCATACAACCACTCACACACCCATGCAACCACTTAGACACCTACCCACACCCGCTTCAACCACTGGTATAGCCATACAACCACTGACACACTAACACACCCATACAACCACTCACACAGCCAATCACACACCAAGAAAACCACTCACAACCCCATTCACAGACCCATACAGCCACCCATATACTCACTGACAGACCTATACAGCCACTCACACACCCAATGACAGATCCATACAGCCACTCACATACCCATACAGACACACATATACTCACTCACATATTGTCACTCACAGAGCCACTCACTCATGTATACATCCACTCACACACCCACCCACTCACCCATATAGGCACTCACACACCCACTCACCCACCCATACAGCAACTCACTCACTGATACAGTTACTGACACTCCCACTCACTCACCTCACTCACCAATACAGCCACTCACACACACACACACACACACACATATATATACACATAGATATATGTATATATACATAAACATATACATAAATACACTCACATATAAAATACTATTTCCATTGTTTAATGCAGTAGCACCTTTGTTACAGATTTTTCACAATGGCTGTTACCGTGTTTAGTGTATTAAGCTTGCAATCTACCATATCAATGACTTCTTAAAGAAAAATCCATATCACTCTTTGGAAATCCATTATTTTGCTACTCATCAACACTATGTAAAGAGGCAAATGAATGCTTTTTGACTTCCTGAACTTTGCTGACAACAAAAGACCTCTGCTTCTACTTACATTGCTCAAGTGCCTGCACACCTCAAATAGTGATGATATGATTGGAACTTGTTAGAAAATAAATTAAATGTTCCAACTCATATAACATCAATGTCATAGCGTGAAGAGTTATCAAGATTACATATATTTCATATCTTCATAAGTCCTCATTTAGTATTTAGTATAGGTATTTTAGAATCTTCAAATGTATATGTTAAAAGCAGACACATGTAACTTAAAATGAATGTTCTAACAATAGCATATTCCTGGATTTTCAAACACCAGAGTGAAAAGAATGTTTTACTACTGAAATCAGAGGTGTATATTTAGTTCTTCTTTCATATAGACACAATTAGGTTCTCAAGAGTGACATTCATTTGAAGGTATACTTAATAGTGTAGTATTTTAACAATTCCACATTCCGTTCATAGAATGCTCGGAAATGTCTCACTACTGAATAATTCTAATTACTATTTTTCACCACCCTCAAATGTTCCAGTCTGCATTAGCATACTGGAAAAATAGTTTCTCATATTTAAGTCATAAACGACAAAATCTGTCTTGCAGTTTTAATACTTGTTGATTTTCTTAGGTGTTTTGGAAAATGGTGTTTTATATGTAAGATAATTCATTTAATTTTTACCCACTTTACATTTCTTACATTTTTGGAAACCCACCCTTTTGCTCAACCAGGTTTCAAATTGATCTGTTTTCAAATGGCTATGCATCAATTCATACTTTCGAGATTTTACCCTTCTAAATGTAATTTGAGGTTTTCTCCCAATATTGCACCCAATTATTGGATCATGGTCCATCACTTCCCAATACTATTTGAGTACTCTTCTTATTCACCCTGCATTCCTGCTCTATGATGTAATTAGTTATGGATATGAAGAAATTCATTTTGAGGACTTTCTAGCTTCCGTAACTAGAAGATCTTCCCTTTGTATTCTTTATTGCTATATCTAGAACATTGTTGTGGTAACATGTTTTTTTTTATCATCACATCTTTTTCCTTGTGTATTGCAGTCTCTAAAGTACAGTTTTGTTGAGCTCTTAATAATTCTACAAAGGGTATGCCCCACTTAATTGACACTGAATGAAGCCTAAAAGCATACATAGATTTTCTCTTCAATTTGCTGTGGATTTTACTCTCTCTGATGTTTTGCTTTACATCCAGATACTCTGTCTAAAGGTTACTAAAACAGGATGAGAAAGGAAGATTGAGATGGTCGTCATTTAGTTTATCAATAAATTTTAGTGCATTAATTTGTTTTCCATTCCAAATAATGAAAACATTATTCTTTTTTAAATAGAACTAAAGGGGCAAAAAAGTTCCCCCTGCTTTAGCAAAGCATGGGGAGCATGGCGGGCAGCTAGCACACCAGCTGGGAGAGTCTCGCCTCTCCAGAGCTTAACTGGGAATTGCAACAGAGAGTTATCTGAAGAGACTCTCACCTCGAGATGCATCTCTCCTGCACTACTTCTGGGCCTTGATTTAGCAATATTGAAGATCTGTGTGGGTGGCCCAAGCTCCAGAATCTGCAATCCTTTTCATGAATCTGTGCTGCCAGAGCTACTGGGGGCTCTGTGGTCACTGGCTGCTCTGAAATTACGTCAGGATTGGTACACTACAGCTGATGCTGTCTGCAGTGTCTCCAGGGCACTGCAGACAGCATCAGCACATGATATTGTAAGACTGTTTTAGAAATTCTAAAATCTTCCTTCTCCTACTAGTTACCCTCAGACCATTTATATTCCAGGTTAAGACCCTTAGACTGTGAATTCTGTTTGGTTTCATCATGGTTTCCTAGATCTTCCATCATTGATAAGCCAGCACTTTGTTTATAAACCTTGTCGCAAACTAGGACTTTACATTTTTTCATATTCTCCCTCATACTCTCCATCCAGCGATTGACTAATCTACTATTTACATTTGTTGTGTATAACCCCCTTTCCCTCCTTGGACAACCCTCCCTGTAACCAAAAAGGGTAATTTGTCCTGCCCATTAAGCTTTGTCTCCCCAGTTTGATTTGTGTTTGCTTATCGTTGCATTTTTATTTCATTTATTAGACTCCTAAACTCGGAAGGCTCTTTTATGTTGCGAATCTTGTTGTTTCACATTACTCTTAGTGTGGCTGGGAATTTCAGTTGTGTGTTAGCTCCTAGTGTTTTTAATTCTTGTATATATTTCCATAGCTCCCATTGATTTTAGCAATGTCTGACCTGATGCAAATATTCATCTTTTTTTAAAACTGTTTGCGCAGTACCATTACACGTCAGGGCTGAGTGGTTTAGAAAATTATAAGGGAAACTGAGCAGCTTCATTTGGACTATTGAAAGTGTAAGATTTGCCTGGAAAAAACAAAGTAAAAAGAAAAAAGACAGAGGCATAGCAGTCCCTAATTTTCAATTATACTTCAGGGCCTTCCAACTGAAAAGCTTTGGACTTCTATTGACAAGTAGTTAACAACAGGTTTCCCTTTGTTATCAATCACTAACAAAAGATGTCCCTGATGAAGGTAATTATTTTGTCTTTAAATTTGCCACCCCCCATATTTCAAAAAGATTAGGTTTATAGTGCTAAGTGCGGCATGCAAACTATGGATCCAAGTCAGAAGGATACTGGGAATCCCATATTATAGTGACATGGCTCCAATATGAAAGTCTCTCGGAACTTCACTCTGCTTGTAAGGTGCTTTAGCTACCCCGATTATGGATGCGGGAACAGGAAGATGGGGCCAGTTGTTTGAAGAGGGTACTTTGATTTCATGGGAATCCATAGCAAGGTTTACTAACAATAGGATCTCCAGATTTAAGGATTACAAATAGTGAGCTGGTCTCAGGAACAACTTAATATGGGCACACTACAGAAAGGGAGGAGGAATTACAAGGTATACAGATACAGAAAAAAGAGGTATCTAAGTGGTACTGGATTTTGGTAGAAAATGAAGGTGACCCCACACATTGCCAGAGGATATTTGGAAATTGGACCTGCCCACATCAGAATTACTACACCTATGGTAAGTGTCAATGTCTACACTTTGGTCATCTGTGAGATCCGCACCTCTGAGTAAAAAACATTTGTTTACCTTGTATAGGGCTTACTGGTCTCCAAAGAAGTTATAGAAATTGGGAGAGCAGAAAACGAGGTGCTGTCTGAAATATGCCCTTGAGAAGGCAGACGATGTTCATCTACTTTGTCAGTGTCCAGGAATTCAACTCTTCTGGCAAGATGTGGGTAAGATTTTAACAGAAGTAATGAAAAGATATATAGAGGTAAGCCTGACTGATTATTTCTGGGATTCCTAGAGGTTGAAGGGTAAATGGAAAAGTTGGTAAAATCTCAATTCCAGTTACTACATATCTTGATAATAATTGCAGGCAGAGAAATCTGAATTAAATGGATATCTAGCACTCAACCTACCTGCAGGGAATGGGTTTACTTAGCAAAGCACACTGGCAAAGTGAATTGTATAAATGATTCATTAAAGAAGGTCAAGATGTGGGTACCCTTCCTCTCCCTCTTGTCAAGTTAATTATTCTAACTGGGAAGAGACAAAATGTCACGGGACTGGATAATGAGTTAATAATAATCCATGGATGAAAGACAAACCTCAACATAGGAAGAGTTGAGAGGTGGCTCCCGCAAACCTTTTATTAATGGGTTGAAGGAGGCTTGCTTTAAGAGGTCAAAGCCCTTAATGGCTGTGGATTACGTGTGGACTAATGTTCTGTACTCCTCCCACCATCCTATGAGTAGATTTGCGTACCTGCGGATGAAGCATGTGCCCATTGCTGTACCTTGTATTCTTCTTTATAAAATCAAACAGAAGCTAACTGTTATTCGGAAAAAAACTCATTATGTTCAATAACATCAGGGTATGTATGTTTGACAATGATCTTAGAAGCCGTTTATATGCTCTAATCTCATTTTCATTCTTGATGCTTACATACAGTGATGACCTAATATAATGAACAGACAATCTGATCCCTATTCCACACCACATATTGTAGGTTTAAAGCCATTTTATTGGTTTTGTAGAGGAAACGGTACAACCAACTTCTCACCTGCAGCCGCAGGTCGATGAGGTATAACAGGCAGGTGAAAGGGCAACAGGTAGAAAGGAAAATGAACAAAGATCATGAGGGAATTGGGGGTGACAGTAAAGGTAAAGAGAGAGAAAAAGGTGTAAAATTCACTCAACTATTGCCAGTACAGTGGGTGAAATTACTGATTTGAATGGCAGGATGGTTTTGAATTGGTCCTCGCTTCTAGGATTTAGTGCGACCGTGCTCCTTGTTGGTAAGGCGGAGGATCCCCAAATATGCCAGGAAAGTCAGCTCCTGAAACTCATGGGATAGGAACTGTATGCAAGGCTTCCAGACTTTATCAAAGTGTGGTAGTTTGTAGTCAACCATTTCTGTCTATTTTTCCATGCGCAGGAGCTCCCATAGCTTATGCAGCCCGTCGAGCCGCATTGGTATTTTGTCAGTTCTCCATCTAGAGAGTATGACTTACTTGGCTGTGCACAGTGCAAGTGTAATGGCCCGCTCTCTTGCCAATTGCAGGAGATTATGTCAGGGCGTTAAGAGACCTAGTAAATTATAGCTTGGAAATTCAGGAAGGTCTGTGTCATAAATCTTATCAATATCATGCTGAACATCCATCCAGTATTGTTGTAATTTGAAGCAGTCCCACAAAATGTGTGTCAGTGTGCCTAAGTGTCCGCATTGCCTCCAGCAGCCAGAAACCCCTTAATGCTTATATTTAGCCATTCTAGCCAGGGTATAGTACCACTAGTGTCTGGTTTAAGTGATGTCTCTTTGCCGGATGCACAAGAATGGTCAGATATTTTGCATTGAGTTTGCACCTCCTCCTGCAAAATATCTGACCATTCTTTAGGGGTAAAGGAATGCTCACATTCTGAATCCTATCGCCGCTGTGCTGGGGCTTTAGTGTGGCCTAGGGAGGCAGTGAGATAAGTGTAAATACCTAAAAGAAGGCTTTTGTCTGCAGGGCGAGTGATGAGCCAATGTTCAAATGGAGTAAAGGGTAAGCTGACGTGAGTGTGTATGTGGGGTTGTGTGACCCAGTGTCAGATGGCGACATTTTGCCAGTGTACGCTGGAAGTGATACCATAATTAGAATACACCAGCTCAAGTTCCATAAGACCGTTCTGGTCCAATAAGTCTCCTACGCTTTTGCAATTGGTATATTGCAACTGAAAGAATGCATTTCCTTGCAGACACAGAGGAAAGTCAGAATTTCCTATAATCTGGGTTTGGGGTGAAATACGAGTAGAGAGTTTCCATGGTACCTGTACCTTATCTCAGACCCCCATTGTGACTTGCACCACAGGGGAGATATAAACCCCTGGTGGCCGGTGGGGTTTAGGAAGCCAAGGCACCTTCCAAATATGCATTCAGGCTACCACCTGGTCCATAAAGCACCAGTATTTTCTTTGCAAGTACTTGACCACTCTACCACGTATCTGAGCTGCGCTGCTTGATAGTATTGCACAAGATAAGGAATACTAAGGCTGCCTTCTGCTAAAGCGAAATAAGTTTTTTCTTGGGTATATGTGCCTTCCTATCTGTCCAGATATAGTTAACAATGAGGTGTTTGAGCTTATTAAGTATCTGGGGGGGAGGATGGAGCATCCAAAACATAAAGTATTTTAGGCAATAAGGTCATCTAAACAGCTGCAGGCCTTCCCATCCAAGAGAGGATCTTGCCTCTCCAGTATTGCAGATGGGATCGGACAGTAGAAAGGAGAGTTGCATAGTTGTGTTCCACCGTATTTTCCGATGTGCACTCCCAGAAACCAGACTCCCTGCATGTCCCAAGTAAAGGGGGAGAGCCATTCAAGCTTGGTTTGGTCTATTTTGAGAGAAGTAAGATTGAGTGCTTGTGGTTTTTGGAGGTTCACTTTCAACCCGGATGCTCTCCCAAATGCCTCTATCTCCTGCATCAGAGCATGTAGGAAAGTGAACAGCATACAAAGCAAGCTTGTCTTCCCTGTCCCCAATGTTGATGCCCGTGATAGTAGGGAATCTGCATATCCATTCTGCAAACAGCTCAATATAAAAGGCAAAAAGCAGTGAGGACAAGTGACAGCCTTGCCCAGTGCCACAAGGTATATCAAAAGGCCATGTCTCCAGCCAGTTGACACGAACCATCGCCATAGGTCCGGAGTAGTTACCCTAAATCCAGCACTGGAACCAAGCGCCAAGACCAGTCTTGGCCAGGACCAACCAGTGCACCCGGTCGAATGCCTTTTTGGCATTTACTGACAACAGGAGCACGTAAAATCATGATAAAGAGCAAAGATGCTTGGTATTGTCTCTCCAGCTCATCTCAGGTATAAACCCTGCCTGGCCGGGGTCCACCAGACTTTGTATGTACGGAGCGAGAGGGGACACCAAGATGCTGGTGAAGATCTTGCTGTCAACGTTTAGCAGGGAGATGGGATGATATGATGAGCAGAATGCAACTAACCAGCCTGTCTTAGGCCACACTGTAATAGTGGCCGCTCTCAGAGTGCCTGTAACAGAGCCAGTGGCACTAAAAGAATTGTATATGCGGGCCAAAAAGGGAACCTCGGAAGGCGCAAACACTTAATAAAAATCAGAGGAATAGCCATTTTGGCCAGTTGCTTTACCTGACTGGAGACGCTTTATGGCTTGAATGACTTCATTAGGTTTGATGTCCTTATCTAGATGTGCAGCATCATCATCTGGAATGTGCTCCATTAGAGCCAGCGACAAATGTCAGCTTCTCCCGTTTTGAGGGCCTCCTCATAATAGAGGGGAGAATAGAAATGCCGAAATTCTTGGACAATCTGCTCCTCCTAGAATATCCTATTGCCCTGAAGTCCCTTGATTTCTGCTCTTCTCTGCCTAAAGGCTTGGGCGCGGAGCTAATGTGCCAGCGAGTGGCCAGCCTTATCACCCCCTGCTAAGTATATTTGCTTGGTAAGAAGGAGTGGATAATCTACCTTGTTTGTATCAAGGGCCTTAAGATGTCTGTGGGCTGCATTAAGTTGGTATTGTGTTTTTTGAGAGCCATCGTGCTTATGGGCTTCCACTAATTCCCTCACCTGACCGTCTAGACAGGAGTGTTTCTCCCTTCTCTCCCTTTTGATGAAGGCTGCAATAGCAACAAAATTACCATGCACAGCAGCCTTCAGTGTCCCATAGAAGAGCAATGGGAGTCTCAGGTGCATCGTTAGTTTCTAAGAAGAAGCGGATGGTGTCTGTGATTACGGATATGTTGGAGTCTTATGTTAGAAGCTTATGATTAAGCCGCCAGGTGCGTTGTTGAGGTGTAAAGTCAGGGAGGTGTATGTAGATGGCAGTAGTTGAGTGGTTAAAAAGGACAGCCACCCCAATCTCCACCGACTTGGAGGCCATAGCGAGGTGGGGGGGAGTGAGAAAAAAGTCTATTCTGGCATATGTCTAATGGGCTGCTGATAAAAAGATGTAGTCCCTCACAGCAGTGTGGCATGTTCACCACACGTCTACCAGTCCCACATCCGCAAGCCATTGATTAGTCACTGATGAAAACGCTCCAGTCTACCCCGTACTCTGCACGGATCAATCTAGCAGTGCATCCAGAACAAAGTTAAAGTCACCCCCTATGAGAGTGTAAACATCTGGGGAAGTCATCACATGACCCACAGCATCCATGAGAAAGGCCTCTTGGTGAGAAGTGGGAGCATAGACATTTGTTAGTGTGAATGTGTACATCTTTACAGCAATGCATGGTGACAGGATTCTGCCAGGTAGTTCTGCCTGTGTTTGCAGAACCCGTCCCAGAAATGTGTGGCAAGAAGGATCACAACCCATGCCCATTTCCCCGGACCACAGGCGAAGTACTGGCCATCAGACCAACAGGATCAAAGTCATTTCCAGTCAGATGAGAGAAGGTGTATTCTTGAATAAGACATATGTCACATTTGGCTTCCTGAAGAAAGGAAAGAAGCGCTAAAAGCTTTAATGGTGCGTTAAGGCCTCTAACATTGAACATAATGATGTTAATCATGCAGTAGTGTAGAAGGGAGCGCCAAGGTGGCGAGGACATCATGTGTACACTTGCAGCATACCCAACTGATCCAACTGAACAATAGTATCTGAGGTAGATGTGCCATTATGGGAGTCGTTGAGTGAAAAGAGAAAGTGTAGAACAATAAACAACACCTCCTGGAAACAAAAAGATCACTATGCACAGGGTCCATGTCAGCGACTGCCGAGTGTGTTCACAGTTCAATGGAGTAATGGTGGCAGTAAGTAGGTCGGGCATCTGACAGAATGCTAATATATTGTTCATGTCAGACTTAGTCATTGTCTGGGTCAGAGGTGCTGTCATGACGTTGAAGCTGATGGAGCAAGTCTGCTTTTTCTTTACGACTCTTTGTCTCTGTAGGTTACTGAGATGCACTTTTTTGGATCATGTTGTGGGTTGAGTGGTCTCATCCTGTGGCGTTACTTCTAAATTCAGCAAAGACCAAGCTTCTTCCAAGGTACGGCCATTGTGATTCTTGTTGTTCCAGATGAAGATATGTCTAAAGGGGTGTCCCCACTTGTATTACTTTTTCTCTGAGGAACTCAGTAATAGGTCCGAGAGTTCATTAGCATTGCAGAGCTGTAGGGGAGAAATCCTGATAGAGCCATACTTTGGTCCCTTCAAAGGAGATGGTGCTCTGGTCTTGCACCGCAGACATAATTTCCTCTTGTAATGTAGATATCCTTTGGCATGCTGGGTGACTTGGCAGGTCTGCTTGACTGTCAGATTCAACTCACGTTTATGCAGGAACGCCATGAAAGGAATAGAGGTCCCGACTTCCCTAGGCCACTGCTATGCCCAACTTAGTCAAAGTACCAAGAGTACTCCAGTGGAAGAAGAGAAAATAGGGATAAAAAGAAAATATGTCCAACGTCGTTCCACACTCATGGACAGGACCAGGAAACAAGGAAGAATCCCTACCTGAAATAAGATAGAGTGTATGAGTATAGAGAAATATATAACAAGTGAATACTACTAGTTGAGAAAATGTGTAATTGTCAAGTACCTAGACATTCCATTCTTCTGCTAGATGATAATAGAGTGGTTCATGTGGTGATAAAGTCTTTGTCTGAAAAAGGAAGGGAAGAAATCTCAATAAAGCACACCTAGAAGTACAGAACAGAAATTAAGAAGGGGAGAAATCTAACACCCACCTAGAACTATTAGAGACACTTGAAAACAGGTATCTAGATAAGAGCGTTGGTTCCTTAAGAAATTATTCAATATAACTTAAAGGCAAGCTCAGTTCTTGAGCCTTACTTAAATCCTCCTTGGAGTCAGGAAGAAATAACAGAGAATTCCTATATATTTCAGGAATACTCTGGCGCAGTTCATAAATGAAAGGAAATAAAATATCAAAGGAAAAAACGAATCTCCAGGGACCAGGTTCCCAAAAGATTAATAAATGGCACTTTTAAATCATATGCATATAATGTGCAGTGCAAAAGCGCTGTTATCGTCTTACTGACCGTGAAGGCTGCAACTTTTTCTCGTGGTCGGTATTACAGGCATGCAGCACCGCAGGAGCGGACTTGAAAGAATGTGACCTAATCGCTGAGGGACTCGAGAAAACACCTAGGGTCACGAGGAAGATGAAGAGCAGGAATGCCGACACCCGGCCAGGAAGTGGAAGCGCATCTGGGGTGACCCAGAAGTGAGGAGTGATCCCGAACACTAGCGTTCTAGTGCGGGATTGGAGGAGTTTTATACTCCTCTGCCGGCACCCGCGAATCATTGTGGTGGGACAGGCAGTCCTGGCATTGTTCTATGGGTGAGATCTAATACAATTTCTTGCTCCTCAAGGTCTTGCACCACATGATAGAACAGTCTGCTTGGAGTGGGACCCCTTTGATTCTAATGTTAGAGCACCTTGATCTATTTTCAAGGTCTTCCAACTGGTACTGCAGTTCAATATTTATATCACGTAGTTCCAATAGCTCACATTGTTTGTCACTGAGTTCTTCTTCTCATGAGTCGCCGATCTGTTCCAGGGAATTCACCCTTTGGCCCAACTCTCCTAAATCTCTCTAGATGTCCTTGACATCTGCAGCCATGTCTTGTTTGAGGGCTGCAATGTCATCTCTCAAAGTGCCAAAGAAAACTTCCAAAAAGGCATGCGTTACTGGGGCATCTTTCTCTTGATGGTCTAGAACAGCTGCTGTCGCTGTGTTAGATGCTGAGGGTGAGGCATCTCTATGGAGGTCAGTTTTTTTGGCAGGGGTCTCAGTGAGCATATTTTTGAGGGTTGTGTCCTTTTTGCTTCCACAATGTGAGGCCATGGTTGTTCCAGAAAGCTCTATTCAGAAGGGCACAGAAGGGTGTGGAATCTATACAGGCAGACTCATCACCTGGCAAAGCTGTAGGTACTGCCTGATGATGCTGGGGTCCCCTCTATTCAGGTGCACCACTGCTCGTGGACCCCAAGTGAGCGACTCGAGGAGGGGTGCCAAGATGATCAAACACAGTGGTTCCAGGTGCGCGAGGGACCTCCAATTTTAGCTGTATCCACCGCTGCTGTGAGTCATCACAGTAATTGGGCCCCCCACACTGAATTGACCATTGTGCTGACCAGGTGGGGATCCAAGGTTGGCTGCTGTATGATTTCACTAGTTTAATGTCCACGTGTTGTATATGCCGCCTAGCTGAGGGCCGGGGAACTGGCACAGTCTGGGGGCGCTAAAGCACACTCTCAGAGGCGAGGGAATGTTATCCACTGCTGCATCACCCAATGCACTGCAGCCTGATGCCGAGGAGCCTGTCGTGACCCCCAGGGCTGCAATGACCCAGGTATATGCACTGCTTCCCTCAATGGGTAGAATCGGGCCCTTTCATTAAAATGAATTGGAGTGATAAAAGTGCCACCAGTTATCCACTGGGCCCAAACCAACAATAGGCCTCAGTTTACTTATGTGATATTCCAAGACGCAAATAGCCCCACTTGCCTGGCTAGAGGTAAGACTGCTTTGAAGGCTGCTCCGATGACCCGTCTGAATGGAGGAGGGGCCGCTCCCACCGTTGGATGATGTGGCCTTCGCTGAGGCCCAACACCGGCTCTAAAGTCATTAGCATACATGAATGGGTCCACTGCGGCCCGATCTTGAATGTCCATTGGCCACGCTGTCGCTTGCATAAGCCAGGGGTGCAGAGGGAGGGCCACACGGGTCTAGGTGGTCAATACAGGCTTTTTGTAAGTGGGCACCTGAGTGGCTTCCATTTTGCCTCCAACTGCGTCCGGGCACCCAGTGGTCTTAAACCTTAAATTCAGTTTGTTACAGTCCCCTGAGGAGCAGCGCTTATGGGTGTCACCCCTCAGGTGCCTCCCCTGCCAGGATCCAGCAAAACGGGGGTCCTAAGCACGTCACCCTTGCCACTTTCACTGGTCTGTGCAGCGGAGCTCCGTGAACATCCCTCTACACAGGTGCCATCTTGGATACGCCTCCCACCACATCAAATATTTTACAAAGAAAATCTTTTGTGCCTTGGATATAGGAGGGCAACTTCTGTGCAGGTGGGGGTAATAATGAGGTCTATACATATATAGAGGTATTCTCTAAATGGCTACATTGTAAGAAATTGTTGATTTCCCTTAGCATCTATTTTTGTCCTTATATATTTTTGGTAATAGGTATAGAGTGGGAATTTTAGGGGTCTCAATTTTTTTTCTAGAAATAAAAATGTGTCTATGTGTAGTAATCACTCCATATACCACATTTTTAATCAGTTAAACAATTCCGCCGTAATTTCTTTATATTAATCACTCGCAATATTCACATAGAAATCTATTTAATTAAATTGCCTCTTATCTTTTTTCACATAACTTTTTCTGGGTCAGAGCACTATTTTGCTTTCTTTATCTGAGGGTTTCACCATTATACTTCTAGCATTCTATATTCAAGAAATAATGTTTATCTTGTTGGACAACCGCTGATGCTTTCAGGTCTTGTTAGGGTAGTACTTTATGACTTTTAACTGCAAAGTCAAGAAAAGTGTTTAAAAAGGGATGTAGGATTTGTGGCAAGTAACTTGATCTTGATTTAAAATAACTGCCATTTCTGTTCTCAATCGGTAACTTTTGATCTTCTAATAACGTACTATGATCAACCTTCCACTCCAAATCATCTCCTCCAACTAAACTACGTAAATCGCATAAGAATTCTGTATCACAAATCCTCAGTCCCCTCATAAATGCACCAGACTTATCTTTTTGATCTATGTTACACCCGCATTCCTGTTTCTCTTAAGTTCCAATGGCTTTTGAATTTACTCTTTCTAATAGATTTGAAGACATCAGCCCTAATTTTGTCTTAATCAACAACAATACTATAGTCCCTGTGTCAAATTGCTATTCTATCAGATACATGTATCACCATTCCTGGCATACCGCTGCAAGTGTGTCTCTCTTCATGTTGATGTTTGACTTGTTTTGTGCTTTTTTTCCACCTGTCTTTGGCATTGTTTCCTCTTTTTTGCAGCTCCACCTCCTCTTGTTTTTCCAAAGTCTGGACTGCTGTCCAACCGCATCAGGTGGAATTCCTCTAAAAAAGACAGCAGTTTTCTTGGTTATTCATTAGCTGTGTCTTTATCTTTGTCGGAGTTCTCATCCCAGCTTAGGTCAACAATTGATGCTTCTGGCAATTCACATCTTTCACTTATTCTTTCCTCACATCAAAATGTTTTTTAATTGAATATATGCGGCCTATCTCGTAATCAAACTTGACCATTTAAAATGTTCATGCTTTTTTGTTTCGATTTCATCTATTTCGTTCAATCTTTGTTCCACCTCCTGAATACAATCAGTTATAATTTCCTTATTTTTATGTTTCTGGACAACACTTTGATTTTTACAATCTCATTTTTCTTTCTGTCACTGATTGCATATTTTACTAATATTTGCCACATCCCTTCGGATGCGTTGTTAGCAGCTTACTCCTCTAGAAACGCCGGGCTCAGCACGTCACAACTGGGCATTCTTAGAATTTTCCTGCCTCATGGTGCCCATCTTGCTTCTCAAACACTTCCGCAGTGAAGCGCTTTCCCACATGTTTTTACTTTCAATTTGTGTCCAATCCAAGTAGTTTCTCTCCCACATTTAAATCATGTCTTCTATTGGCATCCTGAACACCGATACTTCGGTTACTGTTAATGTCCTCAAAGTGAATATTAACCACCTCCACTCCCGGGCGTTCGATTTCCGCCGCCATGTTGGCCTGGTGCTTTCCTTTAATAATTAGAGCTAAGCAGTAATCATTTGTCAGTCATCTGCTTCTATTGCCATTTTGACCAACCACAGATGTGTTCGTCAAGATCGTATAAACATAAACCTTTACTACAATTGGATCACTCCAGAGAACTCTCCTATATGGTTTTAATAAAAATAACATCAAAACATTCTGAGGTTTCCTTTCTTTTTTAGTCGTTTTCTTTCAGTGTATTGGAAAGCTGCCATTCACGTTTGCAGTGTTTCACAGAACATTTTTGGCAACCTGCAAAATTCTGTCAAGTATCACGAATTGCTAGCAGTAGCAGAACTAATATTCTGCAAATACATCTCTTCATACTAAGAAGTATACTCACTATTTTCCTCATATTCATTCTGACGAGAGCCTATCAATGCCAATCTATACAATACTTATTTAAAGTAAGGGTGTAGCCAGCATACGTGAAGCAGTACAGGATATAAATAACATTTCTTCTATCACAGAAAGTAATGGATATGATATGATAAGAAAATATTATATGTGGAGAATGAGTGATTAGGGTGGGGATGGCGTTTTTTACATAAATAGGCCCCAGTGTGGAAGAATTGCAAGAGAAAAGGGCCTTACACTTACTTTGGCTGGGATTAAAAATATGTGGGGCTACTCATAAAGGCTTTTTTCTGACATAAATGGTATGTACACTAGGAAAAAGGTTCTAATATACAAAAGGATATGCTAGGGATAATTCTTAAAATTCAACAGAAGTTTAATATGAATGTGTCGGTGTGATATTCATGAGTATAGTAGGCACAGGATATGTACACTATGCAATTGGACATTTTGGTGGGGATGGAGAGGTGGATGCCAGGTTTCTGTAAGATGACTGACCAGAAAAAAAAGCTACAAACACATAGGCATGCACAACTTGCCTTATTTGATCACATGACCTTCATCCACATGTAAATGGTAAAAGTTTCTGAGAAAATGTGGGGAAGTGCATTAACTAGTCTAGATTGTTAACAATGTATGCATTTAGGAAAGCAATGTGCGGATAATTATTTTTGTGATCTGAGCTGAAAATATCCCTTACATGTAGGGTTAAAAATGATGATAAATTACCACTGTCCATGACTACTATACACAGATATGCACACATTTAAACTTGTTGATGTTTGTGACAGTTTCCACAGGCCTGTCCAACTCAAAAGGCAAATACACAGTCCCAGTAACAAGTATTGCTTTTGTCCATGAAAAAGCTGAAACCACATTCTAATGCAAATTACCTGACAAGCTTTGACTTTCAGGGCACAGTGGAGTCGAATTCAATTCAATTCAATTCATTCATGGTTATATAGCACATGACTACCCTCAGAGCTGAAAAACCCAGCTCAGTGCTTATTAAGTGCTAATTACACAAACATCCAACTTTATAATAATTTCCTAAAACAACTTTCATCCTTCATCTTCCTCAACCGAATGGGCATGTTGTTCCACAGTTTTGTCACTAGAAAGAGAAGAATCTGCCTCCACTTCTTAATTTCTGCACTCTTGGTATTTCAGCTCAAATTAAAGAGGAAGATCTCAGCGATCCCCTAGGCGTATAGGGTTGCATCGTGGAAAGAGGTATTTGAGGGCCATTTTTATGACCCTATGAGTATGAGCAATACATAGGCACTTAAATTGAATTCTTTGTTTGACTGGAGGCCAATGCAGAGCGGCCAGAGAGCCAGACACAGATCGATGCTTCAGTATCCTAAGTAGCAGCCTTGCTGCCGAGCTCTGGATCACCTGTAATTATTTCGATACATATTGTGGACAGCCAATGTAGAGGGAGTTTCCATGGTCAAGATGGTAGCGAATCAATGACTGCACCACTATCCTCTGAGAGGGGGGTGGAAGGAGGTCTTAAATCTTTCTAAGCGTTCTCATAATGCCGTAACAGGTAGATGCCAATTTATGAACTTAGGTCTCTAAAGTTAAGTTCTTGTCCAGCCAGTAGCCCAGACTCATTATTACGGCCTTTGGCTTGGGCCAAGCACCTAGAGATTCAGGCCAGCAAGCTGCTGACCAACAGTTTATATTATTCCTGACCACCAACACCTCTCATTTGTCTCCATTAAGTTCCAGACAGAATAGTGCCATCCAGTCCTCATTCTCCTAAGGCAGGGTTTCAACTGGTTGCAAGGATTTTCCTAAGTTGAGGAGATAGACAATGATATGAATATCATCTGCATATGATAAAATTGAGAGACCATAAATTGAATGCCATCCACTAAAGGAATGACATAAAGATTAAAAAGTGAAGGACTCAGTGAAGAAACCTGAGGAACTCCACACTTAAGGGGGCAGGTTCCTGAATAAAATGGCTTGTCATGGACCTGAAAGGTTCTATCCTCCAGGATTGAGGATAACCAGCGTAGTGCTGCTCCTTATATTCCTGAAGTTAATAATCTTTGTCATAACATATCATGGGAGACCGTATCGTAAAGTAAGAAGGAGAGAAGGGAAAAAGTAAAAAGAAGGAAAGACGGATAGAAAGGGGGGAGGGGGAAGGAAAGTAAAAAGAGTTAAATATCATAGTAATACAATTGAAAGTATTTTCCCAAAAATATAACATATATAACATAGTGAACGCATTACTACAAACTTAAGTAAATAGTAAGGATAAGCACAAAATATGACAATATTTAAATTAACTATAATCTAAGGCAGTTTGAAGACTTCTTCTATAGCTGGAGAACGAGAAGGTAGTGATTGAGCAGATATATCTAGGAAGTTAGTGACAGGTAACCACAATAAATCACGTTTAATGGCCAATGTAATCGGGTGAACATAAGCTCTATCTAATCGATGGTTATAACAAACACCATACCACCAGGCCTGAAAAGAAACGTTTGAGGCATTTTTCCATAATTTAGTGATTTGTTGAAAAGCAACAGCTATAAGTAAATCAATAACGAGAGTATTAAGGGATGTGGAAGAAGACCAAACTTCTGAAATACTACCTAGAAAAATATGAGAAAAAGAAAAAGGGATATGAGTGTGAAATATTTTGTTAATTTGCTGCCAAACCTGAGTCCAAAATTGATGAATAACTGGACATGTAAATAACATATGATTAAGATCCGCAACAGGGGCCGGACAAGACCAACAGGTAGAGGGAAAAAGATGATTAATCTGATGTAATTTGGCAGGAGTGAATAAAAGTCTATTATATATGAAAAATAATGTTTGTGTGGTATTTGCTGCCCTAGAGGATATCCTCAACTTAGTCCAAACCTTATCCCATAATGAGGTGGAAAAGGAAGTGCCCAGATCAGATTCCCAGCTAGATTCAATTGCAGATTTAATCCGAGGCTGACCAATGAGTCTCAATTTATTATAAATTTGAGAAGCTGAAGTGTTCACTGTTAAGAACGAAATTGGAACCGGAGAAGGAGCAGTCTGTGTGGAAGAAGTCCTGAGTTTATCATAAGAACTCTGAGCAGCTAGGGTCAATAATATATATTTAGGATAATAAGAAGAGGGGAGAGAATACCGTGATTGCAATATAGAGAAGGGGAGGCAGGTATCACCTAGAAAGAGCTGATGGGTCCATTTAAGACCAAAAATGAACCAATCCTTCCAAAAAAGAGTCCGATTTTTAATCCTAATGTGATTATTATACCAAATCGGCGATTGCAAGAAACGGTTCCGGTCATCTAAACCATCTAGCATAAGAGGATGAAAAACTTTACGAGTATGCTTAAGAATGGGAAGAGAACATTTTGGGGGGGTACTAGAGAAGGATACAAATTCATCAAAAGAGAAAGGATAAATAAAGTGAGATTCTATTTCTATCCACAAAGGTAAAGATAACAAATCAGTCGCGTTTTGAGATAATAATGAAGAAGAATTCTTAAGAAAGAAGGAAGTATGATAAGATGCGAAATCAGGGAAATTAACTCCACCTAAGTGTTTAGGCTGTTTAAGTTTGGAAAAAGACATCCTAGATTTTTTGTTCTGCCACAGAAATTTTGATAAAATAGTATATATTTTTTTGTAGCAGGCTTTGGGAATGTTAACCGGGAGATTAGATAAGAAAAATAAAATTACAGGGACCAACATCATTTTTATAGAGTCTAGCCTACCCCACCAGGATAAAAATAAGGGGTGCCAACGCACTGTGGAATTGGTTAACGTTGACTGGAGATTCATAAGATTGAGAGCTACAGTATCTTTAATAGAAGGAGTGAACCATAGACCTAAGTACTTAATCTTAGTAGGACTCCAGTGAAAAGAAGAAGAAACAAAATCAGCATGAAAACAATATTTATTTAACGGAAGAATTTCGCATTTGTCTACATTGAGTTTGTATCCTGAAACTGAGGAAAAAGAAGAGACTTCTGAAAGAAAAGCCAGTAAAGAAAACTGTGGATTAGAAAGAAATAAAAGAATCTCATTGGCATATGCCGAGATTTTTAAATGTTTATCTCCATAAGGGAAACCAGTAATATTTTTGTTCATCCGGATTCTAGATAAGAAGGGTTCTAAAGTCAAAATAAACAAAAGGGTAGAAAGAGGACAACCTTGCCTAACACCTCTAAGAAGTGGGAAAGAAGAAGAAACAAGTCCATTAGCTAAAATAAATGATCTTGGAAAAGAGTAAAGCAGCGAAATATAGGAAAGAAATTTACGACCAAAACCAAACCAAGTAAGAGTCGAAAAATTAAACTGCCAGTTAACTCTGTCAAAAGCTTTCTCAGCATCCAAACAAAGAGGTATGGGAGTGAGACCTACTAAGTACATTGAAAAAGAGACGAGTGTTATCAGAGAGATGGCGACCTTTATTGAAACCACATTGTTCCTTACCGACTAAGTGAGGAAGAACTTTATCCAGACGAAGCGCAAGAATCTTCGCAAAAATGTTGTAATCCAAATTGATTAGAGAAATAGGCCTATAATTCTTACATAACGAATGATCTTTACCTTCTTTAGGAAGAAGGCAAATCAGAGCCTCTTGAAATGAACCTTCAGAACTCCGGGAAGAAATGAAAAACAGGAATAACCTAAGTAGTTTGGGGATGAGTAAGTTGGAAAAGTGAGTGTAAAACTCTATCGTAAAGCCATCCGGACCCGGAGCTTTCCCCTTTTTAAGTGACAGAATAGCATTGAGAATATCTTTAGTATGTATATCAGACTCTAGAGAGGAGAAATCTACATCCAAAGAAGAAGGAGGAGGAGGAATAGAGGCTATATATTGATCAATATCAGATGATAGGGGTGGAGATTCTGGAGTGTATAATGATTTGTAACAATTGGAGAATTCCAAAAGAATGTCTTCATCTTTATGAAGGACAATATTCGCTGAAGATGTGATAGATTCAATTTTAGTACGTTCTTTTTTAACTTTGAGATAGTTAGCAAGGAGATTGCCAGATTTGTTTTGTGCACTATAGTATTTAGCGCTAGATTTAGGTAGATATAAATTTGCAGAATCAGTAGAAACCTTATTAAAAGAAAGTTTGGCGCTAATGAGTTCTTGTAAGGTAGATTGGTTTTTTGACAAGCAATAAAGGTGTTCCAGGTTTTTAATTTGGAGATTAAGTGTCTGAGAGGAGATAGAAGCTGCACGTCGTTTTTGGGCAACAAAGGATATGATAAAATCTCTAGAGGCAGCTTTAAAGGAATCCCATACAAGTTGAGGAGATAGCTGAGGGGATTCATTTTCTTCGAAAAATAAGGAGGCAAACTCGAGAAAGGCTGGCGTGAACTTAGGATCCAATAAAAGAGAGTTATTAAATCTCCAACGTCTAGTCCCCTTAATGGGAGGAAGTAAGTCCAAACTCAAGGAAACCGGGGCATGATCAGAGATCAGTATAGAGCCTATGTCTGAATGAGAAATGTGTTGAAGTAAAGCTTTGGAAATAAAGAGGTAGTCTATTCGGGATTGCGAAGAATGCGCAGGTGAATAATACGTATACTCTTGTACTGTAGGATGACAGATTCTCCAAGAATCCACAAGAGCTCTTTGAGAAATAGTGAAAGTGAATTGAGAGTGTAAAAAAGAAGGAATAAATTTGGAGTTGGAGTGTCTGTCAATAAAAGGATCTACAACCATATTACAATCCCCACCAGTACATTGCATTAAAAGTGAAAGAATTTGGGGCCAAAATAGTTTATCTTGTGCAGTGGGAGCATAAACATTAAAAATAGTGAGAGGAATTTTGTTAATCAGTAGGGAAATCACCACCCATCTACCATCAGAGTCATTATCCTGTCTTATGAGCTGAACATCTAAGCGTTTATGACAGAGAATAGCAACGCCATTACGTTTTCCTGAACCCGGTGATGCAAAAACATGGCCTACCCAGTTCCGTCGTAATTTAGTTATTTCATTATCCTGTATATGAATTTCCTGTAGAAGAGCAATATCTGCCTTTAAATTTGCAATATGTGACAAAACTCGTTGACGTTTGATAGGAGAACCCAAACCTTTAACATTCCAAGATATAATAATTAACGACATTTAAATCTTATATAAAACTTAGTCAAAACAATTCGGAAAAGCATTTATCATGTATGCAAGCCAAAACCAGATGAAGAATGTATCAAAATAGACAATCATTAATGTAGAGAGATAGCAGTGAGAAATACAGAAGAGCATGAAACAGCAGAAAAAGTGAGGATACAGAAAGAGATGGTTTAAATGAGAAACATAGAAGACAAATTGAAAATATAAATGAAACAGGGGGAGAGGAGAAAAAGAAGGAAAGAGAGAAGATAAGAGAGGAAATAACAGAGAAAATAACAGAAAACAAAAAGACAACACAAGATTGATAACAAAGCAGAAGACATTATGATAATAGAAAAACATTCCACAAAAGAACAATCATGGTGGGGTAGGTGGCACCACATGGAGAAGGTCAGACGCCGGAAGAGAAACCGCAGGACGAGAAGCACACGCAGAACATCATCCAGGCAAAACGAAAAGAAAACGAAAGAATAGGGGAACACAGAGACTGCAACCTGTTAAAAGGAAAAATAAGAATAACAATTAACAGGAAAAGTGATAATAACATGAAAAGTGATAATAACACCAACGTTTTCACATGTGACTAAGACAAAAAAGAATCACAATGAAGGGCAAATAAGTAACAAACAGTGAACACATGGAACTAAGGCATTCATGTCAAATTATGATTTAGAAGTATCCATAGAGATTCCTTTACAAGAGTCCAAACATTTTTTAAGCACATCAGGGTCTTCATAGTTGGTAGTTTTGTTGTTATAAGTGACTTTGAAAAGACAAGGATGATATAAGCCATAACGAGCGTTCATGCTGCGAAGGATTGGCCTCATGTCCAAAAACCTCTTGCGACGATCAGCAGTAACTTTGGCATAGTCTTGAGCAAAAAAGAGATTAGAACCATTCCAAGAAATCTTTCCCCTCTGCTTGGCAGCATGTAAAACTTTAAGAAGATCCGTATACTCTAGAAAGTACAGAATTACCCCTCGGGGTTTTGATGAGGAAGATGAAGAGCTGGAGCTCTGACCCAGACGGTGTGCACGTTGGATATTTAATGTTGGAGCTTCCGGAAAACCAAGAAGAGTTGGAAGAAAAGATTGAAAATAGGATATTGGGTCTGAACCTTCAAGTCCTTCAGCCAGGCCATAAATGCATAGATTATTACGCCTATTGCGATTTTCTAATTGCTCAACTTGTTGTTTGAGATGGTCGATTTCTCTGTGGATATGAGGAACTTGAGCAGTGAAGTCCTGAACCGAATCAACACGTGTCTCCAGAACATCAACCCTTTGTTCGGTACGAGACCAGTTGTCTTCCAAACTCTGCAAACGAGTATTAGTTTCTTCCATATGTGGCTTGAGAGCACGAATCTCTTCAAGGATAAGCTCCAACGAAAGAGGCGGAGAAGGGTTAGTGGGAGAGGGCGGATTTGCTTTTCCTCTTTTTCTAGGCGTGGAGGAAGCCGAAGACGGTATTTTGGATCTTTGTTTGGAGCCTAGCCGAGTTGTAGAGGAAAAGGAGCCCTTCGTAGGAGCAGAGTCAGTAGGAAAATCATCCGTGCCATCTTGAAGGATATTAAAAGGATTGAAATCCTCTAATGAAGCATCGTTGGATTGCAAAGCGTCCTTACGGGTAGACCGAGATGTTGCCATGACTAACTCGAGAAAAAGTGTTCCTCAGCAAAATTCAAGTGAGACAAGAACAGCAATATAAAGTCACTGAAAGCAGAGTAACACACAATGCCACTGTATGGGTTATATACGCAAAAAAAAAAAAAAAAGGAACACCAATAACAGTTCTAAGCTCCTTGTTCAGAAAGCGCTATCACCCAAAATAAGCAGACCGCAGCAGAGAGCGAAAGAATAGCATGTCTGCCAATTCAAACCCCAATTCTGAGGGAATCAGTTATTCTCCAGACGCAAAAAGCAGCAAGCATGAAAGGAGCCACATGGCAAAAATTGCATCAATCAAGGCAGTAGAGGAACTCCAATAACTTGTCTTAGATTCTTCGTTTCATAACTATCCCAGTAGAAGAATGCATTATTTGTAAAAAAAAAGAAAACGGTGCAAAACTCGAAAAGCTCATCGTGAGGAAAAAAAAAATGGCGGCCGCGAGTAAATCGCGACCGTCATGGAGCCGAAAAGTGACTTTACGCTCACCATATGCTAACAATAGTACCCTGGTGACCGGAGCAGCACTTCAAAAGATGTCCGAAGCATTCCCTGCGCTCCAACATCAAGCAAAAACAACCTGGAATAGCCGCGTCACCTCACCACACCGTGGAGCACTCAAGATCGGCGGCCATCTCCTAAGTGGCCGAAGCCACGCCCCCAGCATCAGTGTCTTTAAATGTAGCATACATTTTGGAAATATTTTTGCTGAAAAAATTGGCTGATTCATTACAGTGTGCTACGGAGCATGTCAAAGCGGTACCATCGCTTTCTAAGTCATTTAAAGATTTTAGCCACCATATATAACTACCTAGAGAAGTTCGACGCAGCATCTATTTTTTAGGAATAATACTCTACCCATGCTCTTCTGATAGGTGGTAATTATTTATTGCCTTTCTCTAATGCTTCTTGCTGTTGGGGTTTCAAGGCATACTCTTCAGCATTGGTGTGGCGATAGAATCAGCGCTTAATTTGTAAAAAATAAACAAGTTCTAGGGACCTTGTCAGGAGGCCACTGCAGCTTGCACCACTAATTGCCCCTTCCAGCGCTGGCCATGACAGTACCAACACAAATACTAGCCATCACACTCCTACAAGTGTGACAATTCAGACAATTCCAGGCCCCCAAATCTGCAACAATAGCTTGAGCAACAGATGTTAGTCATTTGTTATGTATATTGAATTAATAAGCAACTGTTGTTGTGCTGGTCTCTAAATTAGACGAACGGTGCCACCATGAGGCAGACTGTCACAAGTCCTGTAGTTGGCATTTAAATACCTGTGCCGAGTACCATAAACCACTGGCTCAAATTAAGCACTGAAGTAGATCCCCGAGCTCTCATGGGATGGGTAGAGTGCAGGAAATCAGTTACAATTACACATAAATGTAATCTAGGATTAGGGAACCACAGCAACTGATGGCAGGAGAATTAGTGTATCTTGGTGTATCTTGCTATTTGGGAATCTCTTTTTAGTGTTTGGGAACTCATGGATGAGCTTGGGGTTTTAATGATATTCTGTCAGTAGGCCATTGTAGAGGCTGGAGGACAGTCATTGACAGTGGGCTGTGAAATAGCAGTGCATGCAGACTAGGTGCTTCTGCTGTGTGAGGTATCAGTCCTAGTGGAGTGCAGTTGCAGCTGAGCAGAAAATTGATCTGGCCTCAATGACAGTCTTGGATGTGCAAGGGAGATAGTATCTTATTTGCAACTTGCAGTAATTATACTCGGGGTAACTTACTCACTAGCAAATGGCATGGTTATAAATTAGACTAAGATAACAATAATGGAAGTTAGCAAAAACACAGTGACAAAATGTAAGCTAAAATGGTATCTCCAAGGCGGTCAATTAGAACAAGTAAGATCGTATCAATATTTGGGAGTACTTTTCAACGACACAAGGTTGATATGCAAAGGAGATCTAACTAACCCCGGGCGTTACACTACGCTTCGCCCACGTAGTGTACGTAGCACTGCCTGCTTCGCAGTTTTCGAAGTAGGCGAAGCAGGCAAAGCTACGCACACGCCAGGGCGAAGCGTAGCTGCCTGCCGCCCACCACCCGCCTCCCGCCCGCCCTCCTTTTAAATCATATCTTACATGTTAAATATTTAAAAGTAAAGAGACTTACCTGAAGCGCGGCGTCTCCGGGGCTCCCTCTTCCTGGTTTTCAACTTCTTGTGACAAATGCGCATGCTCGGACGCCCGCGCAGGCACATTTCTTGCGAGAAATGCGAATGCGCGGGCGTCCGCGCATGCGCATTTGTCACAAGAAGTTGAAAACCAGGAAGAGGGAGCCCCAGAGACGCCGCGCTTCAGGTAAGTCTCTTTACATTTAATTATTCAACATGCAGGGTATTTTTTTAAAGGAGGGTGGGCGGGAGGTGGGCGGCACGTAGTGGGGCTACGCAGAGCGTGCGAGTGTGCGTAGATTTGGGCACACTATGCGCTGCTTCACGTAGCCCCACTACGCCCACTACGCCCACCCTTGGATCTAACACCTTGATGACAGCATTTTGAACTTTGGAAGAGTCCTTAGGGGGACCTAGTTATCTCCTGCTCTTAAAAGTGATATCTGCAAAATTACCACCAAGTATGACATATGGTAGTGAAGCACTATGTGGTAAAGATGCTATAACCATTAATAATGCAGTGACTGAAATTTTCAAATCACCTTACACATAATTCATCATCTGCTCAAATTAGATTAGAATTTAGGCTATTGAACCAGCTAATTGCTAGGAAAGGCCAAAGTGTGGAAAATAATTAAATCAGATAATACTAACCAATTGTGCAAATTGTTATGGTAGAATATACAAACAAATCGGAAATCTCAGTCTAGGAAATATTTATAACTTGCCCTAGATGAATATTCAGCACACGCAATTTGGGATATGCCTATAACTACGGAATCTTTTTTAAAAAAAAGATCAACAAAATAAATATTGTTACATAAAGATAAAGAATCCCATGCAAAAAGAACGCATACATGGGCACTAATGAATGAGTACAAATCAGTTAAAGTATAATCATATCTAGAAACACCTTGGTCTTTAAAATTGAAAAACAATAATTTAAAAGCACGATTTGGCCTTTTCCCAGGATCATGTCACGCAATGCCATGGCAGTGTCCAACAGAACGAACACCCTGCAGATTATGTAACACAGGAGCAGAGAACACTATCCATCTGCTTTGCATATGTTCAAAATTGAAAGAAGAACGAAGAATGACACTTAAGTGGCATTTAAATACCCGTGGAATTCGGACTTGCAGACAATGACTCAGAAGATTTCTAAAATCAAACCACATAGTTTTAAACTCTGCATTTGTAAAATTCATATTAATGATAAAAAAGAAATTAATCCCCGATGATCTGATCGAAGAGAATGCATAGGATGGGTTTAATAGTAAAACTGTACGAAATGTTTTGCACTACTTAGAATTGCAATATATTTGAATGTGGAAGTTAATCTGTACAATAACTTTTGCACCACTCAGAATTGCAATATTGGAAAATATGGAAGTTCTCAATTAGTATAATGAGTATATGTTTATCCTAATATCATGTTTTTATTTGTAATGTATGTGTTATAATATGATTTATTTTTTATTTTTTATCTATTGTAAGATTTTAAATAATCAAACAATAAAACAATATTATTATTATCCTGGGGCAACTGCTTTCAGTATATTTGAGTTTGGATGGCAGGGGTCTCAGAGTGGCGACAGGTCACCACATGTGGTGTTACTCACATGGTCCCTCACAAGCCTCATGCCTGCTGGGTGCAGTGGCCCACATTGGTGATGGGCCAAATCATGGTGTGTCTCTCTGAGGATCAAGGGTCGGCTTACATGGCTGCAAGGTGTAGGGGCTCATAATAGTAGGACCACCCCACAGAGTGTCTCTCACAGGGCCACAAGTCATCCACATGCCTGTGGCATACAGGCACTTCCTACAGTGATGGGACTCCTTAGAGTCTCATAGTTTTGCAGCTTGGAGGGACTCATACTCATGACAGGCCTATCGCAGTGTCACAGGCAATGATAGGACACCCCATAGGGTGCCTGTTTCAGGGTCATGAAGTAGTCACATGCCTGAGAGTTCTGGGACACACACTCGCGCTGGGCCACCCACAGGGTGCCTCTCACAGAGTTCACCTAGGCCTCAAGCCTGTGTCACAAGTTAGCCTCATGCAATCAAGGTGCAGAAACTAACATCAGTGATGTGCACCTCAGAGTACCTCCAGCAAAGTCACATGTCAACTGTGAGGCGGAGGGACCCATAACTGTGATTAGAAACCTCATAGAATGCATCTCTGAGTCACATGCTGGCCTCATTCAAGCAGGGTGCTTGCAGCAGCAATGGGCTACCTCATTGTGGGCCTCTCACAGGGTCACCCAATGGACTCATGCCTGCAGAGCTTCATCAGATCGGCTGCTTTGATTGATCAGTTTCTGGTATGGCAGGTTCTTTGCAGGCAGTTTAGCAGCACGGATCATCTCCACAGTCCCAGGAATTCAGTTCTGAAAATTTTCAAGCCGATGGATATGAATTCTGAATCCACTGATCTCCTTTCTCAATACAGAAATGAAGAGAATCTTTGAATCAAACAGTAAAAAACACTGGGTATTGTAAAGTGCCCATTCTAATATCCAGTGCTGGGGAAAGTTCCAATTTCCAAAGGCCCAAAAATATTCAAGGTTAGTCTGAAATTGCGTGAGGGAACTGATTCTTGCGCAGTGATTCTTTTATTTCAGGAAGCCCTAACTCTATGGAAACAAAGGTGAACTGTCATTGTGCCTCTTGTAGGGGGGGGCGGAGTTCGCAGAGTTCTACTACATTGAATACGGCGGAGTTGCATGAAAACTCCGTAAAATTCTGTGGAGTTTTGCTCCGCCCTAGCTGCTATGAAAAAGAAGATCTGGTTCTCCGGTATCCCGGCACCAATAGCTGGAGGTCTTAATGAGGCGATTACTGTGTGGAAAACAAGCCTTCACTGCGGCTATCCAGCCCTACCTCCTTTGTGTATTACTCAAGCTTGTGAACAGCTTTAGATGACACAACAACCCGTCAAGGCGATGGGCATTGCTGATTCCTGGAGTGCGCAGTACACCGCTGATAGGAGTAATTATACCAGACCTTAGGTTATGATACAGTAGTGAGCAGGAAGATTGGGAAAAAATCATTTAAAAACCAAGCCGCGGTGCAGTGGTTATCTGGAGATAGGCTTCCTGTAGCTGCCGCCGCTTCCTTCCACTCATGTACTCGCACTTGGTTGATGTTTAGAAATGAGCATTCCCTACTAGCCCGATAATTGCCCATTATGTATTTACAGGCCAAGTGCCTCCTACTGATGCTGACCTTGAGCGCCCACAGAGGGAGTAAGGAAAACCCCCACGGTTTGACTGTAAGGATTCAAAAAATTGTAAGATGAACTGCCTGATATGAGTGGCTGGTTATGCTGTGTGTCCTAAAATGGCAATGGCCAGTGTCAGGGCAGGAGAGCACCACAAGCACTACACTGGAACAGACATCATCACCCCTTGGTAACAAGAAATATTCGTTAACTGTCAGAAGTGCAAAGAGAACTCCTTGGACGCAAGTAAGTTCTATAAATAAATACACCTGTTATGTTAAAAGGAACGCCAGTGAATCAAGTAACGGCAAAAGCTATAATGTACGATACTGTGACAGCACAACACTATGGCAGCAAGCATGGGCACATAGAAGCTTGAGTAGTCTTGACAAAGAATGCAGTTGGACATTCCTTTGGGGAGCCCAGCCTGCCTCCGGCCCTCTCATGCATGCACTGGACCCCTGGCCTGACACTGCCACCCCATTACCTTGTACATCTTGGCCGCCTCGCCCACAGTATGACTGGTGCTCCCTGGACCATACTCACCCCGTGTTGACCATTTCCCGGTCACTTTCACAGAAGAGCTGCAGTGGCAGCCTATATTACTCGCACCGAACCTCCTCAGACAGAGAGAGCTGTTTCACCATCAAACTCGCACCTTGTTTATAAAATGGGGCTGCAGACATCCTTCTCTTGCGAGATACTGATGTTCAAAAAACAGAAGTAAGCCTAAAAACAAGCGCAAACTCTCTTGAAAAAATTATTGACCACTTAAACCCCCAGCAAGCGCTTAATGACTAAGACTAAATTTAACTAACCTAAGGAGAGTGGGCGGTGGGGGAAAACTGCACCATGCTGTGGAATAAGAGTTTTTTGTCGAACTCCGCGCTCCCAGTGGAATGCAGCATTGGCAAAACACTGCAAACTCCGCTGGCGGAGCGGAGTTCATCATGCGCCCTTACTCTTGTGTATTGTTAGTTGCAAGTAGCCAGTTTCTGTCTCCAGCATAAAGCACAGCTGTGGCAGTACAGTGAGACTGCAGTCTTTTCTATGAGAGGTCTGCTCTCAGAGGTATGCTGGGTCACCAATCCAATGCCTTCCTAAATCTTAGGTCATGCATTTACCTGCTGGAAATGAATAAAACTTTTGCCCATAATTTAACGAAGTCCTTGACTCACATCAGGGCGTGCGATTGCAGAAACCTTGGTGGGAAAAAATAGACAGCACAAGGGAGGAGACCGGTTTGACTGCATAATCCAGTCGCACTTACACATACAATGAGAATTGGATGTTAAGTGGGCTAGATATGGTGAAAAACCTGGAAATGTACGTTAATCTGAAGAACTAGGCCACTAACCCCTGGGTGTACTCATTCCTGGGTTAGGCCAACCAATCCAGGGATTATTAAATCATGATGTTAACATGCAGAAGCTGCCTGGGAACTTTCTACTGTGTTGTATAGCTTTCGGATTCAGCTAGTTCATGCTTTATTCTGTTCCTCTTAACTTTCTTGAGTTCCCTTTTTTGGTTCCCTCATATTAGTGGGGAAAGCAGAGTTCTTGATATTTTGCTTGCTTGTTCTGGTTATTTCCCTTTCATTTATAAATACAGATTCTCCTGGTGTCTTGGAGTTCCTCACCTATATCCTGGGTGGTATGGGGTTCGATACAGCACAATCCACTAAGGAGCTCAGTAATTAAACCTTCATGCTACATTGTTTGTTTAATTACTTCTCTGTACTTACTTGCCTGCTAATTGCATATTTATCTGTAAGTGAGATCCACCATTCTGCTGAACTTGCTGACCTTGCTGATCCAAAGAAGGAGACAAGTGGTACCTAGAAAGTATAGGGTGGGTTAGTTAAGTTTATTACTTCCCCCCATGCTACCACTGTCTTCCGGAAAAGAGATCATGCAGGTTCAAGGAACAAGAGGACAATTATTGAAAGAAGGGAAGGAATCATGGCGGAAGGCTGGGTTTTGTATTTATTGTGGCCAATCTGGTTATTCTGTCCCACAATGTTCTTAGAATCTGGGAAATGAGGATGCTAATTTATAGCTGACAGAGTTTGAATGAGCCAATCTACTAATTCCAATCTGTCATGAGTAAAACTCATTTTTACCTGCAAGTAACAATACTGTTGTGACAAGGTCCTGAGACGATGATAACCTTAGTGGATTTAAGGGTCTCTTGATGATTTGTGGATCTCGATTTTCATGAGAAACATAATATACCAATACTCCACAAGCTGAAACCCGAATAAAAAAAGAATATTGATGGAACTCCATTCACCCCTGAATTATTGAGTTGGGAATCTGAACCCTTAGTTATGGTCATAACGAGATCCCGTATGCTATTACTGATACCCAGATTTGTCAATCATCTTAGAACCTCCTGGTTGAGACTTCCTCTTCATTGATAGATTGGAGTTCCCTGGCACTCATCAATTTCTCCAAGCATTGCCAGATGAAATGTTTCTGAGAGCAATTAAGAGCAAGAAACAAGATTTGATGTTTTTAAAAATAAATCTTTCACTCCAGGAGTCAGCAGCAGTCCGGTTAGAAGAAACAGCAACAGAGAAAAGTGACAACCCAGCAACCTATAGGGATTTTTCTAACGTGTAGTAAGAATTAGGCCGGGGCTAAAATTCCATTTCGCTCGCGGAAATTGCAATAATTTGACATTTTTGCGTTCCGCGGAGAGCGCGAAAATGTAAAAATTTCCGCAATCCGCCTCTTACCGGAAATATTTTTCTTGCTCGCGCTGTAAAAAAATACATTCTCACGTGCGCGCAATCGCTTTACCTGAATCCCCGCGTTCGCTGACAAGTTTTCCCGATCCGGTCGCGTTCTCCACGAGATGTTGGATTGTTGGTAGCCATTTGCGCTGTCTCGCGACAGTTTGCGCCCGCATTAACGTCATTTGTCGCGCCATATCCTCATCCGTCGCGCGATCACGTCTTTCTTCTCGCAATCATGCACCGTGAGAGTATGAGATGATTGACATCTCGCGCCCGTGAGCAACCCCATAGGTAAGTTGGCGAGCCGCGATCACGCAGAAAATACCGTGAACGGGCGGGATAAAAACTTCTGAGTGTTTGCGGAGATTTTTAACATTTTCGCGATAGTTTGTGAAAGTGAATTTCACAAATTCCGCCCACTCCTAGTAAGAATGTGGCAGAATCATTGCAGCCACATCAAGAGTATGATTGTACTATTGACTAAATTCCTAGAGCTGGTATTTTACATGGAAGAAACTATCATCTATCGGTAAAGATTAATACAATTCCCGCACAATACATACAAGAGAATCTTGACAAGCTTTTAACCTGACCTTCCAACTTGCTCACAGTAGCTCTCGTATTCTTTATACCAAAGGCATTTGTGAATATAGATGTGTATTTAATATTGGGAGCTAAACAAGATCCCCATCCAAAACTGGTACCCTCTTCCACTCATTTTAGTGTTGCTGGAGCAAATGAAAACAGCCTAGATCTTCACCAAATTAAAATTACGTAGGGCCCGATTCACAGAACAAACTTAAGACAAAATCCTAAACTTACTACCATTTTGGTATTCACAGAATGTACTTACTACTTCTGGTATTCACAGAATGCACTTACTTCTTCTGGCATTCACAGAATGAACGTACTACTTTTGCTATTCACAGAATGGATTTACGACTACTAACTTTACGTTCGCACTCGGGCCGGAATTTCCGCCTCCGGAGCGGAAGGTCCGCACCCGGTGCAGAAAGTCCGCTCTTGGGCCGGAAGTTCTGCTTACGGGCCGGAAGTTCCGCTTACGGGCCGGAAAGTCCGCTCTCGGGCCGGGAGGTCAGATTTGGGGCCAGACTACATTAACTGTGGCCATTGATCATTTGAGCCAAGGGTAAACACCTGTCCAAGTCCCTACCATCCCCCACCATGCATCAGCTGACACACTCCAGCCAATCCCAGCCAACAGCTCCAGTTTGCCATGATGTTGCTAGTGCCTACCATCCCCCACCATGATCCAGCTGAAGCCAATTAACACTAATTGACCAGCAGCAAAAAACATTTAAAAGCAGCACACAGTGAATGAACAGGTTTGGCCACAGAGAGTTTGTATTTGCATGCTAACACTGGCTGAGAACAATGGAGCTACTGAAAAGGAAGAGGAATTTCACAGCAGAGGAGACCACCATGCTTGTGGAGTTCATAGTGAGGCACCACAAACGCCTCTATGTTATGTTATGTTATGTTAAAATGGGACTTTTATAGCGCAACGGCTACTCTAAAGGAGTGTCCCGGCGCTTGGTGCTCCAGACCTAAAGAAAGAACTGGAAAACATAACAGTAAAAAGACAGGAGCCTAAAAGAGGAAGCGGACTAACCAGAGACCAGCCAAGTTTTTAAGTCCTTCCTGAAGGCAAGCAAGTTCGAGGTAGTCCGCAAGGACACCGGTAGAGAGTTCCATAGCTGGGGGGCAAGGAATCTAAAGGACCGGCCGCCTAGACGAGCCCTTTTGATACGTGGTACCCGAGCCAGAGCCAATGTTTCCGACCTGAGGGATCGTGTAGGTCGGTAGAAGTCCAGCCTCTTCTGGAGATATTTTGCACCATTACCATGCAGGGCCTTATGGGCTAGGGTCATGGCCTTGAACAGTATCCTCTTCCGTACAGGAAGCCAATGGAGGGATAGAAGAAGGTTAGAGGCACTAGTGCGACGATGCAGGCCAAAGATCGCTCGAGCAGCAGCGTTCTGGGTCACCTGCAAACGCTGAAGGAGATATTCTGGCAGACCCAGATATAGAATATTTGCATAGTCCAATCTGGATCCTATAAGTGCCTGGACAGTTATCCTCCGATGTTCCTCAAATAGAAGGGGAAAAAACTTACGCAACATTCTGAGGATCCCGAAACATGTTCCCGTAAGAGT
Organism: Triturus cristatus; assembly: GCF_964204655.1. Classification (NCBI taxonomy): domain Eukaryota; kingdom Metazoa; phylum Chordata; class Amphibia; order Caudata; family Salamandridae; genus Triturus; species Triturus cristatus. The sequence continues at coordinate 1,717,638,227 of NC_140589.1, read as the reverse complement.
AGAAACCTGGGATTTGAGCGAAAGCTCATTGTCAATTTTTACTCCCAGGTTCTTAGCCCACTTAGATGACTGAGTTGGAGGGAACATGTCAGCAGGCCACCACCCATGCCAATCTGGTTCCGATGGGCATCCGAAGAATAGTATTTCGGATTTATCCGAGTTGCACTTGAGGCTGTTGAGTTGGAACCAATTAAAAACAGCCCCAAGGCACTCACGGATCCTTTCTCCATCGAACTCTTCGCTCTTACGGCAGGTGAACAGAAGCTGGGTGTCGTCAGCATAAGAGACGATCCGGGCCCCATAGGACTCTGCCAATGTCGCCAGAGGGGTCATAAGGATGTTAAATAGAGTGGGGCTCAATACAGAGCCCTGAGGCACTCCGACTCCCAATGGCGGCATTTCGGCAGATCCAGGTGGGACCCAGACCGTCTGCCGGCGGTTGGCTAGAAAGGAATGAAACCAGTTGAGCACCGTCCCCCCCAGACCGATGTCGTGTAGTCTAGTGAGGAGATCCTCATGGGGGACGGTGTCAAACGCCGCCGACAGGTCTAGCATAACTAACATCACCCTGCCTCCGGTATCCAGCACCTCCTTCACGATCTCAGAAACTTCCAGGAGCGCCGTCTCGGTGCTTAAGTTGGAGCGAAAGCCCGATTGGGATTCATGGAGTAACTCGTTTGACTCCAGGAAGTTAGAAAGCACGCTATGAACGTGTTTCTCCAGGATCTTGGTAAGTGCTGGAAGGAGCAAGATTGGCCTATAGTTGGAGGGCACTTCTGGGTCAAGATTAGGCTTTTTGATAAGAGGGATGACCATGGCCTGTTTCCAGGACTGGGGCAGAAATCCCTGACTCAGGGAAAGGTTAAGAATGGGATTAGCTATGGGGTTAACGGCATCTGCCATTCTCGCTAAGAATTTTGCTGGACAGGGATCTAGCGGTGAGCCCGATTTAAGGTTCCTCATCAAGGCTAAGGATGCGGCAGCCGAAAGGGGCGGGAAGTCCAGCAGAACTGGGCCTGGAGACGACAGGAGAGTTGTCTCAATCGGCAGAGTTGACGGGTCATCTATAGGTCTCAAAGGAAAGGAATCCTGAATTTGCCTAATTTTGGTGGTAAAAAAATTAGCAATGGTGTTGGCCCAGGTCTCCACCGGAGCGTCCTGAGCTGAGATTGACCGCGGGCTGGTGAATTCTCGCACAATTGAGAAAATCTCCTTACAGGAGTTTGCCGCGTCTTCAATCCTTTTGGCAAAATAGCATTTCTTGCCCTGAAGTATTAAATCATGATATGATTTCATCATGGTTTTATAAAGTTGTTTGGCCTCAGGTTCGTACTGGGCTCCCCAAGCCCGCTCAGCGACTTTGCATTGCCTACGGTGATGGGCCAATTCCTCCGTAAACCAAGGGGCCGAGACCCATTGGGCGGCAGACCTGGGTGGCTGTAATGGGGCGAGCTCATTTAATCTAGCAAGGAGTCAGGATTGCAGGTCTTTCTCCAGGTCACCCGTATAAGACATGGGGTGATCCACCAGAGCCTGCGCTAGCAGATCCGGAGTCACCCGATGGAGTGCCCTATAGCTGCTACCCTGCTGTCTCGTGGCACTGGCCATAGAATTCGTAGTAGATGATATTTCAAAATGAACAAGACAATGATCAGACCATAAGACTGGCAGAAGTGTTACAGCCATAATAGGTGAGGTGGAAAAAACCTGGTCAAGTGTGTGGCCTTTATCATGGGTCGGGCCAAAGATATAGGGGAAAAGGCCCAGAGTAGATGTAATATCAAGCAGCTTGATAGCATCCTGGTCTTGGTGATCATCCATATGGAAGTTAAAATCTCCAGCCAATATACACCGCTCCGATCTTAGAACAAGGACCGACATAACCTGCTGGAGATCATCAAGAAAGGATCCCACCGGGCCCGGAAGTCTGTAAACAACAAGACCCTTCAGCGCTTGCTGAGGCGATAGAGAGATGGTAAAGGCAAGAGAGTCAGCCCCTACGATGGTATTTGTGTGCGTGACCGTGCACGGAAAAGATTTTTTCACAACCAGGGCAACTCCTCCCCCCCTACCCTTGTCTCTATCTTGTCGATGGATGATATAGTCAGAGGGAATGGCTACCGCGATGTCCGGGTGGGAGGATTCATTGAGCCATGTCTCAGTGAGCATCAGACAGGTAGGACTGGTCGTCGAAAGGAGATCATAAATCTCTTGAGTGTGTCGGTGCAACGACCTTGTATTAAGGAGTAGACAAAGATGTTTAATGCTACAATCCTTAATAGAGCGGGGGAAGGGAGATTGCGAGTAGGATGCCATTTACAGACAGGGCACTTATGTTTACCCCTATATCGGCCAGGAAAGACTGAGTGACAGGACGCATCCCCGTCACGCAAAGAGTAGAGTTCCTGAGCGGAGTAGGAAAGCATAATGGCCAGAAGTACCTGCTACGCCGAACGCCTCCGGGACGCTGACGGGCGCAGACGGGCAGGACTCTGGCACGACTCCGGCGCAGGTCCGGCGCGTCCGCAGTCCGCGTCCGCTGCGCGGAGGGAGGGGTGAGCTTTTTTATAGCGCTACTAGAGCGCGAGGGCGGAGAGTCCTACCCCCAAGATGGCGGCCAAAATGAGATCCCAGCCCTCGGCGTCAACACTCAGCCGAGGGCGGTCTCACAGTCCCAGGCAAGGGAGAGGGAGCAGGGCAAAGCGCTTACAAGCGCTGGGAAGTCTAAGGCAGGCAGCGCTAGGCTCAGGCACGCTTATAACACAAGCGCGAGCACAAGCTGCACAAGACAAAAATTAAAATGACAAGCATGAAAGTCAAACACACTAGGTTAAAAATGCCAAAGAATAGTAGAAAGACCTCCCGGCTTCCGCCTCAGGAGGGAAAGGTAGGTAGCAGTTGTTAATCACATGCAAGATGTTCCGTTTCCCTTTTATAGCGCTACTAGAGCGCGAGGGCGGAGAGTCCTACCCCCAAGATGGCGGCCAAAATGAGATCCCAGCCCTCGGCATCAACACTCAGCCGAGGGCGGTCTCACAGTCCCAGGCAAGGGAGAGGGAGCAGGGCAAAGCGCTTACAAGCGCTGGGAAGTCTAAGGCAGGCAGCGCTAGGCTCAGGCACGCTTATAACACAAGCGCGAGCACAAGCTGCACAAGACAAAAATTAAAATGACAAGCATGAAAGTCAAACACGCTAGGTTAAAAATGCCAAAGAATAGTAGAAAGACCTCCCGGCTTCCGCCTCAGGAGGGAAAGGTAGGTAGCAGTTGTTAATGGACTCCCACCCTACTGCACCAGTGGGACACAGAAGGCAGCCCTGTGGCAGCAGTTATCCACTGCTGTCACAGCATTGGGGGAGGAGAGGCGCACAGTCCAGGACATCAAAAAAAAGTGGCAGGATGAGAGGCAGAGGGTGAAGGAGAAATACTCCCAAATTGAATTACATCGGATCCTCCCTGCTGCATACTCTGGACCCCGCATCAGCCTCACCCCACTGGAGGAGGATATCCTGACCACGATACACCCCCACTTGGTCCATGGGCTGCCTGTTAGTGACGTCCGCTATGTGGTACCAGGTAAGTGGGATGAAAAGAAAAAGTGCATGTAAAGATTGTCTGTGTTGCACTGTCATTGTGAATAAGGAAGTAGTCCAAAGTGTATATAAAAATTATAGTCAGTCAGAGACTCATGTGTCACCCTCTGTATGTAGCACCACAAGTCCCACAATCCTTCGCAATGGAAATGGCAAATCCCTCCCCACTTTAGAAAACATGGGCACTGTACTGTTGCAGTAATACACCAGCCTGCTAAGTAGCAATTGACTAATATCAGCAGAGATGCGCCAGTAACAATGCGACACGCAATCCAACTCTTGTGCAACCGCGGATGCGTCTCATTTACAATGCGGTGCACTGTGGCGCAGGGATAGACAGATGTGTGTCGCAACTGATGGCATTAGGGGGGTGCTTTGCTGGAGTAGTGTCGCAAGTGTGACGCAAATCCAACAATGTCCATGGACCGCCTACACCTAACGTTCTGTGCCACTCATTACATGTGCCTCAAGCAGGTGTAAGTTTGCATAGCACCACCCTATGAAAAGTGACTCCGTGAAATCTCGTAGATTACACTGCATCACATGTACGAGGCATAACCAAAGAAATGCACACCCTGCCTACATCACAGCTGATGCATGTTTAATGTTGCGCAGGACTGCACAACGTGACACATCCCCATAGATGCATTACGTTGTGAATAAGTCTAAAGGTGTCACCTGTATTACCCCACCGCTGTGTCACAGAAGTGACGCAACTGCGGTGTAAATGTATTACAAGGGGCGTGTATACCTGCCACAAAATATCCAAGAAGTAAATCACCCTGTGCCAGCTTAAAGCACAAAGCAGAAGGTGAGAGAATCATCAGATCAAAATAGTCATACACCTATTCTGTTGTACATTTCCCACCCTGCCACGCCATTACATCCCCAATGCACCACTGCTCCTACATGCCCAGTCTACGGCAGTACTGCACAACACTGTTAGCATGCAGAAGAAATGGGGAAATCACAGAAAAGTCCCACAAGCACATTTCCCATTTGTTTACTTTTCTCTCTTCTCACCCATTGACACATTCAGCCAGAGCACAGACAACTGCCGTAGCAGAAGTCCCTGCATCTACTGGGAGGAATGGCCACCGTACAGAGATAGGCATACCACCCTCACCGACTGGTAAGTCAAAGTGGCCAGGAGATGGTCAAAAAACATAAATTGTCAGGAGTGACTGAGGGACATATAGTGCCCACATATGAAAGTCAACCAGAGAAGAAAAAATAGCTGCATTACTATTGGAGTTGTCAATGGACATCCACCTTTAGCAAATTATAATTGCGAACAGCGAAAGACAAAATATTAAATGTCTTTGCTCATCAAACCTTCGTAATTGTGGAACATGACATGTTTTCCAGCAACAGCCCCAGACCTGGGAATCCAATCCTGTTATCGAGTGCCACAACTAGTCAAAAGGGTTGTAATGGTGTCTGTAGACCTAATCAATATATATAATTTGCAGAAATATGGCAATGATGAACAAGAAGTGAGATAACAGGGTCAGTAGTATTGACAATGCATACACTGTCCAACTTTGAATGTTCCCAATATAGATCAAATGCCCAGTCCACACAGCTGGTCATGTACCACTTACATTGGCTGACTTTTGTGTTGTCCATCAACAAAAGACGATAGTGGACCTCACATCATGATCCGTAGACATGTCATTGTGATATAGGTTGCATCCAGGTAGTGGGCCCATTCGAAGTTATGTGGGAGCAATCATGATATTAAGTATAACACACTTCAGCAACGCTGGTGCCCACAACTGCTTGTGCTCATCCTTTGTGCCAGAAATCTAGTGCATCACATGTGGCGGCAGAAATGTAAAGTAGCAAAACATACTTATCATTGTAGGAACAACGAGGTCCTCCCATAATCTAAGACACACACTGACTTCTGCTACAAGGTTGGCTGTGACATCTGTTCAGGGCGCTCACACTGTTCGGGTGCTGGGCCAAGGGAAGTAAACCCAAGAATAAATCAAGCTGAATGCTCATTAAATGTGCCTTTCACCTCCACCGTATGTTGTATGTGTTGTACAACACTGTTGTCCTGCATCACAAAATGCTTACATATGGCATTTGAACCCATGCAAGATCAGACCCTGGTGGCTAATGAAAGGATGACACAAAATGTATGCCAAGTGAGTGGAGAATGGACATACAATAGTACCATGAGTCATATGAAGTGACCAGAACACAACCGGATTGCAATTCAATGATCGGAAACACCATGATGAAAATAGCATGGCTGAGGCCAACACTGATGCCAGTTGTGTACCTTTGAGCTGGATGTAGGGGCTGCTAAGGTGAATCTTCATGCAGTTACACCTGCAAAATGACTTGGCTGAAGAGCAACACTGTAATCCAGTGCAGGCGGAAGGCATCAAAGCTTCTCAGCCTATCCGCAATGTGTGAGCATAACCAAATGTTACATTCTGCTTGCCTCCTCTCCTACCGTATTCACATGTATAGGTGAGTGTTTGACATATGAGGTTTGGAATTCTGCTGTACAAGACACCAATCGTCGTCAGCTAAGTAGTACCATGATATTGGAAATAGAGTATGCAAAGAGAGGACACTCAAAGGATGGACATAAGACATCTGTGTTCTCTCATTAAAAAATGAGCTGTGTGACTACATGCGTGGGGAAGCACAAATGAGCAACATCATGTCCCTGACTATTGCACATCTCACACATGAACCCCTTTCTGACTTGTCAACAGACAACATTAGACTCTGGAAATATATAAGTCTTAATGGCAAAGGAGAAAGCAGTGTAATGCGGAGGATTCCGGGTCATTTATCCCTTCCTATCAGTAACCTTCTCATACAAGTGTGTCTGTTGATGTGTCATCTTATTGATGTCAGTGCTGTGTGGAGGAAACGGCTGGCAACTGCTGCATGTGAGCAGGTGCCCACATGTGAAGTTCAGGAGCTAAACATGCTGCACATTGTTCTGGATTACCCACAAACAGTCATTGAGAATGACATGTTGGCTCAGAGCTACCATCTGTGGTTGAAAAATATAGACCTGTATGTCTCATCACAGCTGCTGACAGGATGACACCACAGCAGCGGACACCATTCCGGGGACTGCATGACATCCTGGCTGCAGCAGTGAAACCCCCGCGCACCTGTCCTTCAGGTAATTCTAGCATGAGGTGGTAATTCTAGCATGAGGTGTGTCTTTTGATGTGTCATCTTATTCATGTCAGTGCTGTGTGGAGGAAACGGCTGGCAACTGCTGCATGTGAGCAGGTGCCCACATGTAAAGTTCAGGAGCTAAACATGCTGCACATTGTTCTGGATTACCCACAAATGGTCATTGAGAATGACATGTTGGCTCAGAGCTACCATCTGTGGTTGAAAAATATAGACCTGTATGTCTCATCACAGCTGCTGACAGGATGACACCACAGCAGCGGACACCATCCCGGGGACTGCATGACATCCTGGCTGCAGCAGTGAAACCCCCGCGCACCTGTCCTTCAGGTAATTCTAGCATGAGGTGGTAATTCTAGCATGAGGTGTGTCTGTTGATGTGTCATCTTATTCATGTCAGTGCTGTGTGGAGGAAACGGCTGGCAACTGCTGCATGTGAGCAGGTGCCCACATGTAAAGTTCAGGAGCTAAACATGCTGCACATTGTTCTGGATTACCCACAAATGGTCATTGAGAATGACATGTTGGCTCAGAGCTACCATCTGTGGTTGAAAAATATAGACCTGTATGTCTCATCACAGCTGCTGACAGGATGACACCACAGCAGCGGACACCATCCCGGGGACTGCATGACATCCTGGCTGCAGCAGTGAAACCCTCGCGCACCTGTCCTTCAGGTAATTCTAGCATGAGGTGGTAATTCTAGCATGAGGTGTGTCTGTTGATGTGTCATCGTATTGATGTCAGTGCTGTGTGGAGGAAACGGCTAGCAACTGCTGCATGTGAGCAGGTGCCCACATGTAAAGTTCAGGAGCTAAACATGCTGCACATTGTTCTGGATTACCCACAAATGGTCATTGAGAATGACATGTTGGCTCAGAGCTACCATCTGTGGTTGAAAAATATAGACCTGTATGTCTCATCACAGCTGCTGACAGGAAGACACAACAGCAGCGGACATCATCCCAGGGACTGCATGACATCCTGTCTGCAACAGTGAAACCCTCGCACACCTGTCCTTCAGGTAATTCTAGCATGAGGTGTGTCTGTTGATGTGTCATCTTATTGATGTCAGTGCTGTGTGGAGGAAACGGCTGGCAACTGCTGCATGTGAGCAGGTGCCCACATGTAAAGTTGAGGAGCTTAACATGCTGCACATTCTTCTGGATTACCCACAAATGGTCATTAAGAATGCCATGTTGGCTCAGAGCTACCATCTGTTGTTAAAAAATATAGACCTGTATGTCTTATCACAGCTGCTGACAGGATGACACCACAGCAGCGGGCACCATCCCGGGGACTGCATGACATCCTGGCTGCAGCAGTGAAACCCCCGCGCACCTGTCCTTCAGGTAATTCTAGCATGAGGTGGTAATTCTAGCATGAGGTGTGTCTTTTGATGTGTCATCTTATTCATGTCAGTGCTGTGTGGAGGAAACGGCTGGCAACTGCTGCATGTGAGCAGGTGCCCACATGTAAAGTTCAGGAGCTAAACATGCTGCACATTGTTCTGGATTACCCACAAATGGTCATTGAGAATGACATGTTGGCTCAGAGCTACCATCTGTGGTTGAAAAATATAGACCTGTATGTCTCATCACAGCTGCTGACAGGATGACACCACAGCAGCAGACACCATCCCGGGGACTGCATGACATCCTGGCTGCAGCAGTGAAACCCCCGCACACCTGTCCTTCAGGTAATTCTAGCATGAGGTGGTAATTCTAGCATGAGGTGTGTCTGTTGATGTGTCATCTTATTCATGTCAGTGCTGTGTGGAGGAAACGGCTGGCAACTGCTGCATGTGAGCAGGTGCCCACATGTAAAGTTCAGGAGCTAAACATGCTGCACATTGTTCTGGATTACCCCCAAATGGTCATTGAGAATGACATGTTGGCTCAGAGCTACCATCTGTGGTTGAAAAATATAGACCTGTATGTCTCATCACAGTTGCTGACAGGATGACACCACAGCAGCGGACACCATCCCGGGGACTGCATGACATCCTGGCTGCAGCAGTGAAACCCCCGCGCACCTGTCCTTCAGGTAATTCTAGCATGAGGTGGTAATTCTAGCATGAGGTGTGTCTGTTGATGTGTCATCTTATTTATGTCAGTGCTGTGTGGAGGAAATGGCTGGCAACTGCTGCATGTGAGCAGGTGCCCACATGTAAAGTTCAGGAGCTAAACATGCTGCACATTGTTCTGGATTACCCACAAATGGTCATTGAGAATGACATGTTGGCTCAGAGCTACCATCTGTGGTTGAAAAATATAGACCTGTATGTCTCATTACAGCTGCTGACAGAATGACACCACAGCAGCGGACACCATCCCGGGGACTGCATGACATCCTGGCTGCAGCAGTGAAACCCTCGCGCACCTGTCCTTCAGGTAATTCTAGCATGAGGTGGTAATTCTAGCATGAGGTGTGTCTGTTGATGTGTCATCGTATTGATGTCAGTGCTGTGTGGAGGAAACGGCTAGCAACTGCTGCATGTGAGCAGGTGCCCACATGTAAAGTTCAGGAGCTAAACATGCTGCACATTGTTCTGGATTACCCACAAATGGTCATTGAGAATGACATGTTGGCTCAGAGCTACCATCTGTGGTTGAAAAATATAGACCTGTATGTCTCATCACAGCTGCTGACAGGATGACACCACAGCAGCGGACACCATCCCGGGGACTGCATGACATCCTGGCTGCAGCAGTGAAACCCCCGCGCACCTGTCCTTCAGGTAATTCTAGCATGAGGTGGTAATTCTAGCATGAGGTGTGTCTGTTGATGTGTCATCTTATTCATGTCAGTGCTGTGTGGAGGAAACGGCTGGCAACTGCTGCATGTGAGCAGGTGCCCACATGTAAAGTTCAGGAGCTAAACATGCTGCACATTGTTCTGGATTACCCACAAATGGTCATTGAGAATGACATGTTGGCTCAGAGCTACCATCTGTGGTTGAAAAATATAGACCTGTATGTCTCATCACAGCTGCTGACAGGATGACACCACAGCAGCGGACACCATCCCGGGGACTGCATGACATCCTGGCTGCAGCAGTGAAACCCTCGCGCACCTGTCATTCAGGTAATTCTAGCATGAGGTGGTAATTCTAGCGTGAGGTGTGTCTGTTGATGTGTCATCGTATTGATGTCAGTGCTGTGTGGAGGAAACGGCTAGCAACTGCTGCATGTGAGCAGGTGCCCACATGTAAAGTTCAGGAGCTAAACATGCTGCACATTGTTCTGGATTACCCACAAATGGTCATTGAGAATGACATGTTGGCTCAGAGCTACCATCTGTGGTTGAAAAATATAGACCTGTATGTCTCATCACAGCTGCTGACAGGAAGACACAACAGCAGCGGACATCATCCCAGGGACTGCATGACATCCTGTCTGCAACAGTGAAACCCTCGCACACCTGTCCTTCAGGTAATTCTAGCATGAGGTGTGTCTGTTGATGTGTCATCTTATTGATGTCAGTGCTGTGTGGAGGAAACGGCTGGCAACTGCTGCATGTGAGCAGGTGCCCACATGTAAAGTTGAGGAGCTTAACATGCTGCACATTCTTCTGGATTACCCACAAATGGTCATTAAGAATGCCATGTTGGCTCAGAGCTACCATCTGTTGTTAAAAAATATAGACCTGTATGTCTTATCACAGCTGCTGACAGGATGACACCACAGCAGCGGGCACCATCCCGGGGACTGCATGACATCCTGGCTGCAGCAGTGAAACCCCCGCGCACCTGTCCTTCAGGTAATTCTAGCATGAGGTGGTAATTCTAGCATGAGGTGTGTCTTTTGATGTGTCATCTTATTCATGTCAGTGCTGTGTGGAGGAAACGGCTGGCAACTGCTGCATGTGAGCAGGTGCCCACATGTAAAGTTCAGGAGCTAAACATGCTGCACATTGTTCTGGATTACCCACAAATGGTCATTGAGAATGACATGTTGGCTCAGAGCTACCATCTGTGGTTGAAAAATATAGACCTGTATGTCTCATCACAGCTGCTGACAGGATGACACCACAGCAGCAGACACCATCCCGGGGACTGCATGACATCCTGGCTGCAGCAGTGAAACCCCCGCACACCTGTCCTTCAGGTAATTCTAGCATGAGGTGGTAATTCTAGCATGAGGTGTGTCTGTTGATGTGTCATCTTATTCATGTCAGTGCTGTGTGGAGGAAACGGCTGGCAACTGCTGCATGTGAGCAGGTGCCCACATGTAAAGTTCAGGAGCTAAACATGCTGCACATTGTTCTGGATTACCCCCAAATGGTCATTGAGAATGACATGTTGGCTCAGAGCTACCATCTGTGGTTGAAAAATATAGACCTGTATGTCTCATCACAGTTGCTGACAGGATGACACCACAGCAGCGGACACCATCCCGGGGACTGCATGACATCCTGGCTGCAGCAGTGAAACCCCCGCGCACCTGTCCTTCAGGTAATTCTAGCATGAGGTGGTAATTCTAGCATGAGGTGTGTCTGTTGATGTGTCATCTTATTTATGTCAGTGCTGTGTGGAGGAAATGGCTGGCAACTGCTGCATGTGAGCAGGTGCCCACATGTAAAGTTCAGGAGCTAAACATGCTGCACATTGTTCTGGATTACCCACAAATGGTCATTGAGAATGACATGTTGGCTCAGAGCTACCATCTGTGGTTGAAAAATATAGACCTGTATGTCTCATTACAGCTGCTGACAGAATGACACCACAGCAGCGGACACCATCCCGGGGACTGCATGACATCCTGGCTGCAGCAGTGAAACCCTCGCGCACCTGTCCTTCAGGTAATTCTAGCATGAGGTGGTAATTCTAGCATGAGGTGTGTCTGTTGATGTGTCATCGTATTGATGTCAGTGCTGTGTGGAGGAAACGGCTAGCAACTGCTGCATGTGAGCAGGTGCCCACATGTAAAGTTCAGGAGCTAAACATGCTGCACATTGTTCTGGATTACCCACAAATGGTCATTGAGAATGACATGTTGGCTCAGAGCTACCATCTGTGGTTGAAAAATATAGACCTGTATGTCTCATCACAGCTGCTGACAGGAAGACACAACAGCAGCGGACACCATCCCAGGGACTGCATGACATCCTGGCTGCAACAGTGAAACCCTCGCGCACCTGTCCTTCAGGTAATTCTAGCATGAGGTGTGTCTGTTGATGTGTCATCTTATTGATGTCAGTGCTGTGTGGAGGAAACGGCTGGCAACTGCTGCATGTGAGCAGGTGCCCACATGTAAAGTTGAGGAGCTTAACATGCTGCACATTCTTCTGGATTACCCACAAATGGTCATTAAGAATGCCATGTTGGCTCAGAGCTACCATCTGTTGTTAAAAAATATAGACCTGTATGTCTTATCACAGCTGCTGACAGGATGACACCACAGCAGCGGGCACATCCCGGGGACTGCATGACAGCCTGGCTGCAGCAGTGAAACCATCGCGCACCTGTCCTTCAGGTAATTCTGGCATGAGGTGTGTCACTAGCTTAGACTTCGAAGCCATGACAGAGAACCAGATTCCCCTCTGCATGTAATCAGCAGTTGTTGTTGACAAAGTGAAATACAAATCAGGAGTGTCATGTGCCTGTTTGTCAATTAGTGATGCAGATCATTGAGAATGTTGTCACTTCCCTCTACAGCTGCTGGATCAGGGACAGCTATGTCTACAAAAGCGGTGAGGAGACAGGTCCAGCAGGTGACACTAGGGGGGAACACCAAGGGACAGAAAGTTGTGGCTGGAGCTGGTGAGTTTGCTTGTATCATGTACATCTCTTTGTAACACCTCAGTGTTATGGTGTGAACTGTCATTTGTGGTGGTACCCTACACAGGTCTCATTATTCTCATCTGTTGATGCAAAGTACAGTTAATACAAACCCTTGTGTTGCACCACATGTTATACCAGGTCAATCCCTAATACGGTTGCAACCTCTGTTCCAGGGGATGCTGAGGACGAGGATGACAGGCCTATGACCAGTGCGGGCCGACGGGGAATCCAAGGGGAGAATCCCCTGATCCTCCAAGCAGTGATGTCGGCAGCAAGTACTGCTCAAGAGGAGGAGGAGGAGGATGAATTTCCTGAGGACGTCCACTTGGTGGATGATGAGGACAACATGTCTGATGACGATACAGATGCCAATGCGAGCTTTCGTGCCAGATTGGCAACATCGGTCAGGGCATCACATCCTCTGCCAAGCAACGTTCGTCAGCCTCCTCCCAAGCAAAGCATGGCCTGTCCCCAGCATCGACTAAACCAGCCACAGCTCCCATGCATCACAACACAGACATCACTCCCTCACAGCCCTCACGTCCAGGACCAACATGGTGGTTCCCCTACCCGCTCTTCCCTAGACAGTGTATCCCTGCCATCCTCTCCACCATCTGGGGGAAGTACCAGCCCTGTTGTGGTGCCGGTATCCCCTGGGCACCATTCTACTGCCCACAGGCTCCCACCTGCCACCCCCTTCCCTGCTGTTGGACCTGCACGTCCCATCAATGGCAGACAGCTGCAGAGAGGGCTTGCACCTGGCTATGATGGCCAGTGGGAGCAGGACTTCTACCAACAGCAGACAGATGTGAGGCAGGACATTTGTGCCATAGGGGCTACCTGTCTGATATGTCGGAGTCCCTGCAGGACATGGTCCACTTCCCTCAGGTGGTGGACAGGCTAAGCCAAGTTTTGGATAGGATGGATAGGACTTGGCAGGACATGTCCAGAAATATGCGAGACATGATATCAATCCAAAGGGAAGAGGGTGCAAGACACCATGCCTTGGCCATGAAGATGATGGAGGGCATATTGAAAGTGATCCAAAGTCTCCCTCCATGGTCAATGCAGGGAGGGGAGCCATCATATCTGCCCACAGGACAGCACATCCCCACACCTGTACCAACTGCACAGCAACAGAGCAAAGGGAGACATCCACGCCAGCGGGCTGAACTGGCACTCCCACCACCAACCCCTGTACAGGCACTCCCACCACCTGCACAACCACCGCCAACCCCTGTACAGGCACTGCCACCACCTGCCCAACCACCACCAACCCCTGTACAGGCACTGCCACCACCTGCACAAACACCAATAACCCCTGTACAGGCACTGCCACCACCTGCCCAACCACCACCAACCCCTGTACAGGCACTCCCACCACATGCACAACCTGCCCTTGTCCAGGCACAAACATCAAGTGTGCATACACCATCTGCCCCAGCACATTTAGATGTCCCTGGACAGTCCCAAGGACAATACCCACCTCCACATAGGCGACGAGCCAGACCTGAGCACTCTGAGCGGTCATCCCCCCCCCAATTTGCGATGTCGCAAGCACGAACGCCAGTGACAGGAACCCAAGACAATGTAACAGCGTGAATGTGTGTTGAACAAATAAAGACCTACAAAAAAAGATTCTGTTGTTTATCATGTCCTGTGTAACGATGTAGGTGGCCTAGAGATGTGAGAAGGTATGTGTGTGTGTGACACAGTTACAAGTCTAACCCATCATTGCAACAAGCCATTATGTGCATAGCAGATGACTCACCAAATATGTGTCCATATTCTGAACCAGACATTCAAAATGAAGTCAAACAAGTGGAAGTAATTAGAATTCCTCATTGAAATTTATGAAGGTACAAAAGAACAACCGTCCGTTTGGAAGGGAGAAAGGAAATCAAATGATGGTCTTGATGCAGAGGGAGAAGGGAACCTGGATTGGGGTGGGGCAAAAAAAATATAACACGTCAGGGAGCGTCAGGGAAAACAGTCTATTTACAAGGAGAAATGGAAATAATAGTTCACGTCAACGTCCCCGGCAAAAGTCAAGTGTCCTTCTGGTCATCCTCTAGGACCACAATGTCCAGATTCTCTGAGTCCGATGCAGGCACACGTCTGGCGGGTGCAGGAACAGGTACCACTTGTGTTCGTGACACACGAGGAGTATGGGGGGAAACAGTGTGGGGCAACAGACAGGGGGAGACATTGACGGTGGTATGGGAAGGGATTTGGGAGACAACAGATGACATGGCTGTGGTCAGAGAATTGATGCTGGTGGTGAGGGTGGCCAGAGATCGGAGAATGAAATGAAATGAAATGAAATGAAATGAAATGAAAAGTGGATTTATAAAGCGCAGTTGCTGCCAGAAGGCGTCCAAGCGCTACTTGAAGAATGGAGTGAGGGCTGGCCGGGAACACTTAGGGAAGCTAATTTTGGAAAGTAAAAAGAAAGGTTTTCAAGAGTTTACGGAATGAGGAGAGATTGGAGTTGGATCTGAGTTGAAGGGGCAGGAGGTTCCAAAGTTTGGCGGCATTGAATGAAAACATCCTGCCACCAGACCGCATTCTTCTAACTCTTGGTACAGTTGCTAAGTAGGCCTGACTGGATCGGAGGTGCTTTGTGGGATGATAATGAGACATGAGGTTCCGGCAGATTGCCGGGCCAGTATCCCAGAAGGCCTGATGAGCAATGCACATCGCTTTAAAAAAAACTCTTTGACGGACCGGGAGCCAGTGCAGTTTCCTCAGTCCGGGTTTTACTGATATTTTCCGGGGTAGTTGGAGTAGTGTGCGGGCAGCACAATTTTGCACTGTCTGCAACTTGCGGAGGGTGTATTCGGGGGCGCCTAGGTATAGAGAATTATTGAAGTCAAGTCGAGACTGTATCAAGCCCTGTATAGTGACTTGCCTGGCCTCCAAGGGTAGTAATGGGAGCACTTTCCTAAGCATCCTAAGCAGGCCGAAACAGGTTGCAGACAACTTCGTGGCTTGGGTGTTGAGTGTTAGAGCCTTATCCAGCCAAATGCCCAGGCTTTTTATATTGTCCTTAGGGACAGGCGGGGTGCCAAGGCAGGGTGGCCAAAAAGGGTCGAAGGAAGTGGGGACAGCAGGTCCCAGAAACATCAGCTCTGTTTTGCTCCCATTGAGTTTGAGGAAAGATCTTGTCATCCACACTTTCACAGCTTCCAGACAGTCCCTTAGTCCTTTTTGCATGGGGTCGTTGTTCTCCTGTGCAAGGGATACCACTAGCTGAGTATCGTCCGCGTAAGAAACTATTTTGATGCCAAATGGGCGGACGATCTCAGCCAGCGGACGCA
Organism: Triturus cristatus; assembly: GCF_964204655.1. Taxonomy (NCBI): domain Eukaryota; kingdom Metazoa; phylum Chordata; class Amphibia; order Caudata; family Salamandridae; genus Triturus; species Triturus cristatus. The sequence goes on along the minus strand of NC_140589.1, from coordinate 1,717,622,354 downwards.
TGTAAATATTGAACAGTGCAGGGCTCAATGATGAGCCCTGCGGGACCCCACAGGTGAGAGGTTTACTGGTGGAGACAGTGTCTCCCTCAAAGACCCGAAAGGATCTGTTGCTTAAAAAGGATGTGAACCAACTTAGAGCCTTGCCCGAGATTCCTGTTTCAGAGAGACGACGGAGAAGCACGTCATGACTCACTGTGTCAAAAGCTGCGCTTAGATCAAGGAGGATCACTGCCACTGATCCTCCCTGATCCATCATCCTCCTGGCTTCTTCGGTTACCGCCAATAAGGCAGTCTCCGTCCCATGTTTTGGTCGGAAGCCAGTCTGGGTGATGTCTAGCAGCTGATTGGCCTCCAGGAAAGCCATAAGGTGGATGTTGATGTGCTTCTCCAAGATTTTACTTATCCATGGGAGCAGGGAGATGGGGCGATAATTACTGAAGTCGTCGGGGTCCAGATTGGGCTTTTTAATCAAGGCACGAACCATGGCCTGCTTCCAAGGTGCTGGGACGACGCCTGCCGTAAGGGAGGCGTTGAGAAGGTCCTTGATGGTGGGAAGGACCGTCTGAATAACCGACATCATGGCCTTAGGAGGGGCAGGGTCGCAGGGAGATCCAGATTTCGCCTGTCGTGCTAGTGACTCAACAGCGTCCTGTTCCAATATGGGGAAACATTCCAAATTAGCCATGGGTTGGGGGGGAGATTCCACATGGCAGGGCTGAGTTTGAGAAGTCTGATCTGCGTCAGCGGCAGAGAAGGAGGAATATATTTGAAGAACTTTTTGATGGAAGAACGTTGCTAAGTTGTTACAGTGTAGTAGAGTGTTATCCAGTAATATGGGCGGCGGGGGAGGTTTATTAAGGCTTTTTACTACTTTAAAAATTTCCTTAGGTTTGGATTTGGCTTGCAGGATTTGAGCGGAAAAATAGGTAGCTTGAGCGAGTTTAACCTCATTTTTATACGCTCTAATAGCCTTTCTATACCGTATTTTCTCACATGGAAGAAAATCAAGTCGCCATCGTCTCTCAATTTTCCTACAGTCCCTCTTTTTTTCCCTGAGTTCCTCAGAGAACCAGGGGGCGGACTTTTGCAAGCGTTTGGTGGTAATTTTTTGGAGGGGGAGGATGGTCTCAAGAGAACGCGAGATCCATTCTTCATATTCCCGATTGGCTACATTGAGATCTCTATTGGGGCAAGGACGTGAACTCGCGAGGCACTTAGACCAGGGTATTGTAGGGAGTTTTCCCCAGTTCCTGAAGTTCTTTTCCTGGTGAGTAGCCCGGGGAGAGGTATAGGTAGACCACGAAAGGGGGACAAGCAGGTGATCTGTCCATGGCAGAGCAATAGGGGGTTCAGCCTTAAGGTCGGGACAGTTGCTGAACACAGGATCCAGTAAATGGCCCTTAGCATGAGTGGCAGAATCAACCAGCTGCTCCAGTTGAAGAGCCGCTAGATCATTCAACAGCTCAGTGGCAATGCGGTCATGAACAGTATCGAAGTGGAGGTTAAGGTCACCCAACATTGTATAATTTGAAAATGTGGTGACGTCTTCAGCTAAGAGCGAAGGCAAGGCCGTATGGAACTGACTCGAGGAGCCCGGGGGCCTGTAGACCAAGGTGCCCGAGAAGCAGGTATTGGGGGAAAAGTTGATACCGAAGGCAAGGCTTTCGCAATCGGGAATAACACTGGTCATACTTCTACAGGAATATTCTTCCTTATAAACGATTGCCAGGCCGCCTCCTCTACCAGTCAAGCGATCCTTGCGTAAAATCTGGAAGCCCAGAGGCAAGGCTGCAACGGTGTCTGGGTCGGAGTGTGGCGTAAGCCAGGTCTCTGTCAAGAAGCATACGTCGGGTTTGTGTTCCTCCAACAGCAGCTTGAATTCGAGCTGGTGCTTCGGTAAAGATCTACAGTTAAGGAGCAGCAGCTTAAAGACTTGTTTAAAAGGGGTAGACAGAGAACTGTAGAACACATGATTACATTGAGGACAGATCGCGGGGAGATCTAAGACGTGTAAAGCATGCAGGCATTCTGTATTCCTAAGGTCGCGCAGCTTTAGTAGATCGTCAGCGCTGTAGGACTTTATTTGGCACGACTGGGGGGCAGGGGTCATGGCCCCTGGTCCCGAACGGTCGCGGACGGGCGCAGACGGGCTTGCCTTTAGCGCGCCTTCGGCGCGTTGTCGGCGCGCCCGCTGCGCTCGCCCGCTGCGCGCTCGCGGTGGCATGCAGACTTATAGTCCTGCTGAGCCAGTCAACTAGACCGCTGGAACGCTCTCCGCACTCGCGCCCCACCCAAGATGTCCGCCAAAGTCACCGCGCTGGCTGAGGCAGCGAGGATCCCGATAGCGGTGCTCAACCAGGGAGAGAGAAGAGCACGGTCCAGCGCCGAAGATCTGACGGCCAGAAATGCAGGTAAGAACACAGTGCACAAGTTAAACAGTATAAAAACAAGTATTTAAAATTCGAGTCAAGTCTCCCGGCTTCCGCCTCAGGAGAAAATGCACAAGATAAAACAATAGAGTGAGCGAAGTATTTTAAAAATAGCAACTAAGTCTCCCGGCTTCCGCCTCAGGAGAAACTTCAAGTCCTCTCGCATCATGCGTACCTCCATACACACTTGTAGCATGATGCGAGCGGACATGTCTGGCTGACCCTCACACATCCACATCAAGTCCACTGGCACAGCCACAGGAGGAACAACACCGGGAGGGGCCTGGGGGGGACAGGAGGGATGTGATGCCTGAGGTCCGGAGCCAATGATGTTGTCGAGCTGGTGGCTACGATGAGGGGGACTGGTTGCAGGGGATGCAGCTGGATCCCCCGATGGAATGGGGGACTCTAGAGGTAGGGAGGGGCTGATGGCAGGCACAGATTGTGTGTTGGCCTGCCCCGAGGACACCTCTTCAGGGCCCACAGGTGAAGAGTCTTGGGGAGCGTAGCTCTCCACCACATCATGGGCCGAGGTGTCGTGTTCACCCCCCCCTTCAATGTCCGCAGCCTCCACCCGGGATGTAGCACCAGCATCAGGGTGTCCCTTGTCAGTCTGGGTGGGTGCAATCCCCTTGCCTCTTGATGTTGAGGGTCCCTCCTCATCCTCCTCTTCCTCGCTGGTGGAAAGAGGGTGTAGCCGCCGCCGCACTGGTGGCCTCACGCTCCGGACCCGGTCCTGCTGCCCTTCCGTTTCGCCAGCTGTGCCTGCTGAAATGTAAGGAAAATCCTAATGTTATGGTTGTGTCATGCAGGACAAGACACATACATAGAAGAGCGAAGGTCAGACTTTTTTTCCTCTGATCACACTCTATAGTTGTCAGTGTCTATGAGTTCACATTACGTGTATGTTCACTGTCATTTACTGGATTGAGTCTGACATGGTCATCTCACGTGGATGTTTGTGGCTTACACAACTGTATTGGCCAACCCTCAACCTGGCATTCTGGTGATCTGTGTGTCCAGTGGCACATATTGGCTTTGGTGACTGATATGGTTATGCAGTATACCGCTGAACAGTGGGGGATTGTTGTGACAGCTACCTGTACATGTGAAATGTCAAACAAGCCACTGAGGGTGAGACGTCTGTCAGTGGACACACCTTGCAAATTTAGAAGCTCTTAAGAGTGATGCGAGGATGTCAAAGTCTGTCTTTACTCCATGGCAGATGATGATTTGTCACAATTGGAACCCAAACTCTACAAATGCAATGCAAGTCATAGCATTCAATATCCTTTGGCCTGCCATGCGCACACTGGACAGTGTCTGTACCATTGCTCATCCAATGCACACATGATTTCCTAGTGCCAATTGTAGTGGTGCGGGAAGAGCAGATTTCAGTATAAATGCACAATTGTGGCTCATTTAGCCAGTTGTCATGACGAAACTACAACTCCCAAAATGCACTCTGCCCTGTACAGTCCATATGCCACAGTGTGCCTTTTTAAGCTTGGTGACTGCTGCATGGACACGGAATCTGTGAATAGAGGCATCGGACACACAATGGTACAGCACTGTTTCACTCACATCATACTCCCAGACACATTTAGCATATGATGCACTTACCATGTCCCTGCTGCTCATGCTCCTCCAGCTGAGCATGGAGGGTCGGCCAAGCTGCTCGCAGGACCCTCCTGTACAGTGGGGAGAGGCGAGGATGATGCACATGGTGCTGGGAAGACTGGCCCACCAGCTCCTCAGCCTTGTGCAGGGACCACCGTTTAAGGTCCTCCCAGCGCTTGCGGCATGCCCTCGCACTCCTGGTATGGACTCCCACTGCACTGCAGCGCTCACCAATGTTGGCCCACAGCCTGGCCCGGGCTGCATTGCTCAGCTGGTGTTCAGGATCCCCATATAGCTGAGGATATTTGGCCAGCACCCCCTCAGCCAAGATGTCTAACTCACTTTCAGTGAAAGGGGGTGCCTTCTCTTCGTAACCCTCAGCCATTATGGGAAAAATAAGGATGATGAGAGCAGCAGGATGTCAGAGGATCTGATCTCTGATGGAGGATGACTCAGAATGAACACAAAATGGCTTGCAACTATTTCCTGTGATGTATTTCTTGCCTCCCACTTCCTGTAAAACATTTTGCAATATTTGAAAATATGGAAGTTCTCAATTAGTATAATGAGTATATTTTTATCCTAATATCATGTTTTTATTTGTAATGTATGTGTTATAATATGAATTATTTATTTATTTTGTATCTATTGTAAGATTTTAAATAATCAAACAATAAAAAACTATTATTATTATACTGGGGCAACTGCTTTTAGTATATCTAGGTTTGGATGGCAGGGGTCTCAGAGTGGCGACAGGTCACCACATGTGGTGTTACTCACATGGTCCCTCACAAGCCTCATGCCTGCTGGGTGCAGTGGCTCACAATGGTGATGGGCCAAATCATGGTGTGTAGGCCTGGGCAAAAATTTCGTTCCGTTCACGGAAATTGCGATAATTTTACATTTTCGCGTTCCGCGGAGAGCGCGAAAATGTCAAAATTTCCGCTTTCCGCAGCTTGGCGATAATTTGTTTCTTGCTCGCGCTGTAAAATAATACATTCTCGCGCGAGCGCTATTGCCTTACCTAAATCCCTGCGTTCGCCGACAAGTTTTCTTGATCCGGTCGCGTTCTCCATGAGATGTTGGATTGTTTTTAGCCATTTGCGCTGTCTTGCGACAGTTCGCGCCCGCAGTGACGTCATGCGTCGCGCGATCTCGTATTTCTTCTCGCGATCATGCACCGTGAGACAACTCAAAACAAGATGGCTGCGCCCGCAAGCAACCACATGGGTAAGTTGGCGACCCGCAACCATGCAGAAAATCTCGCGAACAAGCGGGAAAAAAAATTCCGCATCTTCGCGATATTTCCGCTTGTTTGCGATAATTTTAAACATTTTCGCGATAATTTGCGAAAGTGGATTTCGCAAATTCTGCCCACCCCTAATGGTGTGTCTTTCTGGGGATCAAGGGTCGGCTTACATGGCTGCAAGATGTAGGGGCTCATAATAGTAGGACCACCTCACAGAGTGTCTCTCACAGGGCCACAAGTCATCCACATGCCTGTGGCATACAGGCACTTCCTACAGTGATGGGACTCCTTAGAGTGCCTCTTGCAGCAACACCTCTCATAGTCTTGCAGCATGGAGGGACTCACACTCATGACAGGCCTATCGCAGGGTCACAGGCAATGATAGGACACCCCATAGGGTGCCTCTTTCAGGGTCATGAAGTAGTCACATGCCTGAGAGTTCTGGGACACACAGTCCCCCTGGGCCACCCCACGGGGTGACTCTCACAGAGTTCACCTAGGCCTCAAGCCTGTGGCGCTTTTTGAAGTGTCACAAGTTAGCCTCATGCAATCAGGGTGCAGAAACTAACATCAGTGATGTGCACCTCAGAGTACCTCCAGCAAAGTCACATGTCAACTGTGAGGCGGAGGGACCCATAACTGTGATTAGAAACCTCATAGAATGCATCTCTGAGTCACATGCTGGCCTCATTCAAGCAGGGTGCTTGCAGCAGCAATGGGCTACCTCATTGTGGGCCTCTCACAGGGTCACCCAATGGACTCATGCCTGCAGAGCTTCATCAGATCGGCTGCTTTGATTGATCAGTTTCTGGTATGGCAGGTTCTTTGTAGGCAGTTCAGCAGCACGGATCATCTCCACAGTCCCAGGAATTCAGTTCTGAAAATTTTCAAGCTGATGGATATGAATTCTGAATCCACTGATCTCCTTTCTCAATACAGAAATGAAGAGAATCTTTGAATCAAAAAGTAAAAAACACTGGGTATTGTAAAGTGCCCATTCTAATATCCAGTGCTGGAGAAAGTTCCAATTTCCAAAGGCCCAAAAAAATTCAAGGTTAGTCTGAAATTGCGTGAGGGAACTGATTCTTGCACAGTGATTCTTTTATTTCAGGAAGCCCTAACTCTATGGAAACAAAGGTGAACTGTCATTGTGCCTCTTGTAGGGGGGGGCGGAGTTCGCAGAGTTCTACTACATTGAATACCGCGGAGTTGCATGAAAACTCCGTAAAATTCTGTGGAGTTTTGCTCCGCCCTAGCTGCTATGAAAAAGAAGATCTGGTTCTCTGGTATCCCGGCACCAATAGCTGGAGGTCTTAATGAGGCGATTACTGTGTGGAAAACAAGCCTTCACTGCGGCTATCCAGCCCTACCTCCTTTGTGTATTACTCAAGCTTGTGAACAGCTTTAGATGACACAACAACCCGTCAAGGCGATGGGCATTGCTGATTCCTGGAGTGCGCAGTACACCGCTGATAGGAGTAATTATACCAGACCTTAGGTTATGATACAGTAGTGAGCAGGAAGATTGGGAAAAAATCATTTAAAAACCAAGCCGCGGTGCAGTGGTTATCTGGAGATTGGCTTCCTGTAGCTGCCGCCGCTTCCTTCCACTCATGTACTCGCACTTGGTTAATGTTTAGAAATGAGCATTCCCTACTAGCCCGATAATTGCCCATTATGTATTTACAGGCCAAGTGCCTCCTACTGATGCTGACCTTGAGCGCCCACATAGGGAGTAAGGAAAACCCCCACGGTTTTACTGTAAGGATTCAAAAAATTGTAAGATGAACTGCCTGATATGAGTGGCTGGTTATGCTGTGTGTCCTAAAATGGCAATGGCCAGTGTCAGGGCAGGAGAGCACCACAAGCACTACACTGGAACAGACATCATCACCCCTTGGTAACAAGAAATATTCGTTAACTGTCAGAAGTGCAAAGAGAACTCTTTGGACGCAGGTAAGTTCGATAAATAAATACACCTGTTATGTTAAAAGGAACGCCAGTGAATCAAGTAACGGCAAAAGCTATAATGTACGATAACGTTCTTCCACAATTAAACCTATCGCCCCAGTTGTGGAGATTTATAAAGCCAGAGGGGCTAGCGCTGCTTTATACGGGGCAGAGTTGTGGGGTACATGTAACCTGGAAGTACTAGAAAAATCTGAGAGCAAATTTCTGAAAGACCTGATGGCTCTCCCTTTGAGCACGCCCACAGTTCCTGTGCTGTTGGATCTAGGCTGCAGATCGATTGCAGACCAAGCACGACTTCGTCCCTTGCTCCTGTGGGCCCGGTTGTGGAGGGTGCCCGAATTATTCTCTTACTCTGAGGCACTGTCCGAGGTTATGGCAATGGGGGGCTGGCATAGGATCAAATGGTTAAGGGACGTTAAATGCCTCTTAGGGGAGCTGGGTCTTGGTGAAGCTTGGGTCACTCGATCTGCCCCACCTAAAGCCACGATAAAGAAATTGTATTGGGAATGGGTCTCCTATAAGCTCACTGTCGATCCACGTCATTGCAATTCCACCGCAGCCTTTTTGAGGATTAAAGACGTGGTGGCCTTTGAACCATATCTCGACATGATTCGCATTCCCTTTGACCGGGCCTTGTACTTCAAGTTTAGAGTGGGGACTTTACCTGTAGGCGACCTAACAGCCCGGTGGAAATCATCCCTCCAGTCCTCCCCCTTCTGTGCCCTTTGTCCCACGCGGGTCGAGACGGTGGCACATATTCTTTTTGAATGCCCAGATTATTGTACACCTAGGAGGCGCTGGCTCAAACCACTGTGTAGACTTTTAGGTACTCGCCAGCACATTGTGGCCCTACGCATCTTATTGTCTGACACATCCACCTTGGTGGTTTGTGGGGTGTCAAAATTTCTAAAGTGGTCCTGGTTGATTCGTGCAAAAAGGCTGTCAGTCTTAATTTAATTTTATTTTTAACTGTGTTTTATTGGATCATGTCACTGTTTTCATTTCTTTTTTGTATATATTGTAATAACTGTGACTATTTTTACTTGTTGTAAAGCTTTTATGATATTCATATATCGAAATAAAGCCTATCAATCAATCAATGCATGCACTGGACCCCTGGCCTGACACTGCGGCCCCATTACCTTGTACATCTTGGCTGCCTCGTCCACAGAAAGATTGGTGCTCCCTGGACCATACTCACCCCGTGTTGACCATTTCCCGGTCACTTTCACAGAAGAGCTGCAGTGGCAGCCTGTATTACTCGCACCGAACCTCCTCAGACAGAGAGAACTGTTTCACCATCAAACTCGCACCTTGTTTATAAAATGGGGCTGCAGACATCCTTCTCTTGCGAGATACTGATGTTCAAAAAACACAAGTAAGCCTAAAAACAAGCGCAAACTCTCTTGAAAAAATTATTGACCACTTAAACCCCCAGCAAGCGCTTAATGACTAAGACTACATTTAACTAACCTAAGGAGAGTGGGCGGTGGGGGAAAACTGCACCATGCTGTGGAATAAGAGTTTTTTGTCGAACTCCGCGCTCCCAGTGGAATGCAGCATTGGCAAAACACTGCAAACTCCGCTGGCGGAGCGGAGTTCATCATGCGCCCTTACTCTTGTGTATTGTTAGTTGCAAGTAGCCAGTTTCTGTCTCCAGCATAAAGCACAGCTGTGGCAGTACAGTGAGACTGCAGTCTTTTCTATGAGAGGTCTGCTCTCAGAGGTATGCTGGGTCACCAATCCAATGCCTTCCTAAATCTTAGGTCATGCATTTACCTGCTGGAAATGAATAAAACTTTTGCCCATAATTTAACGAAGTCCTTGACTCACATCAGGGCGTGCGATTGCAGAAACCTTGGTGGGAAAAAATAGACAGCACAAGGGAGGAGACCGGTTTGACTGCATAATCCAGTCGCACTTGCACATAAAAGGAGAATTGGCTGTTAAGTGGGCTAGATATGGTGAAAAACCTGGAAATGTAATTTAATCTGAAGAACTAGGCCACTAACCCCTGGGTGTACTCATTCCTGGGTTAGGCCAACCAATCCAGGGATTATTAAATCATGATGTTAACATGCAGAAGCTGCCTGGGAACTTTCTACTGTGTTGTATAGCTTTCGGATTCAGCTAGTTCATGCTTTATTCTGTTCCTCTTAACTTTCTTGAGTTCCCTTTTTTGGTTCCCTCATATTAGTGGGGAAAGCAGAGTTCTTGATATTTTGCTTGCTTGTTCTGGTTATTTCCCTTTCATTTATAAATACAGATTCTCCTGGTGTCTTGGAGTTCCTCACCTATATCCTGGGTGGTATGGGGTTCGATACAGCACAATCCACTAAGGAGCTCAGTAATTAAACCTTCATGCTACATTGTTTGTTTAATTACTTCTCTGTACTTACTTGCCTGCTAATTGCATATTTATCTGTAAGTGAGATCCACCATTCTGCTGAACTTGCTGACCTTGCTGAAGAAGGAGACAAGTGGTACCTAGAAAGTATAGGGTGGGTTAGTTAAGTTTATTACTTCCCCCCATGCTACCACTGTCTTCCGGAAAAGAGATCATGCAGGTTCAAGGAACAAGAGGACAATTATTGAAAGAAGGGAAGGAATCATGGCGGAAGGCTGGGTTTTGTATTTATTGTGGCCAATCTGGTTATTCTGTCCCACAATGTTCTTAGAATCTGGGAAATGAGGATGCTAATTTATAGCTGACAGAGTTTGAATGAGCCAATCTACTAATTCCAATCTGTCATGAGTAAAACTCATTTTTACCTGCAAGTAACAATACTGTTGTGACAAGGTCCTGAGACGATGATAACCTTAGTGGATTTAAGGGTCTCTTGATGATTTGTGGATCTCGGTTTTCATGAGAAACATAATATACCAATACTCAACAAGCTGAAACCCGAATAAAAAAAGAATATTGATGGAACTCCATTGACCTTTGAATTATTGAGTTGGGAATCTGAACCCTTAGTTATAGTTATTACGAGATCCCGTATGCTATTACTGATACCCAGATTTGTCAATCATCTTAGAACCTCCTGGTTGAGACTTCCTCTTCATTGATAGATTGGAGTTCCCTTGCACTCATCAATTTCTCCAAGCATTGCCAGATGAAATGTTTCTGAGAGCAATTAAGAGCAAGAAACAAGATTTGTTGTTTTTAAAAATAAATCTTTCACTCCAGGAGTCAGCAGCAGTCCGGTTAGAAGAAACAGCAACAGAGAAAAGTGACAACCCAGCAACCTATAGGGATTTTTCTAACGTATAGTAAGAATTAGGCCGGGGCTAAAATTCCATTCCGCTCGCGGAAATTGCGATAATTTGACATTTTCGCGTTCCGCGGAGAGCGTGAAAATTTCAAAATTTCCGCAATCCGCATCTTACCGGAAATATTTTTCTCGCTCGCGCTGTATACATTCTCGGGTGCGCGCGATCGCTTTACCTGAAACCCCGCATTCGCCGACAAGTTTTCCCGATCCGGTCGCGTTCTCCACGATATGTTGGATTGTTGGTGACCATTTGCGCTGTCTCGCGACAGTTCTCGCCCGCATTAACGTAATTTGTCGCGCGATCACGTCATTCGTCGCGCGATCACGTCTTTCTTCTCGTAGAGTATGAGATGATTGACATCTCGCGCCTGTGAGCAACCGCATGGGTAAGTTGGCGAGCCGCGATAACGCAGAAAATACCGCGAACGGGCGGGAAAAAAACTTCTGCATCTTCGCGATATTTCAGAGTGTTTGCGGAGATTTTTAACATTTTCGCGATAGTTTGCGAAAGTGAATTTCACAAATTCCGCCCACTCCTAGTAAGAATGTGGCAGAATCATTGCAGCCACATCAAGAGTATGATTGTGCTATTGACTAAATTCCTAGAGCTGGTATTTTACATGGAAGAAACTATCATCTATCGGTAAAGATTAATACAATTCCCGCACAATACATACAAGTGAATCTTGACAAGCTTTTAACCTGACATTCCAACTTGCTCACAGTAGCCCTCGTATTCTTTATACCAAAGGCATTTGTGAATATAGATGTGTATTTAATTTTGGGAGCTATACAAGATCCCCATCCAAAACTGGTACCCTCTTCCACTCATTTTAGTTTTGCTGGAGCAAATGAAAACAGATCTTCACCAAATTGAAATTACGTAGAGCCCATTTTCTGGTCTGCATTTGAGAGGGTGATTAGTTAAAAAGTGCATTTAATTCACTGTATGGACACTATGTATATATGATATGCTCTTTGTGTTGTATATAGTTCCTGCGTTGTACCAGCATTTTCTAAATTAGATATTTTTAGATCTCTTGGATACCTTTCTGGAAGTGTACTTGGATGAAATCCCAATTCCTTCAGACTCTCTACAACAACTTCCAAAGCATGCATGTGAAGGCTTATGTTGCACAAGACAACATTCCCTCTATGGTAAGCTTACAAATTTGTGTATTTAAAGTACCCCAGATCACCTTTCTAGGTTTTTAGAATTCCAGAGATTGTATCAGTATGGCTACCGCTAAGGTGCATGCCACTCTTAGTTGGCCAAGACCCTCTGACATCGAGGGAATACAGAGATTTTGTTACGAATGCACCAGATTTCATGAGGAAGAGTGAGGCCCTGGACTCAGCTGATATTCCACCAATCTCCCTGCAAGGACTTCCCGAGAGGTAATATAGTTGGTGTATGGTAGTATGATGATATCAGAGTCTGGGTGGAAGACCTGTGTGCATTGAAGAAAATGGCAATAACAAGCCACAAGGGCACCAGAAAGCATCCAGAAGATCAGAAGAACCTGGAAGGCAGTCAGGCAATAAGCAGCTGTAGCCATGGAACCAATCCACCCAAGGGTCATGGGGAACAGGACCCAAACTGAGGAAAGAAGATGAGATAACAAGGGGCAGGGGACACATGAACCAGGGAAGAAACAAAACAATAAAACGTGAAGGATGCAATATGATGGCAAACTAAGCGGGAGCAATACAACAAATGTATAGTTGCCAGGTGCAAACTTGATAGTTTACAGCCCTTTACAGGAACCAGACCTGGAATGGTCTGTACTTGACCCCCTGTGTCTCTGTGTGAGCCAGCCGCCAAGAGGTAGTCCTTCACAATTTCCAATCCTTCCGTTTTTTGTGTTCCTCAGAATCGAACAGTCTTGCACTTGTGTCTCTTTCTCTGTATGCCTCTAGATACAATCTTGACAGATTCCTGACAGAATCATTGGATTTGCTAATTTTTATTGCCTCTTTATACCAGAGTTCCCCCCCCTTGCAGCTTCCATAAATGAGCACACCAAGAAAAAACAGATATTTCAATGGAGTGAAGCAGAGCCCCAGGGGTTCAGTCACTTAACACTGCAAACCCATTAACAACAATCCTTTTGAAATCCCAATATTAAGTAACCCTTTATTTTTTATATTTTTTTGTTTAAATTGCTTTATTAATTTTTGGTTGAAACAGTGGATGTGTAAAGGGACTGTACACATGCTAACATTACGACAGGTTATGTAATTCAATCGCTTTTGCACAGTTAATCAGGCAATCATGAAGCATAAAGAAAGGTAGTAATTCTCCTGTAGTAATTGTGAAATTCGGTCACACATTGTGCGTGCTTCAACAGGTATTATTATGTGACATATCCCTAGTGCTTAAAATAACTTTCATGAATAGATGGTGTTACCGTTGTTTGTGTTTTGTCGCCTTCGAGCCTTCTCAGCGCATCGTGGTGGTCAGATCAACCGTGTGCCTCCTCTCATTACCACTTGTGCTGTGCCCAGAGGGTGTATGCGGGTGAGGTCCGAGAGCTGTGTTCTGTGGCTATCTATGCATTGAGTCACATGCCTGCTTCCTGGTTGTCATTAATTGCTGTATCAGCATCATTTGTGGGAGATGCCTGGGGCTCTGCTGTCATCTGCCAGGCCGAACAGAAGTCTAGGAGGATTGCAGCCGCCATCGGGTATTAACGAGACCCCATGGTGTCCTCTCGGCGGAGAGCCACACTCTCCGCCTGTACCCAGGCGCTGAGTGAGTGAAACCGGGCTATCTTGAGGCGGGGGTCCGAGCTGGTGATTATGCGCTTAGCTGTGATTAACTCTAAGTCTATAAACCTAGATTTTGTTTCTTGTCTCCTAGATCTACGATACAGGCCTAAGAGGCAAACCTCCCATGAAGTGCCCCGTTCTTTTTCAGTGCAGTTCGACAGGTAGCTGGTTACCGCCTCCCAGTAGATGGTGAGGACACCATAGCTGCACAGCATGTGCAAGAGGTCTTCGCCTGCATAATTGCATCTGTGGCAATGCGAGTCTGTGCGCCCCAAGTATTTATTAATTTTGGCTGGCGTCAGGTATGCTGTTTGGACTATGTAATAAGTCGACCCTTGACCTTAGGGTAGGCCGCTCCCCCGCCTCCGCAGCGCCACCAGTGCTTGCCTGCCTCAGTGTTGCCTAGTTCTGCCTGTGTGCCCCCGTGACTGCCGCTCCCACTTCTCTCCTTGTTCCCCGAGTGCGTGGCGCCAGAGTGCCCGGTTTCCTCCTTCTATTTTGTACCCTCGAGTGCCTGCCTCAGAGACTGCCTGGCTGAATGTAATTCCACCTTTTTTCTGCATCCCCGAGTGCGTGGCCCCCCCGTGCGCCCGGTGCCCCTGCTCGTTGTGCTTGTTTTTCTCCGCCTTTTTTCTCGTCCTTTTCCCGCCTTTCTCGTCGTCCGCATCGCTTCTTCCCCTGTTTTCTCGCCACCTTCCCAAAGCCGTTTTTTCCTCGTTTTTCCCGCCGCCCGCCTCCCGCTTTTCCCGCCGTTTTTGCGCTCCTCAAGCGTAATCCCATTGGCCCACCTACCCTCCCGCCTCCCGCCTCCCAGCTGACCCCCCCTCCCTGGCTACCCCATATATGGCGGCCGCTGCGAGGCAGAAGTAGCGACCCTTGACCTTAGGGTAGGCCGCTCCCCCGCCTCCGCAGCGCCACCAGTGCTTGCCTGCCTCAGTGTTGCCTAGTTCTGCCTGTGTGCCCCCGTGACTGCCGCTCCCACTTCTCTCCTTGTTCCCCGAGTGCGTGGCCCCAGAGTGCCCGGTTCCCTACTTCTATTTTGTACCCTCGAGTGCCTGCCTCAGAGACTGCCTGGTTGAATGTAATTCCACCTTTTTTCTGTATCCCCGAGTGCGTGGCCCCCCCATGCGCCCGGTGCCCCTGCTCGTTGTGCTTGTTTTTCTCCGCCTTTTTTCTCGTCCTTTTCCCGCCTTTCTCGTCGTCCGCATCGCTTCTTCCCCTGTTTTCTCGCCACCTTCCCAAATCCGTTTTTTCCTCGTTTTTCCCGCCGTCCGCCTCCCGCTTTTCCCGCCGTTTTTGCGCTCCTCAAGCGTAATCCCATTGGCCCACCTACCCTCCCGCCTCCCAGCTGACCCCCCCTCCCTGGCTACCCCATATATGGCGCCGCGCGCAGCGGGCGCGCCGCTGGAGCGCCGAAGGTGCGCCTAAGGCAAGCCCGTCTGCGCCCGTCCGCGCCTGCACCGCGCCCAGCACCCGTCCCCCTGGTCCCCACGACCCCCACCCCATCCGCCACCCCCGCCTGACCTACGACACCACCACCCTCACCGCCCTCAACCCCGGCCGCACGCCCGGCTGCTACCGCGCTACCCCGAAGCGGACCCACAGATCCTTCACCTGCCGCAACTGCCGCTTTACCTGCCTACGAACACACATCGCACCCGACAAGAACGACTCCCCCGGAAACAACCTCGACTGCATCCTGATCAACACCCGATCCGTCCACAGGCATGCCATCGAACTATGGAACCTCATCGACTCAACAAACCCGGACATCGCCTTCCTCACCGAGACCTGGATGAACCCCTCCTCGACACCCGACATCGCCATAGCCATCCCCGACGGCTACAAAATTATCTGGAAAGACCGCACCAACCGCACCGGAGGAGGCATCGCCATCGCACACAAAAGCTCCATCCGCATCTCGACCCACGTCGACAACTCACTCCCCGACGCCGAACACCTCCACTTCGCGATCCACAGCGACCCCAAGACCACCCTCAGAGGCACCCTCATGTACAGACCACCAGGACCACGCACTAAGTTCAGCGAAGACATTGCAGACTTTGTCAGCCCACACGCACTCCCGTCCACCGACTACATCCTCCTAGGGGACCTCAACTTCCACCTGGAGAACCACACCGACAACAACACCACCGCCTTACTGGACAACCTCGCCAACCTGGGACTGAAACAGCTAGTCAACACCCCCACCCACTACGCCGGACACACGCTCGACCCCATCTTCTCCTCCAGCAAACACATCTCTTTCAGCCACACCACCGAACTCGCCTGGTCGGACCACAGCTGTGTCCACTTCAGCTTCAAGAATACCACCGTGCACCACCACACCCAGCAACCACCAAGAAGACAGTGGAATCGAATCACCACGGAACAACTCACATCGACCCTCTCTCAGAAGCAACCCACCAGCACCACAGACCCCAACGAAGCCACCAACAACCTCACGAGCTGGATCTCCGACTGCGCCAACCTCCTGGCCCCCCTGAAGACCCAAGCAAACACCAACAACCACAAGAAAAACTCCTGGTTCACCCCCGACCTCAAGGACTCCAAAAAAGAATGCCGCACCCTCGAAAAGACTTGGCGCCTCAACCAGACCGAGGAGAACATGTCTGCTCTCAAGAACGCCACCCGCCAACACCACCAACGCCTCCGCGCCGCACGAAAATCAGCCTTCCAGAACAGACTAGACAACAACGCCCACAATAGCAAGGAACTATTTGGCATCGTCAAAGAACTCTCCAACCCCGACGCAGAAAACAACTCCATCCCTCCCTCACAGGACCTCTGCGACTCCCTCGCAGCCTTCTACCACCACAAGATCACCGACATCTACAACAGCTTCACCACAACCAACATGGACCCACCACTGGAACCCGCCACCGACAACACCACCATCCTCACCTGGAACCCAACCACCACCGAGGAAACCACCCGCATCATGAACTCCATCCACTCAGGATCACCATCCGACCCCTGCCCGCACCACATCTTCAACAAAGCCGACAACATCATCGCACCCCACCTCCGAGACATCATCAACGCGTCTTTCACCACTGCCACCTTCCCGGAGAAATGGAAACACGCCGAATTCAACGCCCTCCTAAAGAAACCAACAGCAGACCCCACCGAACTCAAAAACTTCCGGCCCATCTCACTCCTACCGTTCCCCGCCAAAGTGATTGAGAAAATCGTCAACGCTCAACTCACCACCGCCCTGGAAATCAACGACTCACTCGACCCCTCACAGTTTGGCTTCAGAGCTAACCACAGCACCGAGACCGACCTCATCGCAGCCACGGACGACATCAGATCCCTGACCGACAAAGGAGAAACCGTGGCCCTCATACTCCTGGACCTCTCTGCAGCCTTCGACACGGTATGCCACCATACCCTGATACGTCGCCTCAGCAACGCCGGCATCAGAGGCAAGGCCCTGGAATGGATCATCTCCTTCCTCTCCGGAAGAACCCAGAGAGTCTGCCTCCCCCCCTTCAGATCCACAGCCACAGGGATCATCTGCGGCGTCCCCCAAGGATCCTCCCTCAGCCCCACCCTCTTCAACATCTACATGACCCCCCTGGCGAACATCGCACGAAAACACGGACTCGACCTCATATCCTACGCCGACGACACCCAGCTCATCTTATCCCTCACCAACAACCCCACCTCAGCTAGAACCAGACTACACGAAGGCATGAAGGAAGTAGCGAACTGGATGACAGACAGCCGGCTTAAACTGAACACAGAGAAGACGGAGGTCCTCATACTCGGCCCTACACCCTCCGCCTGGGACGACTCCTGGTGGCCTCCCGCCCTGGGCTGCACTCCCCAACCCACCGACCACGCACGCAACCTCGGCTTCATCCTGGACTCATCCCTCTCCATGACCAGACAGGTCAACTCGGTGACCTCGGCATGCTTCAACACCCTCCGCATGCTCCGCAAGATCTTCCGCTAGATCCCCACCGACACCAGGAAGACCGTCACCCACGCCCTCGTCACCAGTCGCTTGGACTATGGGAACACTCTGTACGCCGGCATCACCATCAAGCTGCAGAGGAAACTACAACGAATCCAGAACGCTGCCGCACGACTCATCCTGAACATACCCTGCCACCACCACATCTCCGGACACCTGAAGAAACTTCACTGGCTCCCAGTCAAGAGGATCACCTTCAGACTCCTCACCCACGCACACAAAGCCCTGTACAACCTCGGACCAAAACTCATCAACCACCGCGTCTCCTTCTACACTCCTCCGCGCACCCTACGCTCGACTGGACAAGCCCTGGCGGCCGTAACCCGCATCCGCAAAGCCACCGCCGGAGGAAGATCTTTCTCTTTTCTGGCAGCGAAGACCTGGAACTCCCTTCCCAGCCACCTTCGCGCCATACAGGACCATCTCTCCTTCAGAAGGCAGCTCAAGACCTGGCTCTACGAGCACTGACCCTCCCCTCCCCCCCAGCGCCTTGAGACCCTCACGGGTGAGTAGCGCGCTTTATAAATGTAACTGATTGATTGATTGATTGAAACCTGGCATTTCGAGGGATGCGCGTTGGTTTGTTGGATGGGAAAAATACTTCCGATCGGCTCCCCTATGGGCATTTGCGCTTAAGTAAGCATTTGAGGCACTATTGTGTATTCAGCAGCCATTTTGAGCCATAATCGAAACTAACTTCTGTCTCACTTTGTGCCTGCCTCACTGAAAAGCAGCTGCCAATGTATCCTCTGTACGTGTATTTTCTTCAAGGCTGTGCTTGCTGTGCTAATCAATAGAATGTTTTATTAGTGCATACCTTTCTGACTAGATCGGCTTGCTCCCACCGCTCAGAGCGATGAAGGCAGACAGAGTAACCTTGAATACAAGATAATGTGTGCCCTGTTCCAGGATTGTAACTCATCTGTCTGTATCTTCTTGCAGAAGAAAAACAAAGAGTTGAAGACGAAGGTATTGATGCAGCAGGCATCTAGGGGGAACAGAAGAGGACGTGGCACTGGTCCAGCCCAACAGCTGCCCCGCACAAGCAGAAATGCGGCACCTGTGAGGCCGAATCAATGTGCATATTGTAAGGAGGAGGGACACAGGTGCAGTGTGTGCCCGTGGTTGTTACAGAAAGTTGCGGTCCCTAGAGGACGGGGTCCTTGTGGACGGGGTCGTGGAGCAGGTGGTTATGATGGGGTTCAGGCAGATGAGGCGTCACAGGGTCGCCCTGATCAGAACTATTTTGATAACCCTCGAGGGCAGCAGTACTATCATGATGACTACAATTTGGATGAGGTGACTGGGTTGTCCCACAGTTAGGACAGCCAGGGCCAGGGCGAGGGAACAGTTCAGATACCTGTGGATCAGCGGTGACCTTATGTTACTGCTGACTTGCAGGGATCAGCTAAGCAATTCATGGTGGATACTGGCGCAATGAACAGCTCTGTTTTTCATTCACTTGTCCCCGGGGCAGCCCTGTCTAGCCATAATAATGTTTCTATAGGCTTTTCTGGTGTACCGGTTGTGAGCCCCATATCCAAACCCCTTGCCCTGACCATTGGTCCTTTCACTGTTGATTCGCCATTTTTTCTGATGTCCAATTGCAGTGAGAATTTGAAGTGATTAGATTTAAAAAAAAAGTTGTATGCTACAATTGATTGATCCCCAGCATGTGTCTATATGACAATGGGTCCTCATTTGGCTAGTACCAAGCAGTGTTTGTCCAAAGATGCGCCACTCCCTGCTAAATTCAAGGATGTGCTGCCCACCTTGTGGGCTACAGGTGATACGGACGTAGGGCTGTTACAGATACCTCCAGTTTCTATTAAGGTCAAAGACAATGCTGTGTTGCCTGGTATTCCTCAGTACAAAATACATCAGGCAGGGGAGTGAGCTCTATTGTAGATTATACAGGACTTGATTAAGTCAGGGGTTGTTGAGGAGACGACTGCGAACATTTGTAATAGCCCTATTCTTGCCATCCTTAAGAGGGCACCCTCGGGTTCCTCTGATGATCATCCTGATGTCTATCGTTTTGTGATTGATTTGCGTGAGTTTAATAAGATAGTGGTCCCTCAGTTCCCAGTGGTCCCCGACATCACTGCCCTGAAGATGATTCCTTCCTCTGCAAAATTATTTTCTGTGATTGATTTAAAAAATGCTTTCTTTAGCATTCCAATTCATCCAGATAACAGGTACCTCTTTGGATTCGTCCTGACTGGCATAAGCTTTCGATTCTGTTGGGATCCTCAGGGATATACTGAAAGTCCTAGTATCTATAGTAAAGCTTTAAAAGGCCAATTGGATTCCCTCACAAGTCCCCCAGGTAATGTATTACTGCAGTACGTGGATGATCTCTTGATTGCTTCTGACACTGACGAAGGTTGCAAAGATGCAACGGTCAAATTATTGCTACATTTGGCACAGCACGGACATAAAGTGTCCCTTTCAAAGTTTAAATATTGTTGACAGGAGGTCACCTACCTAGGTCCCCTCCTGTTGAAGGAGGGAAGGAGACTAACACCTGAACACATTAGTGCTATTGTTCAAATGCCCATCCCTAAGTCTCAGCTGGATGTGCAAGCTTTCATTGGCATTACTTTGTATTGTCGGCCCTGGATTCCTAACTTTTCCTTACTAACAAAGCCCCTGCTGCAGCTAACCACTAAAGATGTGCATGAACCCTTGCCCTGGATGCCTGAATGTCAACAAGCTTTTGAGCAACTAAAGGTTGCTCTTTGCTCTGCGCCTGTGCTTGACACCCCAGACTATACTAAGCTGTTCATGTTGTATGTACACAAGACTGCTGGTTGCGCACTTTCTGTCTTAATGCAAGCCTTTGGAGGTAAGCAGAGGCCGTGTGCTTATTTTTCTGCCCTGCTTGACAATGTCGCTAGAGCCCTCCCAAGCTGTCTAAGGGCGGTCGCGGCTGTCTCTGTCCGACAGTTGGCAGGGCTCGTCCTTGATACTGATCTCACAGTCATGGTACCTCATGCTGTGGATACACTCTTGCACAAGACGAAGCCACAGCACCTCACCAGTGCGCGTCTGACTGGTTATGACCTGTCCCTCTTTGCCCCACACGTCATGATAAAAATATGTGCCACTCTGGAGCCAGCCACACAACTACCCATCCCTTCTCAAAGTGAGGAAAAAGATATACATGATTGCATTTTTCGGACTGAAGAGAAGACGAAGGGACGTGTAGACCTGACTGATGTTCCCCTATTTGAACTCTAAGGGGAGCTATATGTTGATGGCTCTTGTTTCAAATTGCCGGATGGCACAATCACTGCGGCATATGCCATAGCTACCCTACACACAATAGTCAAGACATCACGAGTTCCTTAACAATCGGCCCAAGTGGCAAAACTAGCTGCCCTTCTTCGAGCTTCTGAGTTAAGTGAAGGACTGACTGTCAATATTTATATTGACAGCCAGTACCCCTTTGGGGTTGCCCACAATTTTGGGTGGCTCTGAGCGGAGAGAGGATTTCTGACTTCACACGGGTTAAAGATTGAGACCGGCCCATTGATACACAGGCTTTTGTCAGCTCTGACACTCCCCAAGAAGTTAGCGATGGTGAAGTGCAGCGCCCACAAGTCAATTACTGATGATGTGGGGAGGGGATATGCATTTGGAGATCAAACAGCTAAGGAGACGGCTCGAACAAAGATGAAAAAAATTTTTGTGGTAGGTCCTGCTAGATGGGTACCCGAAGTTATGATGTTTAAAGATACACTGGATAGTTTTAAAGAGATACAGAGAGAGGCAGCAATTGAGAAGTTAGCAATATGGCAGGAAAGCACAGCACGTTTAGACGAGGATGGGAGCAGGGCAGATAAGTCAGGAAAGCAAGAGTGGATTCTGCCGTACGCCTATGTCCTCCCTGCAGTCACTATGGCGCATTGGCCAGCTCACATTAGCGCCCAAGGCATATGCAGACTGCTAGACCCTGTGAGGCAAAATGATAACATCCTCAGGACCGCTGCCCACTTGGTAAAATATTGCATGGTATGCATGATGTATAATCCTGGGAAAGGCACTCCTACACCCCCTGGCAATTTTGCACCCCCTTCTTTCCCTTTTGAAGTCCTTCAGATGGACTATGTCGAGATGGAACGGGTCAACAATTTAAAGTATGTGTTAGTGGTTGTTTGTGCATTCAGTAAATGGGTTGAGGCATATCCCACTAAGGAGAATACAGACTTAGCAACGGCGAAAGCCCTCCTAAAGGGATTTTTCCCTCGCTTCAATTTGCCCTGCTTGATCTGGAGTGACAACGGCAGTCACTTCAACTCAAAAGTCATTCAGCTGGTATGCGATGGCCGACACATCAGGCATAAGTTCCATGCTGCACACCACCCTCAGTCAGCAGGTTTGTTTGAGAAGTATAATGGTACTCTCAAACTGAAAATGGCAAAAATTCAGGAAAGCACAGGATTGAAGTGGCCAGATGCTTTATTGTTAGTTCTCTCAACAAGAGCTACGGCCCACACTATGACAGTATTGTCCTCATATGAGGTTGTGTTTGGCTGTACAGCAAATGTTTGGGGCGTCCCACGACCAAAGCACTTTTCCGATATTGAGTATCCTCTGTTAGTGAACTATCTTTATGAATAGGTAGTCATGAGACGGAGAAGGTGCCACGGTTCTTTCCTTTTTCGGATGCCTGACTGACGTGGGTGCAAACGGAAGAGGAGAATGATGCAGCCTTGAATGAGGCGGTCCCCCAGAGGTAAGGGCCGTCCAAGATCGTATCCCTCCTGGCCCACAGGTGCTTGAGCCCCAATCCCTTGGCCCCTCTGAATTTGAGCCCCTTTCCAGTGATCACTCCATGCCCAAAATGGCTAGATACAATTTGCGTCTCCGACGAAGGGACAGTGCACCAAAGGAAACGTTAGATTAGTAGGGATGGATTACATGGATGAAGAATAGGGTACCTGTACCCTGTCCGTGGTACCAACGATAGCTTAGGGAAAGGGAGATTGCTGCATTGTCTGAAACACTGGACAGGATAAGCTGAGGGAGTCTTCCCAGAAAAAGGGGGTACCCTATCCTGGATGACGTGGGATTTCTTCAACTGGCCGTGATCGTGCCGCCCCACTGCTGTGCTCAGTAGAACCACCGTAGATGAACAATAGGAGTCTGCCAGCGAGGCTCTGAAGGACGCTGGAAAGTTTGCTTTTTCTTTTGGTTACTTGTCCCCAACACCATTGCATTGTGTCTTTTTCTCTTCCTTCTGATCATCATGTATCCTTTTGGGCACCCGATTGTTGAGGAGGAGCAGCCTTTTGCAGCACCATGTTGGGAGAGGGATGGGGTAGGCTGGCCCAGTTGGTCGAAAAAGGGTAAAGTGACCTTTATGGTGATTGTCCTGATCTCCCTACCAGCAATACTTGGAATAATGTGGTTTCTAGAAGAGAAATATCCTATGCGCTCTTTCTACAACACCTGTCCCCCCTGAGCATATGTTTGTCACCCTGGCTCCTTCACAAAGGTGGGCACAGAAAGATTTATGTGGATAATGTGTTCCTCTAAATGTTACACCTACCTCATAGTACGTCCAATGTCACTAATTGCGGGATTTGTGAGCTACTCCCTTCTGTGACGCACAAGAATGACGTGTTGTTATCTATGCCCTTTTTTTACCTCGGAAGTTGTGAAGGCTGGTTTCAGCTCTTCACTAAGGTATACACACATTATCACTATGATACTTTGAATATGACGTTGGCTGACTACGAAACTGTCTTAGAGTATATACGTGTACATCAAGGGTTTACCCCAGGGGAACGAGGGACACCAGATACATTGTCTTCGACAGCTTACATGAATATCTAGGAAAGAGAACAAAATGTAACATGGCTTCGAAATGAAATGTCTGATTTTAGGGATTTCAATGTCACTGAATACTTTAAATCATTTCAGATGTGTAACATTACTCAGGATGTGGCAATGCCAGTGCCGGTTGTTAATAAGACAGCAAGTTTCTGTGTTAAAGGGAAAGGAAACATAGGGGTAGGGGTGAATAATTTCAATTATTCACCTATTTATTGAGTACCAAGAATAGCCCTCCTTTGCTGCCCCCTCGCAATGTTTATTTTGCTTGTGGGTCTCCGGCCTATGTTTGGGTCCCTCGAAGGATGGTCTGGAATATGTTATCTCTCTCTTCTCCTTCCCCCAGTGTGTATAGCGCCATCCGACTACCATAGGGATCACCGACTACAACGTAGGGGTGTCCATCTGTTAGACGAGTTATTGACACTGCAGACATAGATCAGACAGATACAACATTGCAGCAGTTCACTGATGCTATGAAGGGTATTGTTCCCTTTTGGGGTCCCATGTCCAATAGTCTCAATATTCGAAGACCCACTAGGGTGGTGGAAGGGGTAATAAATGCAACGGCTGGAATACTCACTAATATTACTGCTGATCTTCAGGCTACGAGACTCGTTGCCCTTCAAAACAGGATGGTGTTAGACGTCATCCTTGTTGATCGGGGTGGGGCCTGCTGTGTCATCCGCAGTAACTGCTGTGTATACATACCGGACCACGCTCCGAATGTCCATGCTGCCATACAGATCTGATATATACCAAGAGAATGGTACATGGTCTTTCACTGGGTGGTTTTGGGGTCTATTTGCGTCCTGGGGTTGGAAGATTATTATCTTCCTGATCGCCATAGCGGGTATCATCCTAACATGCTGTCTCTGTATACATTGCCTTCCTGCCTGCTGTATGAAAATGTTGATACATCGCCCCAAACCCCTGATGCATGACCCAAAGGGCAAGGCCATGATGATGCAGGATAGCCAAGATTTCATGTGCATAGACGAGGGCCTTTTTGAGTATTGATGGTGTATATTTGGACTTGTACTTTGTCCATTATGTAATACAGAGAGTCTCTCCAAAATTAGTTAGCAAATGCTAAAAGGGGATCTGTTGGATGGGAAAAATACTTCTGATCGGCTTCTCTATTGGCATTTGCGCTTAAGTTAGCATTTGCGGCACCAATTTGTATTCAGCCGCCATTTTGAGCCATTATCGAAATTAACTCCTGTCTCACTTCGTGCCTGCATCACTTCAAAACAGCTGCCAATGTATCCTCTGTACGTGTATTTTCTTCAAGGCTGAGTTTGCTGTGCTAATGAATAAAATGTATTAGTGCATACCTTTCTGACTAGATCGGCTTGCTCCCTCTGCTCACAGTGGTGAAGGTAGACAGAGTAACCTTGAATACAAGATAATGTGTGCCTAGCCTCAGGATTGGAACTCATCTGTCTGTATCTTCTTTGTTCATTAGTTCCCAACTGGAAAAATCCAGTCTGGGAGTGTTTTCACGGGTGCTGGAAATGTACTTTATGCCTTACCATGTTGTCAGAAGTCAGTCCCCTTGGTAGCATCTAAGAAGGCTAGTCAGACTGGACTCTGTTACAGCGCAATACTAATAAATAACTTGATTTGTATTCTCTACTGTCTGACCGACTCTTTATTTGTGTGGAAGGCTGAGAGGTGGTCGCGAGTGACCCGGGTGGCCCTAATCGGGTCACTTCCTTCAGGTCCCTCCAATATAGCTGCCCATTCCTGATCCGTACATGGTCTCTGTAGATCCGCGTTCCACCATTGTCTGAGGGGTGTCAGTGATTGTGCTGTGTGTGTCCTCAGTGAGTCTGCAAACCATTTGGTAAGGTGTTTACCCGACCCTAGTTGGTGTAGATATTGAATGGTGAGGTGTGTCATGGTTTCCGTTGTCATGTCTCCCCACAGCAACCTCATTGTCAAGATCAGTGAGTTGTACAACAGGAATTGGCCTCTTGGCAGACCGTCCTCATCGGTCAGTGTGTTAAAGGACCTCAGTTGGCCATCACCGTACAAGTCTCCCGGTGTCTGTATTACTGCCTCTGCCCAGGTAACCACCTCACCTGCAGTAACGACCCGGGTTCCTATAGGCATGCCCTGAATGGGCAAAGAGGGTGCGTATAAGACTGTATGTCGTGTGGTGCGCAGACACCGGCAGAAGCATCTGTACGCCACTCCCAGTAGCAGTTGAGTGGGGACTGCCCCCCTCCTTCCTAGATGGAGCAGGCTTATTATGGACAAGAGCGTGACACCTGGCAATTGTGTGGCCGTGTCTGCCAGGTATGCTCCTCCGATCCATTTGGTCACCCACTGGGGCTGCGCAGCCAAGTAATAATATTCCATGTTGGGTACCGCCAGCCTCCGATCCGCACCTAGGTACAGCTTAGCAAAAGCTACTCTGCAGCGAGTTCCCTACCAGACAAAGTCACGCATGGCGCACTCCAGTGAACGGAAGACCGAAGGTCCAATATAAAGAAGCAGGTTGGTAAAATATTATAAAAGTCGCTGGAGCACCACCATTTTAAGGAGTGCTATACGGCCCATTACAGTTAGTGGGAGGGAGCACCAGAAGGTCATTTGCGATTTTATTGCACTGATGGTGCGCATATTCTGGCTGGTGAAAAATACTGATCCCCATGTATCGGAACACGGATGGTTGCCAGTGCACTTGCGTGTTATTGACCACCATCATAGGATTGTCGCTGGATTCTACGAACGGGTATAAGCATGACTTCATCCAATTTACCTGTAGACCAGAGTGCAATGCAAAGTTAGATAATATGCTCGCTATGTTATCACAGGGGTTTCTTATATCTCACAGATAGACTAGTAGGTCGTCTGCATATAATGAGACCGCATGTGTATCATTACGGAGCGGAGAATAGCAGTAGGGACAACTGACATCCTTGTCTGGTACGACGACCGATAGGTATTACATCCGAGATGTAAGGCCCTGTTTTTATTCTGGCTGTGGGAGAGGTATAAAGTAATTTCACTAGGCTGATGAAATGCGCACCCAGGCCATATCTGGAGAGGAGAGTGAACAAATATTCACATTCCAGTGTGTTGAACGCCTTTTCTGGATCTAACACTAGGCATCCAGAATGCGGCCAGCACTTTCTGGAGTACTCCATTACACGAAAGAAGCAGCATATGTTTAGGGATGCATTGGGGGCCAATATGAACTCATTTTGATCAGTATGTACTAAGTGGGGCATCAGTGGAGTCAAACGTTCAGCCAGTATTTTGGCCAGGATCTTGTCATCCGTGTTTAGGAGCGCTAGTGGCCTGTATGAGCCCAGCACTTCAGGGTTTCGATCAGGCTTGAGAGCAACACAAGTAAGGACCCTCGAAGTGTAGTCGGTAAGGCGGCTTTCTCTAGAAATTTGTCATATACTGCTAATAGTTGTGAAGCTAATAGCGGTGCATATGCTTTATAGTACTCAGCTTGGTAAGCCATCTGTGCTAGGTGCTTTACCTGTGGCTAGTGCCTTTATGGCTGCCTGGACCTCTGGGAGCACGAGTGGTTCTTCTAGCTCTGCTCACTGTGACAGGGATAGTGTTTGTAGTGACATGGGAAGAAGGAAATTGTTTAACGCCTCTGGGTCTCTATGCCTTGTAGATTCATATAACATTTTATAGTGTGCGACAAACCCCCGATGTATGTCTTTCTGAGTAGTCAATTGGGCCCCTGTCCTTGAATGTAGTGTTTGGACTGGGTGCTGCGTATGCTCCCATGAAATGAGCCATGCCAGCAGGTGGCCTTTTCTACCCGTCGTGGCATGGGTGCGGGCTGAATGCGCAGCTTAATTCAGGGATTTTAACCGCTCCAGCACAGCCGCATGCTCGCAACGGGATTCAGTGAGGTTACGAACACTCTCTGGATCCTGTGCTACATTTGATTCCAATTTTAGTAGAGAGTTTTCAAGGGCGATACTTCTTGGTCTAATTGTTTACGTATGCACCACCCCATGCCCAGGCATTGTCCCCTTATCACCACCTTAAGCGCTTCCCATTCTGTTCTTTTGTCAGCTACCGAGCCGGAATTAAATTCGAGGTAATTGGTGATGGTGTTGCCTAGTTTGTCAGTTATGTCTTTATTTCGATTATCAAAAACATAAAAGACAGCATACATCAACAAAACTTAAGACTGCAATATTGTTTATTAATACATTGGCAAACGTTCCTACAATCGTTAAAAACAGATAAAATAGAGACAATGGTCAGACAATGTATCGAATGATATATAAAGGCTATTCATATTAAATAAAAGCTACAAAATAATAAAAGCAGGTTACATAAAAATACAATGAGTTTTTTATAAACGTGGTATATTACAAATACTAAAGCTAGTTTGGATTATTGAAGGTAATTACAACTAGAGAGGCCAGAACTATACATAATGTTTGGCCGTATAATCAGATCCTCATCTTATTTGCTCGGATAACCCACATCCAGCTCAAAAATGTGGCCACTGATATCACAATAGGATCCTCAGTACTAGTTTTCAGAATCCTTATAGCCTCCATAGCTAACCTAATGCCTATGGTCTTACAAATTGGTTTCATCCATTTGTACCTGGGGGGCCTATAGGCAGGGCATACAAAGAAAATGTGAGCCAATGACTCGATCTCGGCTAGACAGAAGGTACATTTATTGTCCGTAGGGGGGTGCCAACTACTGGTGAATACTTTGATGGGAAGCGAACCCACCCTAAACTGGTGGTACAGCTTCCTAACGGTTGGTCTGGTGATAATATCCCAGTATGTTTCTGACTTTGGCTCATGTTTGTGCTCATGGAAGAAACTGGTCAAAGAGCAGCTTTGATGGTGGGTAGATTGCTGCAAACTGCCCATGTTCCAATACGCTGATTTCAAATCCTTTCTCACAGGAAAGGTGGCAGCCGCTGGATCCTCCCACAACTTACTCATTCCCATGTCGGTCAGTGTGTGTTTTAAATTCCTTATCCCGTGACCTAACTTCAGAGAAAGCTTGGGCATACAGGGTGAGCTCCGGAGTAGTCCAGAGCCTCCTCCAGAATGCTACCGGTCTAAACCGTGCCTGGTCCGCGATTTTGTTACATCCCAGGTCCAAATATAAAGGCCGCAGAGGAGTAGACAACGGTAGGCCAGTCACTGCTCTCACAAATTTGTTTTGTGCAGCTGCCAGGGAGGTTAAATCATTGAAACCCCATGATTCCACCCCGTACAATAATGATGAACCTATTTTAAGGTTGTAAATTGTTATCGCTGGACCAATGGGCTTGGTCTTAGAAAGCCCATGCTCTTTTAGCAGTGCAACTGCAAGTTGGGAGTGCTTGGGCGTCAACAGATCGATCTGGTTTTTCCAGCTGAGTTTCTTGCCCAATGTTAGCCCTAGGTAGGTGAAGGTTTTGGTCTGCTCCAAAGGGACATTGTTCATGTGCACCCTCCCCCTCAGGGCCTTGGACCTGTGGAAGACCATAAACTTTGTTTTATCCACGTTTACCACTAGCTCATGCTCGTGACAAAAGACCCCAAAACGCTCCAGGGCTGTCTGCAACCCTTTCTGAGTCCTGGATAGCAACAGGGTATCGTCCGTGAACATGAGCAGCGGTATCTTCATTCCTGCCGGCATAGGGGCGTTGGTTGGATGGGATGTAAAGTATTGAACCACCCTGTTGATGAAGAGTGAAAACAGGGTTTGGGCCAGTACACACCCTTGACTGACCCCCTTGGTTACCGCAAACCTTTCTGTAACATTCCCCTGCTTTCCCAGCGAACCCGGGCATAATTTGTGTCATGCAATTTTACCAGAATGCTCAGTAGTTCTAGGGGCATCCCCAGGGCCAGAAGGGCGCTCCACAATTTAGTACATGGAACTAGA
Organism: Triturus cristatus; assembly: GCF_964204655.1. Classification (NCBI taxonomy): domain Eukaryota; kingdom Metazoa; phylum Chordata; class Amphibia; order Caudata; family Salamandridae; genus Triturus; species Triturus cristatus. Next base: position 1,717,593,305 of record NC_140589.1, on the reverse strand, counting down.
TCAAGCACGGTCTTAAGATCTACAAATGCCGTGTAGATCGTACCACCTCCAATGGCAACTACCTTTCAATAAACAAGAACAAACCTAAACACCTGGTCAATGACGCTTATATGGAGATGAAACCCTGCCTGTAGGGGGGTCAGAATGTCCCTCTCGTCTATCCAAGCCTGAATTCTAACTAAGACAAGCCTCGCGACTATTTTTTTAATAGAATCAATAAGGCTTATTGGCCTGTAATTGCCTGGTTGGGAGCGGTCGCCCTTCTTATGTATGGGTAAAATTTCGGCACCAGACCAGGTTTCAGGGATGGAGGCGCCGCTAGCTACGGCGTTTGCAAGATATTTTATGTAGGGAATCCAGTTCTCTTTATCCGAAACAAAGAGGTCAGCTGGAATACAGTCTGGGCCTGGAGCCCGGCCACATGGAATTGATTCTAGCACATTTTCCACCTCTAGGCAGGTAAAAAAATGCACTGGAAACTGGGGTAGGTAGGTGGATAATAGGGTCTCCAGAGTTAGTGGTGGAAAACTGAGCCTCAAAATTGGACACCCACACATCCGGGGCAACATGATTTGTGGGTACTTGGGATATAGCTCCACTGCCCCATTTGAGAAGCTGCCAGAAATGTGTCATATTTTGGTCTTTGCTTGCTAAAAACAGGTCGTGCCAGCGGGACTCGTCCCAGTCCTTCTTCGTTTGCAATTGGGATGCCTTGTACCTAGTTCTTGCCTTCTTTATATCCCCCATAACATGTGATCTGATAGCCCTAACTTGTAAGCCTCTCTGCACGATTTGTTATACCAGGAGGCTGCCTTTGTGGATGAAGCCCTACTTTGTTTGTTGGGTTTAATAAAGAAATGTTTGAGCTTCCCAAACAACTCACTGTGAACATCAGGTATAATGCGATCAACCGCTTCTTGGGAATCGCAGTTATGCAAGATAGAAAGCGACTGGCCAACCAGAAATTTCATTTAGACCACGTCCCCCTCATTGTCAGCAATCCAAGCCCACCTAACTTGCCTCATAACATAGGCCGGGAACCTTTAAGGTTAGGATCAGCGGGTTGCGGTCGCTTTCGTTCCTCTCCTGTACCACCATGTCTATGATAAGATGCCAATTTTCTACATTAAGAAATATATAGTCAATACGACTACTTCTCAGTCCATTATTAAAAGTATGAGTGCCCTTACTGTCAGAATGCGTCCTCACGTTAGCTGCTCTAAGTCTCCTTTCCAAACATAGCCCTTCAATTGTAATGCATCCTCAGTCCATTTTTTAATTCGGCTTAAATTTAATAGCGGAATATTTCATTGTGCATCCTCTTCCAGGCTAAGATTACTGTCTTAATGGTCGAGGGGCTCGAATGTACAGTTAAAATCACCCGCTATTATCATATTGTTGCCACCTCTCTGACTTCCTAAAAACGTATCTAAGTCGGCAACTACAGATGATGCTCTGCCCCCCGGCAACCCTCTGGCATAGATGTTAATTACCAGAACGTATAGTGCGTCAGCCATCTGTAACCGCAATAGCATTATGTCGGGACTGTCAATAAATACTTCCTGCACCAGGCATCCAGCTGACTGCCTAACCCAACATGTAAGTCTGCCAGACGGCCTACCTTTCTGACCCCCCGCACCAGTTTTGAGAAGTTAAGATATCCTGGAAAAGAGATGGAGGTCAATGACCAGGTTTCCTAGAAGGACCAGATATCATAATTTTCTATAAAAACCGCCCAGTCAGTTGAGGCGATTTTAGAGGACAGCCCTGCAATGTTCCAAGAAGAAAAGGAAATCGAGGGCTGTACAGACTGCTCAACGGTTGGGTTAGGTATATAGGTATATAGGTTCGTTTATACCTGTTCTAACACTCAGCAAGTGTAGTGCCTTATTTCTTAGCGTTGACCAGTGCTCCCGCACATCTAGGGGCAGCACTGGGACGTTAGTCAAAACAACTGTATAAGGTATTGCTTCTGGAGGTAGATGCAGGAAGGTATGGGTACTCAAAGGACTGGGCATATGGGGCTGATGTGTCGTCTGGACAGTAGCTCTCTCTACCTGCTGCGGTGCTAGAAGAGGGGGCTTTGTGGATTGGGATGACTTGTCGGGTTGTGATACCATTGTAGCTAAACCTTGCAAGGATGGAGGGCGACTTACACTGCTGACTAAACCTCTAGATGCTCCCGCTGACCTCCCATTTCAGTGGTATTGTGGCTCCACCCTCTATTATCCCCTGGGGGTTATTTGGGGAGTGGTGCGAGATGCCTAGCTCTATCTTGTTGTGTCTTTCTTCGATCAGCATCAGCTTTTAAGTATGGGAACTAATAGTGCCGATAGTTTGGATTCGATCCTTTTGGAGAGATCTACCTCATTGCTCAGGGTTGAAGTAACACATGTGTCTGCTATACGGGGGGAGGTGGTTGGAGTCCCACTAGTCATCTTACTATTAGAGCTCACAGAGGGCTCACCTTTGCGTTTGCCAGATCTTACAGGCATACAAGTATTTTTTGGTGGACCTCGGGCTTTCCTTTTTTTGGATGGTGGTTCGGCGGTAATGGCGTGACTAGACTTCGGACCGCTTGTAGTGACCAAGGAGGTAATAGGGGCACTTTCCAAGTTCCCTTGGCTAGGAGAGATGCTTATTTGTTGATCACAGTGGGAAGGGGGAGGCAGACCACTAGGCTGATCTGTGGTTTCAGTGTTGTTTGGCTCACTACGTGGGAGGGGTGGGGATAAACCAGGGGTACTTGAGGGAACTGCTGGTTCGAGCGACAACCTCCGCTCGGTAAGCTGTATTTGGTGAATTAGCACTGATCCTGCCCTGCAAAGGAACGCATCCAATGTCCCCACAACCCCCGCACCAGCTGCAGTCTTGCGTTTGTTAATTTTGACCAGGCACCACTACAAAGTTCCCCCTAGATTCTGCTCCAAATCACACTGTCAAACAAACTTGGGCGTCGGAGGGTTGGCCCAGCCCGGCCTCCTCCGGTCCCGGACGGGCACAGACGGGCCCGCCCTTGGGCCGGGCTTCGTCCGGGCTGCATCCGGGCTCTGTCCCGTGCACGTCCCGCGCCGTGGTGGGAGAGGCAGAGCTATAAGCGCGGTCATGGGCGCCTCCCCCTCACGGCAGCACCTGTGTCAGCAGCAAAGGGTTCTGGGATCTGTAGTCCCCTTTCGCATTGTTGGTCCCCTCGCGGGAGTGGCTGGCATCAAGAGAGTTAGCCCTGGGACTCCTGTCCCACCAGGGCGTGCAGATAATGGCATTTTTATATAGGGCTAGCATGGTCTCCTTTATAGCGAGCCTAAGGCTCCTGGTGCTGGGGGAGCCTGTGTGCTTGTGTTCGGCCAATGTTACAGGACCTCCCTACTGGGTTTGGCTCATGACATCCCTCTGATAGGACATTTGGGGCAAGACAGGACCTTTGCCAGGCTTGTCTTCCACTTTTAGTGGCACAGAATGAAGATTGCCTCAGATGCCTTCTGTATGTCTTGCCACACCTGCCAGGCAGTTGGAAATCAGGGAAAAATCTAAGAGAAAGGTCTGACCTGTTTGCGTCCACCATATGCAGTTATCATTTCAGATTGCATTCTGCTCTGTTTTTACTCCTGGCACCAGGAACGAATCAATAAAGTTTCTGTCGGTCCGGGTAGCTAGTTTTAGTATCACTTCCCTCACATTACAACAAATTTTTGTTTTGACCTGCGCCCTTCACCCAACAAGTCCTAGTGCCTTTCCTCCTAAAGGATTTATTATATCCTACGTAGTGTAGGATTAAAATATCCCTGAGCTCCTCCCTCACAGTGAGGGGGTTGTAGCCCTTGACAGGCTAGGGGTCCCTATCAATAGGGTAATCCCAGATGATGAAGCATGCCACCTCGGTGGGTGATGGGATTACGTCCTAATTAAAGGACTCTCTCAGAGGTATTCTGAGATCATCTTTTTGCGTCACTCTTACTGTCAATAGTGTTTCTCTCAGATCCGAGGATATTCTGTGTTTACTCATTACGGTCAGGGATTCTATCCTCGCAGGTCTTTAAAAATTCCCTAGGAACCCCCTTTACCTTATTGTATTTATTGCTCTTGGTGGACCACACCACCTGGTATCCAGGGACCATCCCTCTGAGGTCAGTAACTGCACCTATGGTGGCTGGTGCTCTGCAGGGGATCTTTAGCCACGTTGGGTTCCCCAGGAAGGTAGGGTCTGACAGAGGCACTATCTTCATGTCTGCGTACATGAAGTCCATATCGGATGAGTGTGGTGTAACTTACCAGTTGACCACACCCTATCACCCCCAAACCAATGGTCTTGTGGAGAGATTCAACAAGCCCTTGAAGGGCATGATTATGGGCCTGCCTGAGCCCATGAGGCATTAGTGGGATGTGCACTTGCCATGCCTTGCCTTTGCCTATAGGAAGATGCCACAGAAAGGTGTAGGGCTTGCCCCTTTGTACTCCTCTATGGCCACCCTATTACGGGACCTCTGAGCATTCTCAAGGAGGGGTTGGAGCAAGCTCCCAGGAAAATGCCCCCAGGATGTGGTCAGCTACATGCTGGCCCTCTGCCACCAGAGGCATTACTTCTGGAAGAAGGCAAAAAGCAATTTAGAGGCCAGTCAGGATGTCATGAGGCTCTGGTATGATGAGAAGGCCACTCTGGTGGAGTTTCAGCCTGGCCAGAAATTGTGGGTCATGGAGCCAGTAGAGCCCAGGTGAGGAACTTCGATTTTCGATCGTGATCGAATCGACCCGCCATCTTGTGCTCCGCCGCCATTTTGTGTTGCCATCCCTCAGGCAGCACGGCGAACAAAGTCTATTCTGCTTTTTCTGCAGCTTCGTGTTAAAATGGTCTTTCTGCCTCTATTTGCAAAGCTGGTGTTAGGTCTGGCCGAGTACACTAATCCCTGTCTGGTTTTTCTAATCCTCGTCTCAACTATCTGTTGGTTCACACTATTCTTTCCTGACTTTATCTTATCGTCTGGCCTTCACTATCCTCTGCTAGCATTCTCTTGTTTCACAACTGTCCTCCAACACACACAAATGTATCTCGCCACCTGCAAGTTTGATACAAATCCGTTAATAAATTAGTTTGAGGGAGGGGTGACAAACACAGTTGAAGGAAAGGTTTCTTCGAGTCATCTGACACTTTTGTTTTCAAATTACTCCTATTGGTTCTGTCCTATTTTCCAACTTTCCTTATTGGCTCTTTCTTGTATTTGCTGGGAGTATACTTGGTTAATGTATATAGTATCTATATGGTATAAAAGTTTGTGCGCCACAGAGTGAAGTGGCAGTCTCCTGAGAACTAGGCCTGGGCGAAAATTTCGTTCCGTTCGCGGAAATTGCGATAATTTGACATTTTCGCGTTCTGCGGAGAGCGCGAAAATGTCAAAAATTCCGGTTTCCACAGCTTGGCAATAATTTGTTTCTTGCTCGCGCTGTAAAATAATACATTCTCGCGCTCGCGCGATCGCCTTACCTGAATCCCTGCGTTCGCCGACAAGTTTTCTTGATCCGGTCGCGTTCTCCATGCGATGTTGTATTGTTTTTAGTCATTTGCGCTGTCTCGCGACAGTTCGCGCCCGCAGTGACGTCATGCGTCGCGTGATCACGTCTTTCTTCTCGCGATCATGCACCGCGAGACAACTCAAAACAAGATGGCCGCGCCCGCAAGCAACCACTTGGGTAAGTTGGCGACCCGCAACCATGCAGAAAATCTCACGAACATGCCGGAAAAAAACTTCCGCATCCTCGCGATATTTCCGCTTGTTTGCGATAATTTTAAACATTTTCACGATAATTTGCGAAAGTTAATTTCGCAAATTCCGCCCACCCCTACTGAGAACCTACCTTGTGTACTGCTGCAGCTAATAAATCTGATATTCTAACGCCTAACAGAGTGTCCCGTGTCTCTGTGTAGCTGAGCAGGAGGAACCCAGGAGATTAAGGCGTCCCCTGCGCCGCCAGGCCCAAAAGGTTATGGTTCTTCAACTGGCGCCCAACGTGGGGCTGCTTCAGTGGTACCGGTTCTGCCTGAAGGTCGTGAGGAACCCCGCAAGAAAATTCCGGAGGGTTCGCGAGCCACCTCAAGCGACCCCTGTATGTCGAAAGTGGTCCGAATGTCTTTTGCAGCACGGTTACTCCTTCCTGACAGCTACTAACAACCGCTGCCCTGACTGCTGCCCTGCCTTGGCCCTTTCTTTGATGATGTATGGTAAGGCGAGACGATAGACGGGCCTCTGTTGGTGTGAGAAGAAGTCCTTAGTTAAGTATCTTCGTGGGTCGCGCCCACAATTTTTGTCCTTTGTTTTCTTAGTATTTGTAGTCCTTAGTCTTCTACTATTGCAATAATCGAAACCGAGGCTAAGTGCATTTGTGCTGCGTAAACTGAGTTTTACTCCCTTTTAGTTTGTGAACAGTCAGGTAAAATCGCGAGATGCCTGGTCTGACTAAGTTTGGAAAAATTGGTTGATTTGGTTGTAATAGGGATTCCCAACTTGAGGACTCTTGTCCGATTCCTTGAGTTGGAACTCCCACATATGTGCTCTATTCGAAACATGGTATTGGCCCCATTGCCTTTAACGAGATATGGACCCGATACACGAAGAAAGATGGTGTTTTAAAATGGCCAGAAAATGATAGTTTCGATTCTAATGTGCTAGATAATTTGGAAGCAGTCCTATTCAAAAGAAAAGCCCGGCCGGCAATGTTTGACTCTTTCCGCCTTTGGCGTAAGGAAGCCAAACAGAAAGAAATTAAGCAAGCAAAACGAGATAGGAAAGCACAGGGTATGACGATTATACAGGCTGCTCAACAATTCAAAGATGATGAAATTGATAATGCAACTGAAATTTCAGAAAGACAGCATCGAATGGCGATAGATAAATGCTATCCGGTGTTGCCTGTTTCCCCTTCTGAAAACAAGAAAGATATAGATGAAGATCCCCTAATGTCCCATTTATTGAGGTTGCCTCCGCCCTATGCACAAAGTGCTAATGCACCCCAATTGTTACAGCCTGTTCAGCCGCCAGCGGTACCTCCGCCTGTTCCGACTCTTCCGCATTTGCCTCCTCCAGTATTACCACCTCCGCCAGTTTTACCATTAACTTCAACTTCTTTGCCCTCATCTCCTGACCTTCGATCTCCTTTGCCTTCTGCTCCTCCTGCAATTATCGTTTCTCCTCCTGTCAGTTCTCCTAATACTTTGTCTCCAATTCCTATGTCTAATTCTCCGTCTGTGCGTAAACGTCTCACAGACACTGTCACTGGTATTCTATCTCCTTTCTTTGGAGCTCTAAGTGTGTCTCCGGCTTTTGCTCGAAGACAGTCTCGTAGTCAGTTCCCAGATTTTGAAGAACAAGAAAGGCTAGACTCTCTCGCACGTAAATGGATCAAGAAGGGTCCTCAATATAGTGTGTCTGATATTATGCCTACTTTCTCACAATGGAATGCGCAAAGATATGTTTTTAATGTAATGTGCGATACTCTCATTAAAGAATGGGAAGATGTGGATTCGAGTCCGATCCCACAAGATCTGTTAGATGTCCAGACTGATTTTGAGAAAGGACTTGTTGTGGGTTCCAAGGTTGAGAGAGCTGTAAGGACACTTATTTCTTATAGGTCCTTGTTGTTCTCTCAGGCTTTTCTTGATTCTGATCCGTCGGTTAGACCAACACTGAAAAGCTATCCCATGAGAGAGGTTCCTCCAGTATGGAAGGAAGCGGTTGCAGCAGTAGGTGCTAATGCAGCTATTCCTGCTCACTTTCAACGTATATGGTTACATGTTCCATGGAAACGATCTGAAGTCTTGGCCCTTAAGCAGACTCTACCAGATCCCCGTAAGAACCCTGCAGGTTATTACAAAGAATTATCGCAGACAGTATATGCTTGCATCATGAATTTAGCTGATATCGACATGTTGATGGGAAATGTGGTCCCAGAGACAATATGGGCTAAGATTCGTAAGGAGGATCATGCACAAGAATTAGGTGCTACTTGGGATGTTATAACTACCACAGATAGAGACCAAGTGGGTGGTGCAAAGCCTGAAGCTCTGATTTTGGAACTCCCTGGTAGGATTAATACATTAATGAAAACTATGATGCCTGCATTGAGAGTTAACTGGGATAAATTAGCAGCATGCAAACAGAAGAAAGACAAAAGTGTCTCTGATTTCTTTACTCGTTTTGAGGAGACATTTATCGATCACAGTGGTCAGGATATGGCTACAGAGGGTGGACAGCGATTATTTGTGGACAAATTCGTATTTAATTTGCTTCCCGAGCTGTCGCACAAATTAAAAGATTCTGAAAGTTCATGGGCTGTTTCTTCTTCTGCCCAGATATTGGCTACGGCACAATATTATGAGAATAGAGATAAAGAAGAGAAGGAAAAGCAAGAGAAAAAGACGAAAGAATTAAAAACGAAGGTTCTCTTGCAACAAGCTTATCCTCCTCGCTATGTTCAGCCTCAGTTTCAACAACCTCCACAGTTTCAGAGGTTGTATCAAAAACCTGAATCATACATTCCGCGACCTTTGTTGGGTCCTAATCAATGTGCCTATTGTAGAGATGAAGGTCATTTTAAGAATAGTTGTCCGGTTTTATTACAGCGCAATGGAGCATTATCTGCTCCACGAGGTCGTGCTGGCCTTCAGTCAGCAAACAGAGGTAGAGGTCGAGGTGTGTTGACTCAAGAACAGCGTGCCCTTCCTTCTCCCAATTCTGTGAACTATTTTGATCAGCAAAATGTAAGGTCTACGCAATATTATAATGAAGATCATTATATTGAAAATGGAAATGAAAATCTTCATGCTAACTAGGACAGCCATGGACAAAGTAAGGGAGTTATGTTGATTCCAGTAGATCAGAATGGACCTTATGTTAACGTCACTACAATGGGTGTTTCAGAGGAATTTCTTCTAGATACTGGGGCGATGAGAAGTTCTATAATTCATTCCAAACTCCCTGGGGCACCTTTGTCTGGCTTAACAAATGTTTCTGTCGGATTCTCTGGCGCCCCTGTTCATAACCCAGTTTCATGTCCTTTGCCTATTACAATTGGCCCTTATGACTTGGAAGCTCCACTTCTCTTGACGAATGGTTGCGCTGAGAATCTGTTGGGCTTATATCTATTGAAAAGAATGCATGCTACGATATATTGTTCTCCTTCTGGTGTACATCTTACTTTAGGACAAAAACTGACTTCTCCAATGTATTTATCCAAAGATCAGTTTCCACCTGAATTGCTTTCTCTTCCAGCAACACTTTGGGCCACGGGTCCGAACGATGTGGGTTGTCTTGAGATTCCACCTTATGTTGTCACTCTCAAACCTAATCTTGAATTGCCACGCATTCCGCAGTATAGGATTTCCACTGAAGGTGAAAAAGAGCTTTTAGAAATTATTCATGACTTGATTCAGAAGGGTGTGGTTGAGGAAACGAGAGGTAACACGTGCAATAGTCCTATTCTTCCTGTTCTTAAATGCACTGATCCTTCTCAGCCACCTGTATATCGTTTTGTGATTGATCTCCGGGAAGTAAACAAAATTGTTGTACCACCGTTTCCCGTAGTATCAGCTATCACTGCTTTGTTGACAATGATACCTTCTACAGCGACCTGGTTTTCTGTTATCGATCTAAAGAATGCCTTCTTTAGTATTCCTATTGCAGAAGAGAGTAGGGACATTTTTGGCTTCTCTCTTGGAGGCCGAAGCTTCCGGTTTAAGCGCGCACCTCAAGGCTATTGTGAAAGTCCCTCTATTTACAGCCAAGCTTTAAAAAGTCATCTTGATACTTTTCATTTGCCGTCTGGCGCTGCTCTTATCCAATATATGGATGACTTGTTAATAGCTGCTGATTCAGAAGAGATTTGCAAAAATGTTACTGTTGCATTGTTACGCCATTTGTTTGATCTGAATCATAAGGTTTCACCCTCCAAACTACAATACGTTCGTAGAGAGGTTACCTACTTGGGTCATCTCCTATCAAAGGAGGGACGACGATTAACACAAGAACGAATTCAGGCAATTACGCAAATGTCTGTGCCATCCACACAAAGGGATGTACGTGCCTTTCTGGGTATCACCTCTTATTGTAGGCAATGGATCCCTAACTTCTCTCTGATAGCCAAACCTCTGTTGGCCCTCACTTTGAAAGATACGCCTCAACCTCTTCCATGGACTGATGAGTGCCAAAAGAGTTTTTCCGATTTACGTCCTGCTCTATGTTCCGCTCCTGTATTGGGTACCCCCGATTACAGTCAGCCTTTTACGCTCTATGTTCACGAAAGGGAAGGTTGTGCGTTGTCAGTTTTAACGCAGCGATTTGGAGACAAACAGCGGCCATGTGCCTATTTTTCGGCTACGTTAGACCCAGTAGCTAAAGCATTGCCCAGTTGCCTCAAAGCGACAGCAGCAGCAGCAATTTCTATTCAACAGTCTGCTGGAGTGGTGTTGGATAACACTCTCATTGTTATGGTACCACATGCAGTGGATACCTTACTAAATAGAACGAAAACGCAGCATCTTACGAGCGCTCGTCTAACTGGATCCGAGCTGACACTGTTGGCTAGTCACTTACACATCAAACAATGTAATACCCTAAATCCAGCCACTCTGTTGCCCCTTCCAGATGAGAAAAGTGTTGAGGAGCAACATGATTGTTTCTTTCGTACTGAGGAAGAGACTAAAGGAAGAATTGATTTGAAAGACACACCGCTAGAGAATCCGGATGGAACTCTATGGGTAGATGGTTCTTGTTTTAAAATGCCTAATGGGGATACAGTTTCAGCGTATGCTGTAACTACTTTGCATACAGTTTTGGAAACAGCACGTATTAGGCATAATTCAGCTCAAGCAGCAGAATTGATAGCTTTAACAAGAGCCGAAAGACAGTATGCTTTTGGTGTAGCGTTCAGCTTTGGGCGTCTTTGGAAGGAAAGGGTATTTCTCACTTCACATGGCACTAAAATACAACATGGTCAGTTAGTGACTGATCTCCTTGAATCACTTGCCTTACCTACCCAAATAGTGATTGTGAAGTGTAGTGCACACAAAAAGATTACGGATGACGTTGGTCGAGGAAATGCATTTGCAGACGAAGTAGCGAAAAAGACAGTGAGAGATGCAACAAGTCGAATGTATGTGACGGGTCCTGCAAATTGGGTTAGAGAGAGAGGAATGTATGAGGATACAGTAGAAAGTGTACGAGCAATTCAGAACGAGGCTTCAGAGAAAGAGTTGAGCAAGTGGAAAGAAAGTACAGGAATGTTAGATGAGATGGGTTGTTGGGTGGAATTATCTGAACACCAGCGTTGGCTGTTACCAGATGCCTATGTGCTCCCAGTGGTCACTATGGCACATGTGCAAAGGGTATATGCAAACTTCTAGCTCCAGTGTGGCGAAATGAATAGATTCCAAAATGTGCAGACAATATAGTGAAACATTGTATTGTTTGTCTAATGTACAACCCGGGAAAGGGAACCCCAACTCCAGCAGGTCACTTTGCTCCTCCAACATATCCATTTGAGGTGTTGCAGATCGATTATATTCATATGGAGCGATGCAACAACTTCAAATATGTTCTGGTGGTAGTATGTGCTTTTTCAAGATGGATAGAAGCATACCCTCTAAAAGACAACACAGCTTTATCCACAGCTAAAATTCTATTGAAAGAATTTTTCCCCAGATTTGGTTTGCCGCGCATTGTCTGGAGTGACAATGGGAGCGAATTTGTTGGCCAAGTCATGCAGAAAGTTTGTGCGGGTCTTGGTATCAAACAAAAGTTTCATGCGGCAAATCATCCACAATCAGCGGGTTTAGTAGAATGCTACAACGGTACATTGAAGTTAAAATTAGCAAAGGTTCAGGCTAGTACAGGACTCAATTGGCCCGACGCTTTACCATTAGCTCTACTATCCACCAGAACTGCAGTACACTCTCGTTTGGGACTTAGCCCTTACGAAGTGGTTTTTGGACGCCCGGCTAATGTATGGGGAGTCCCTAGCCCTAAAAAATACTCAGACTTGCCATATCCAATTTTGATTGATTACGTGCATGATCTCACGACTAAATTGCGTGTTCTCCATCAACAGGTTCAGAGTGCTTTACCAGAGGCTTCCACAGACCCAGGTCATTCCATCCGACCAGGTGACTGGGTCTGCACCAAAAATTTCCAAAGAACGGGAAATTTGGAGCCCAGATGGAGGGAGCCCCGAATGGTCTTGCTCACCACGAGAACAGCAGTTAAAGTCGAGGGAAAGAAGATTCACGGCGTGCATTGCAAGAAAGTGCCTTTGCCCTTACCTTACGATCAATGGGTGCGTAGGGGCATTGGTGACTCTGAGAGCGAGAAGGTTCCACGATTCATACCCTTTAGTGATGCACGCCTGAATGGGACACTGTCTGAGAAAGAGGACGACGATATTCTACAGGAAGCAATACCATTGCATCGTCGATTAGATACAACCAATCCACGAACATTGTTTCAAAATCAGAGCACTCCTGGAAAGGAACGATACAATCTGAGACCTAGACAAAAGAACACTTAAGATTTTTTCCTCTCTTGTGTAGTATTCTGTCCCGGTTGCAGGGTCACGGTAGGAGTCTTAATTGTGACCTGAGTAGTGGCAATAGGCCTGCTGGACTTGCAGTGTCATAGGACGGCAGATAATCATAATTGAGTGATCGAGGAAGATTGCCGTGAGCATCCATTAGAAAGATGGAAACTACACAAGACAAAAGAGAGAGAAAGGATGAAATGAAGAAAGAATCCTGTAGATTAATGTACAGTTGTTTTAATATAACCTTATGTGTTATTATATAATTGTGTATTGTTTTGGCGTTTATAGGTTTGTTTGCTTATGTTCTGCAGCAAAAAGTTGTCTCCCCTTCTTCCTCTTCGTCTTCTTCTACTGTCTCTCCACATCTCTTTCATACCCTTCCTCAACATGAACTCATTAGAAGAAATGAATATTACAACAATTCCTTTGTCCAGTTGTTACATCAACACCAGTTAGTGGTCAATACGACTGACTGTTGGGTGTGTGGACTTATGCCACATACCACAGAGAAAGGAATGCCATATTTGGTTCTCCCGTTGTCCTATGAGGGTTCCGCTTGGGCTTATTTTTTCATTTTCTCCAATGCCTACCAAAGTAAGTTCAAACGCTCCATGAGTTCATATATTGGTGGTCCAGATTTTAGTCATAGCTCATTAATTAAGGGAATGGTAGCTATGGCTAAAATCATGGAAAATAGTAAGATTTCCATTGATGAAAGAAAAGCGTATACAAACTGGAACGTCACCCATCATGTCTCTAGTCTTAGTGATAAAATCAAACAAAGGACATCTCCGCCCGTTTGGACGATTCCTCATCAGGGAAATTTCTGTCTGCAAATTAATGATCGCTCTTCTGACACCATACAAAGAAATAACTGTTCCCACACGTACGTTTATTCCTCTCAAAACTCGCCTCCTCTAGTGCCGTCTCAAGGCACCTATTTCATTTGCTATAATAGAGCTTACACATGGTTACCCACGGGTTTTTCTGGCACCTGTTATATAGCTTTCCTTCTTCCCCCTACATACACCGCTTCTGCAAACTATCATCGAAACAGATATGGCAGAGGGATTATTGATTCGAAAGATACAGCAGGACAAGAGGGAGGAGATTTCCTCAAAGGATTTCTTCCTTTTTGGGGTCCAATGGCCAACAGCAGAAATATAAGGCAACTGGTCCGTGTCGTAGAGACCACAATAGACATCACTGTAGGAGCCTTAAGTAATATCACGGCAGAACTACAGGCGGACCGTCTTATGACCTTACAAAATCGAGTTGCCTTAGATTTTGTTCTTGCAGATCGTGGTGGAGTGTGCAAATTGATCGGGTCAAGTTGCTGTATTTTCATACCTAATGACGCTCCGACAGTATACCAAGCTATCTCCAAGTTGCATATAATCTCTGAGTCGATTCACCAGGACGATGGAGATTGGTCCTTTTTGGAGTGGTTTTGGGGACTACTGTCCAAATGGGGTTGGAAAGCATTGACATTTCTTGGAATAATTTTGACCATTATTTTCTCCTGTTGCCTTTGTATGCACTGTGGTCCCGCCATCTGTGACCTATGTGCTACTATGTGCATCCCTAAGCCCAAATCGCCAAGAACAGAAAACATAAGAATGATGTTACAGCAACAGCTCGATGACCTCATGGCTATTAACATTGACTCAGATTAACATTAGTCTACCTTGCCTGAGATCTGGCAAAAGGAGGGTCTGAGGAACTTCGATTTTCGATTGTGATCGAATCGAACCGCCATCTTGTGCTCCGCCGCCATTTTGTGTTGCCATCACTCAGACAGCACGGCGAACAAAGTCTATTCTGCTTTTTCTGCAGCTTCATGTTAAAATGGTCTTTCAGCCTCGATTTGCAAAGCTGGTGTTAGGTCTGGCCGAGTACACTAATCCCTGTCTGGTTGTTCTAATCCCCGTCTCAACTATCTGTTGGTTCACACTATTCTTTCCTGACTTTATCTTATCGTCTGGCCTTCACTATCCTCTGCTAGCATTCTCTCATTTCACAACTGTCCTCCAACACACACAAACGTATCTCGCCACCTGCAAGTTTGTTACAAATCTGTTAATAAATTAGTTTGAGGGAGGGGTGACAAACACAGTTGGAGGAAAGGTTTCTTCGAGTCATCTGACACTTTTGTTTTCAAATCTCTTCTATAGGTTCTGTCCTATTTTCCAACTTTCCTTATTGGCTCTTTCTTGTATTTGCTGGGAGTATACTTGGTTAATGTATATAGTATCTATATGGTATAAAGGTTTGTGCGCCACAGAGTGAAGTGGCAGTCTCCTGAGAACCTACCTTGTGTACTTCTGGGACAACTGTACTAGCTGCAGCTAATAAATCTGATCTTCTAACGCCTAATAGAGTGTCCCGTGTCTCTGTGTAGCTGAGCAGGAGGAACCCAGGAGATAAAGGCGCAAAAGGTTCTGGTTCTTCACAGGGCTCTCCAGGACCACTGGTCTGGCCCATAAGAAACCATGGCATGAAAGAGGGAGGCCACCTACTTGGTGGACTTCCAGACCCCAAGCAACCCCCTAAGGGTGATCCATGTAAACAGACTTGACCCTGGAGACAGTCTACCTCTGAACAAAATTTACAGGCTGTCAGACAGGGTGAGATCCAGCATCAAGGAAGAAGTGTCCAAGATGTTGGCAAGAGGGGTTAATGTTAATGTTATTGTACAGCGCACTGTGACCCTACGGGTATCCTCGCCGTGAGATACGTGTGCCCTGCTGAACATAGATGCTATAAGAGAGGCAGTTTTCCAACGAAGAGGAGGACTAAAATTATGCACTGGGATAGAGCCAGGTCTTTATTTTCTTCCTAAACTGCCGCAGGTCTTCTATCTGTATGAGTTCCATTGGAAGTTTATTCCAGAGCTACGCCGCTGTAATGATAAAGGTTCTTCCTCCTGATTTTGTTTTTCTAAACCTGGGCCCTCTCACCAATTTAGCTGAGGAAGAGCGAAGACTACGGATGGGGACATACTATTCGAATTTGTTCTGCAACGGTTTAGGCCCAAGACCATGCACAGCTTAAAAAACAATACAGAGCAACTTGAATTGCATCCTCTGTAACACTGGAAGCCAATGGAGCTCCGTAAGAACCTGCAAGGCTGATGAACGTCGAGGTCTCATTAGGGCTAGCTTGGCCGCCATTGTCTGGATTCTCTGGAGTCTCCCAATCAGATACATTGGGGACAGCAAAGCATTGCAATAATCCAGCTGGCTCAAGATGACACTCCTTACTATCGGCGCTCTGGCCTGTGTTGGTAGCATCGGAAGAATCTTTTGAAGCCCTCTAATGAGGGAAAAGCTGCTCCCGACTGTTTTGTTTACTTGAGTTTCCAGACTCAACTTGTCATTAAAATTAACTCCCAGGTTACGCACCGTCTCGGAGGGTATCAGTGGAGTGACCGAAGGAATAGGCTAAAACCCAGTTGGGAGTAAAAGTGGAACTTTTCCTACTTCACAATATAAGATCTCCGTCTTGTTGCCATTAAATTGCAAAGAATTATTTTTTGACCATTGTGCAGTATCTTGCATACAAGCATGGCATTTTTTCAGGGATATGGATTGATTTTCCTCCAGTGACAGGATAAGTTATGTATTGTCTGCATAAATTACAAGATTTACGTTATGCGACTTAATAACAGCAACCAAAGGGCTCATCTAAACATTAAACAATATCGGACTGATAGTGGACCCCTGAGGAACACCATGCTGGATGTTAGTAAACTCTGATTGGTAGGGGGGAAGAGCTACTGCCTGTCGTCTATTGTCCAGATATAACTGAAACCACTTCAATGCCATGCCCCTCACCCCAACTCCTTCCAGCCTTGCCAGAAGGACCTCGTGGTCGACCGTATCAAATGGGGCAGCCAGGTCCAGCAAAATCAATATAGCTGATTGTCCCCTGTCCGCTCACATTCGAAGATCGTCCAGAACAGTCACCAGAGCAGTCTCTGTCCCAAGTCCTAGTCAGAAGCCAAATTGCACATCCGCTAGCTTGTTATTGACCTTTAAGAACTGAGAGACTGTCTTGCTAACCAGACGCTCTGAGATCTTCACCAGATAGGGCAGAAGAGGGATAGGTCTGTAGCTTTTTGGACATGCTGGATCAAGCGAATCTGTTTTTCAAAAGTGGTGTGATTATTGCTTGTTTCCAGCAGGTTGGTACCAGCCCACTACTCAAAGATTGATTACAGATCAACCGGAATACCAGGAAGAGCTCTGAACCTAGTTCTTTCCATATTATACGGGGTAGTGGATCCATAGGAGAGCCTGAGGAGACACAAGCCCTCTAATAGTCCCTGGTCCAGCCCGGTGGTGTTGGTACCAAAGGTTTCCCCACTGGGCACCAATCCAGAACTCTGGTTCTGCATGGACTGTCGAGGACTCAACTCAGTCACCAGGTCTGATGCACACACCATGCCCTGAGCTGATGAGTTTATTGACAGGCTGGGTGCTGCCAAGTTAATCAGAATCTTTTATTTGACATCAGGGTACTGGCAGATCGCTCTGACTGAGAGGAGCAAAGATAGGCCAGCATTTTCAACCCCAGAGGACCACATCTAGTTTTGGGTGATGCCTTTTGGCTTTAAAAATGCCCCTGATACCTTCCAAAGGTTGTTTAACAGGGTCCTGACTGATGAGGAGACCTTTAGTGCCACCTACTCAGATGACATTGCAGTCTACAGTTCCATCTTGGAGGAACACCTGCATCACCTCCACAAGGTGCCATCAAGGCCAGTAAGTGCCAGATTGGGCAGGGTTCCGTGGTGTACCTGTGATACCGGGTAGGTGGGGGCAAGGAGCAGCCCCTCCAGGTCAATATTGAGGCTCTCATGGCCCGGCAACCACCTAAAACCCAGTCAGAAGTGAGAGCCTTCCCAGGCCTCACAGGCTACAAAAGAAGATTTTTTAAGGGTTATGGCACCATTGTTGTCCTTTTAACTGAGCTGACTTCTAAGAAGCAGCCCAAATTGGCGATCTGGACAGAGGCTTGTCAGAAAGCCTTTGACACCCTCAAGGAACGCACATATACAGCATCTGTAATCCAGGCACTTGATTTCTCCAAGCAATTCATCGTGCAGATGGATGCTTCAGAGCATGGGATAGGGGCAGTCCTAGCAAAGCTGAATGAGGAGGGCCTACACCAACAAATGGCCTTCATTAGTATGAGGATATTTCCACGGGAACAGAAATGGAGTGCCATTGAAAGAGAAGCTTTTGCTGTGGTCTTGGCACTGAAGAAATTGAGATCAGACCTGTTTGGGACTCACTTCCTGGTCTAGACAGACCACAGGCCCCTACAATGGCTCATGCAGATAAGGGGTGATAATCCCAAACTGTTGAGGTGGTACCTCTCCCAACAGGGCCCGACAGGACCGGACAAAATGTCTTGCGCACTTAGGAAGTGCCTACCACTCCTACCCCAGCACGCCCCGCCCACCCCAACCAATTGAGTCAGAGTTTGGTAGGCTCACTTTCCATCTTTTAAGTTAGATTTACTACTGCAGATGTGTCCGTGCTCTTTGCAGAAAAATCGGCACTACTTAATATATGTAAGTTCACCAGGAATCCATGGGATGTAAAAAGGTACTTTTGGCTGTGAACTTATGAATGGGACCCTTTGTAGCTATGTACAAAAATGATGCATTCATAGACCTGTACCAGTGCGAGAATTCAATGAAGGGAGAGCTGAAATGCTTTGAGACAGTCTTGTCTGTCTCGACTGTGCACCAGTTGGTAAAAATCCAGTTTATTGGCATTGGTAGGGTGAAACAAGATAGCACATTAAATGGGTCCGGAAGTGGAGGTGTGATGGGAGGAGGACCACTTCAGATACTTGGGTATACAAGTGGCATTACAAATAAAATACGGGCAATAATAACGGGTCTCAAAAATGATGTGAAGTTTTGAAACACCTTGCCACTGTTCATCATTGATCATTGATCAGGTATCACTTGTCAAAATGGTCATCTTGCTGAGATGTTTGTTTGGAATGCTGAATCCAATGTGACCACTTCCAAAAGAGTGGGCCTGGGCTAAATTTCCGTTCCGCTCGCGGAAATTGTGATAATTTGACATTTTCGCGTTCTGCGGAGAGCGCGAAAATGTCAAAATTTCCGCATTCCGCAGCTTAGCGATAATTTGTTTCTTGCTCGCGCTGTAAAATAATACATTCTCGCGCGCGCGCGATCGCCTTACCTGAATCCCCGCGTTCGCCGACAAGTTTTCCCGATCCGGTCGCGTTCTCCACGAGATGTTGGATTGTTGGTAGCCGTTTGCGCTGTCTCGCACCCCGCAGTAATGTCATTGGTCGCGCGATCACGTCTTTCTACTCGCGATCATGCACCGCGAGAAGAGTGAAAACAAGATGGCAGCGCCCGCGAGCAACCGCATGGGTAAGTTGGCGAGCCGCGACCATGCAGAAAATACCGCGAACGGGCGGGAAAAAAACTTCCGCATCTTCGCGATATTTCCGCGTGTTTGCGGAGATTTGTAACATTTTCGCGATAATTTGCGAAAATCACTTTCGCAAATTCCGCCCACCCCTACAAAAGACCTATTTTGGCTACTGGCCAAATTACTGGGCGTTTGTGAGCTGGGAAACATAGTAGAGTAGTCAAGTCAAGTCAAAGTACATTTTATTCGGCCATAGACCATAAAAGCATCACACAAAATAAAAACATCATACAAAGTTAAAAACACATAATTTCTTTAAAAGCATCCAAGATACAGATGTCTCAAAAGTACCTTGTGTATATAAAGGGCACATAAAATACATGAACCAAAATCAGCGAGTAATACATTAAGTACCATGGGGCTTATTTATGAGCCCATGTGACACTTTTGCGCTGCCGTTGCATCACTTTTTGTGACGCACCGGCGGCGTAAAAAAATGCGCCATTTTGCGCCCTATTTACAAAGTGACACATCCAGGCAAATGCGTCACTTTGTAAACCCCTGCACCACATTATACCTGCACCAGGTATAATGTATGCAGGGTGGGCGTTCCCCAGCAAAAAGCATTGTAGAAATGCGTCGGTTTTGCGCCGACAGATACTTCAGTAATACTGACATATCTGTCATTCCTTGCGACATGATGTGTCATACAGTAAATATGACGCATCTATAGTGTCGCAAGGAGGGCGCACTGAGAAGTGTTGCATCGCTGCTTTGTCGCAGCGATGCAACACTTCTCATAAATAAGGCCCCATATATTTTCAGGATGTGAAAGACAGTAGTTATACCATTTAATATGGAGTAACACACCTCCTGCGAGCCTAAAGATTGCAAAGTATATTAACCCTTCTCTCTGAAGTCTCAGATTCGAATTGCGTACAAGTGAGACCAGAAAAGAAGGTCTTGGCTCTGAATACAGGGTACAGAATAACATTAAATGACTGGTGCTCTGTAAGGAAAAACCATCACACCGGCAAGGCGCGTGGTCCCTACTCCAGGCCCCGGCTATGGGGAAAGAGAATTTAAAATGCAGAGTTTCTAATCTGGTTATTAGCCTTCATAGAAGAGTGTAGCTGGAAACACTAAGATTAAGGTGTGACAAAAAGGGCCCTGGGCTTCCCGAATGTCAACGTCTCTTACATGACTCTTTAGCTCCAGCATGTGGTAATTGGATGTCTGAACGGGACAACTGGGAAATTACTGCTCGAGGGACACGTGAGCAAACTCCCCCAGAAGTTACTCATGGTAGGAAGCAATAGTCAACCTCGGCTGGGAAAATGTGCGAATGAGTGGCGAGGATAATTATAAATTGTCCCTTGTGTTCACCAGATATGGACATTTTTATCCTTCAGCCATTCAAGTACATTTGACAAGATATGGTGGAGGCTGAGTGGATGGAAAGAAAGTGTGAAACAGGAGGATATTTATTTTCCAATGGCAAGATTCTGTGACTGAGATATGTATTCTGTTTTTAACATCAACTTTGTTTTCCTGTTAGGCTTTGCTATGAGCTTCAAACTTGAAGCATAAGCGAAAAGATGAACAATTCTTGTTTTGACAACAAAATACTAAATAAAGAATTATTACAAATCAAAAGAAACAATGAACCTGATTGTAATATTAATCCTGAGAAAATCATAGAGTGCATCAAGGAACATCTTTTGAGCTTCAGTGTTTCTGTCCCAACTCAAGGCACCACAAGAGTGCCACATTTATTATAAATGTGTTTCAATAAATCTAAGATCACCAGTTCTAAACACATAGCACGTGCATGATTTCCTCAAGAACCAACATATTTGCATCCTTTTCCTGACTGAAACACAGCTGAGTACCATCTTATTAGTTTATTAGCATGGGTGAACAAGAAAAGTGAATTTGCTGTCTGTATTTACCGAGATCATTTGTTGCTTGGCAATGATAGCAAACGTATTTGCATCCTGGATATTGAATTACCAAGTCTAATATACCTTATCCTCAGTAACGTTGAGTCAAAAATAGTATTAATTATCTCCCCACCAATATAATGCAGTCTTCTCCAAATTATCTTTGATTAATTATTTGCCACTACATAGGTGCCGATCACGATCCTGTAAAAATCGGGTACGAACCGTCGGACGGAGCATATTCTCCGTCCGACGCGTACCCGGTCGTAAAAATATACAAACATGGAAGTACGATTCGCACGGAAATACCATTTCTGTACGAATCGTACAAAACCCCGACCGACGAAAATAAACATACAAATGTGATCCGGGAAAGCGGCGACGTGACGTCGGGACGCACGCAGCCTGCCATTCACGAACCAGGAATTACGATTCGCACCGACGTCATCCCGCACAGACAATATTTTCCGGCAGCCAAAAACTGCCGGGAAATCAGGACGACGCGAACAAGGAGTACCTGCACGCGACGGACAGACATGGACCCGAACCTACGTGTCATCCCGGCCCTCATAGCAGTCGACCTCCTCCACAGGTTACGACGCAGACGCCGCAGAAGGTCAGAACAACAAAGGGAGGGGGGAAAGGGGGGGGCAGGACCAGGGGCAGGCCACAAAACCCCCACCAAAGTCACACAGCACACATGCCCTGGACATACCTGACCCCCAGGCCCTGGTCACTACGAGAGGGTGGGGGCGTGTCCAGCAAAGCCAGCGTCCGCCACAACGGAAGTGCTTGACGACGCGAACCGGCAACACAACAATACAGGTACGTCCCGTACCCACGCCTTAAGAGCGTGGGTACGAGTCGTACCACGCCCACACCTACGTCACCCCAACAATGGCGGGATGGCTGTACCCACGTGGCAAAGGCCTGGGTATGGCCCGCACAAGCATTCCATAGCGTGGGTACGGATATGTACGGACCGTACCCCCACCCCCGTATGCATGGAGCGTACCCCCCACCCCAACAGTGTAAGTCCAACTCGTACCCTCACCCGCGTACGTATGGAGCGTACCCCCCAACAGTGTAAGTACGACCCGTACCCTCACCCGCGTACGTATGGAGCGTACCCCCCACCCCAACAGTGTAAGTACGACCCGTACCCTCACCCGCGTACGTATGGAGCGTACCCCCCACCCCAACAGTGAAAGTATGACCCGTACCCTCACCCGCGTACGTATGGAGCGTACCCCCCACCCCAACAGTGTAAGTACGACCCGTACCCTCACCCGCGTACGTATGGAGCGTACCCCCCACCCCAACAGTGTAAGTACGACCTGTACCCTCATCCACGTATGCATGGAGCGTACCCCCACCCCAACCGTGTATGTATGACCCGTACCCTCACCCGCGTACGTATGGAGCGTACCCCCACCCCAACAGTGTAAGTACGACCCGTACCCTCACCCGCGTACGTATGGAGCGTACCCCCCACCCCAACAGTGTAAGTACGACCCGTACCCTCACCCGTGTATGCATGGAGCGTACCCCCACCCCAACCGTGTATGTACGACCCATACCCTCACCCGCGTACGTATGGAGCGTACCCCCCACCCCAACAGTGTAAGTACGACCCGTACCCTCACCCGCGCACGTATGGAGCGTACCCCCCACCCCAACAGTGTAAGTACGACCCGTACCCTCACCCGCGTACGTATGGAGCGTACCCCCCACCCCAACAGTGTACGTACGACCCGTACCCTCACCCGCGTACGTATGGAGCGTACCCCCCACCCCAACAGTGTAAGTACGACCCGTACCCTCACCCGCGTACGTATGGAGCGTACCCCCCACCCCAACAGTGTAAGTACGACCCGTACCCTCACCCGCGTATGCATGGAGCGTACCCCCCATGCCAACAGTGTACGTACGACCCGTACCCCCACCTCGTATGCATGGAGCGAACCCACACCCGTGTATGTCCTAAGTGTACATATCCTGAAATAGGAGGGTTGGGTGCAGAGTCCTCCCAGAAGTGCCCAGACACAGGAGGGGTGGGTGCCTAACACTCCCAGCAGTGCCCAGACACAGGAGGGGTGGGTGCCTAACACTCCCAGCAGTGCCCAGACACAGGAGGGGTGTGTGCAGAGTCATCCCAGCAGTGCCCAGTCACAAGAGGGGTGTGTGCAGAGTCCTCCCAGCAGTGCCCAGACACAGGAGGGGTGGGTGCCTAACACTCCCAGCAGTGCCCAGACACAGGAGGGGTGGGTGCAGAGTCCTCCCAGCAGTGCCCAGTCACAAGAGGGGTGTGTGCAGAGGCCTCCCAGCAGTGCCCAGACACAGGAGGGGTGTGTGCAGAGTCCTCCCAGCAGTGCCCAGTCACAAGAGGGGTGTGTGTAGAGTCCTCCCAGCAGTGCCCAGACACAGGAGGGTGGGTGCCTAACACTCCCAGCAGTGCCCAGACACAGGAGGGGTGGGTGCAGAGTCCTCCCAGCAGTGCCCAGACACAGGAGGGGTGGGTGCCTAACACTACCAGCAGTGCCCAGACACAGGAGGGGTGGGTGCAGAGTCCTCCCAGCAGTGCTCAGTCACAAGAGGGGTGTGTGCAGAGTCCTACCAGCAGTGCCCAGACACAGGAGGGGTGGGTGCCTATCACTTCCAGCAGTGCCCAGACGCAGGAGGGGTGGGTGCAGAGTCCTCCCAGCAGTGCCCAGTCACAAGAGGTGTGGGTGCAGAGTCCTCCCAGCAGTGCCCAGACACAGGAGGGGTGGATGCAGAGTCCTCCCAGCAGTGCCCAGACACAGGAGGGGTGGGTGCCTATCACTTCCAGCAGTGCCCAGACACAGGAGGGGTGGGTGCAGAGTCCTCCCAGCAGTGCCCAGTCACAAGAGGGGTGGGTGCAGAGTCCTCCCAGCAGTGCCCAGACACAGGAGGGGTGTGTGCAGAGTCCTCCCAGCAGTGCCCAGTCACAAGAGGGGTGTGTGCAGAGTTCTCCCAGCAGTGCCCAGACACAGGAGGGGTGGGTGCCTAACACTCACAGCAGTGCCCCTGCAAAGAAAAGGGTGGAGTACCCACAGATCCAATGCCCACAAATGTCAGTCAGGTGCACAAGGATCCTGCAGTACATGTACCACATGTGTACGAGGCTGGGAGTATACACATGCATAGCGCCAAAAAGAAAACATGTACACATGAAGTCATGGCAACAGTCTACATACACAAGTACAGTGACCACCAAGGACGCCACGAATGATGCAGGTGGAGACATCGCTCAGCATGCATGGCCCAAGTCTAACGAGTCCTTCACACACCCAGCCAATGTAGACACAGCTCAGCACCACATATAGGAAAGACCCTGCAGGGAAGAAGTCAGGTTACACAGAGGAAGGAACACACCTTGGGACGATGTCACCATGCAGTAACTGCTTACATGAACAAAGTTATGTAGCCAACAGCTTGTGATGGCACACAGATACCAGGATCCACCCTATGACCAGCACAAGACTACAATTCCCACACACCCAACACATAATCACCACCCAAAATAATGGGGCAGGTCGACCAACAGCAATACCAGACAGACAGTAGTGTACTAAGGAAAAATAAATTGCTTTAATCAGCATCCAAAAACTGTCTGTCCCTTGAAAGTTCAAAATGTACAATGCCCATAGGACAATCCAAAGTTCAAATCCAGGTGGGGGACACAGTGGGACGTGTGTCCCCTAGCTTGCCTGCACAGTCAGACTCCTTCGTCTTCCAGAGCGGGGAGGGCATCATGTGGGGGGGAAGGACCAGGCACTGCAGGGACATGAGGGCGAAGGGTTGGCGTCGTGGGTGCAGGGATGGAGGACTCCACCACAGGGGGTGGGGCAGGGCCAAAGGCGGAGGCCAGGATGGCGCTGCACACCTTAGCAAGGTCCTCCAGCGACTCCCATGCACCCGAAGGAACCACAGGCCCCAAGAAGGGGGGGGGGGCGGAGGGATGGGTCGCAGCGCCACTGGGGGAGGGTGTGGACAGGGGGGGGGACTCAACCACCCTGACCGGGGACTCCCTTGACCGCTTGCGGGGTGGTGTCACTGTGGGGCTCAGGGACAGAGCGGCCATGAAGGAGTCTTTGCCGGATATGTGGCCAGGAGAGCTGAGGGGAGGGGATTTGGAGGGAGTGGATTTGGTGGAATGCGGACTCCCTCTCTGGCTGCGTGGCTTACGTTTGCCCCCGACCCAGTGGGTGTGCCTACTTCACCCTGTGTGTGCGTGCCAGGAGGTGTGCGTTTGTCCTTCCCTGCTGGTGTGGTGCCTGTGTCTGTTGTGGTGGGTGCATGCTGACGTCTGGGTGTACGTGGGACAGGCATGGGAGTGGGAAGTGTGGATGGGTCAGGGGTAGGGGGTTGGACTTAGCGCTGCAGGAGACCCACTGCTGCAGTCAGTGTCGAGTCAATGGACCTCAGCAAGTTGCGTTGGTCAGCCTGTGATGAGAAAATTCCCTCCAAGTATGCCTCCATGTTGGTCAGCATTTGGCTGTGGCCATGGAGGACATTAAGCATCGCAGCCTGACCAACCTGCAACTGCCGCTGGATGTCCACAGACTCGGCATTGGCGGCAGCAGTGGAGACAGGGGCAGGGGGTGCGGTGCCTGGCAGGAAGGAGACATGTGGTGACTGGGCATGCTGGGAAGGGACACGAGCAAGTGGGAGGCAGCTGATGGAAATGGAGGGGGCGGGGAGAGATGTTGTGCCGCTGTCAGCTGCTGGTGCAGCCTCCGCCCACTCGGAGAG
This sequence comes from Triturus cristatus, assembly GCF_964204655.1. NCBI lineage: Eukaryota > Metazoa > Chordata > Amphibia > Caudata > Salamandridae > Triturus > Triturus cristatus. Next base: position 1,717,567,603 of record NC_140589.1, on the reverse strand, counting down.
ATCATCCTCGGACCCGTCAGCTTCATATTCTGTCGTGCCAGTGGACAGGTCCTCGGCCTCACTCTCCTCCGCCTCAGTTCCACTCGATGTGCCAGGCACGATGTCACCGCTGGCACTGGTGCTCGGTCCTTCCGCTCCGTCTGTGCTCATGTCTCCCTCCGTGTCCCCCGACGATGCTGTGGGCAAGGTGAAGAGACAGCAATTAATCATACACCTGTATACATATGTCACATGAGTCCAATCTACATAGGTTACAGTGCATAGCCTGAAAAGAAAGATCAGTAACATCTACAAAACAAGGTACAGATGTAGGGCATGCAACACACAGTTGGTTGACCCACCATGCCACTGAAAAACTATGGAGAGCATGACACAATAGCAAATAACATGAAATGGAGTTTGACAGAGGAGCCAGGCCCTGGGGACAATCCAGCACTGCATCTGCACCACACAGCGTTGCCGAAAATAGGGATGAGCAGGGACCACATCCATGAACTTGAGGCACATGCTGCATAGGTAATACTGAGAACATGCCCACCATGACTGGCTCACTGCACCTTGAGTGTATGTGCAGACAAACATCACACACTGGCCAGACCTAGCAAGGAGAAATCAGGTTTTGACATGTAGGCTTTGCCCGCACCAACCACCCTTACATGAGACAATTTGTTGAGACACAGGAAGCACTTACATCTCTTAGTCTGTGTGAAATACACATGGGCTGGATAAATGCAAGATTGGACACAAAATACCCAAGGTGCGCCTGTCCAAATAATCATGTACAAATGGTCTTCATCAGATGATTGTAACAAGACACACAGGCACTGGCCACCGTGAGTATGAACAAGGAAAATCAGGTCAGGCTGTACAGTGGACACTTGTACTACATTTTACGTCAATATACATGGTGCCAGGGGACAATGGCACAGAGCACAACCCATGCTGTAGACACTGAGAGTGTCCACGTTTTGTGATGACACACATGACACCTAGGAAAATATGCCCCAGGGGACAGTAGTGGCCACACAACTCCATGGTCCTGAATGGGAATGACTGCAACACACGCCACCATCCCTGCACTATGCGTATCGCACACTCATGCACATCATGTCACACGCCACAACATAGGACATGCGTGCTGTAAGGCATGACACTTGAGAGACTAACTCCCATGTCTGGACTCAGCATCAGTGCCAACTGACATGGAACCCACAAGTACTGAACTGGACAGGGCACAGGCAAGGTCCCAAAACCTGTTACACACCACCCCCACACATGATGCTACAGGCATAGTTCACGTGGAGAAAGTGCCAGCCTACATAACCTTGTGAAGGAGTGACTACACACAGACCAGGGAACACATTGCAAGGAGGGGAAGGGAGGCAGGAGAGCACCGCTATACTGTGGGTAACTGGATCTGCACAGCACCTTTAAACCCTGGCAGTGTATCCATGCAACTGTGCACTTACAAATGCTGGTGACACACAACAAACACACATGTACCTACCCCCTTCCTGCTGCTGCTTCTCCTTTAAGCACCTGTCCAAGTCTGGAAATACCACCGCCAGCACACGCTTGTGGATGTGGGTCAGACGGCGGCGCCCACGGTTCTTATGGGTCTCAGGTGAGTCCCCCAGCAGGACCCGTGCGATCCTCCGCGTCCAGCACTGGATATCCTGCCAGCGTTTCCTCACCTGGGCCAGGCGCCGCTTGCGACCCTCCGTCCTCCTCACGGCACTGATGGCGTTCTACCTGTGAGGATGAACAAGTGACACTACATCAATACACCTGGCACATGTCACAGAGACACATATTAGAACAAATTTGCTGTTTACAACAAGGCATAGTATGCATCCAACGCATTGCACCTTTGTCATAGGGACATGATCCTCTGGGGAAGGGCAAAAGCAGTAAGTGCCATTGAAAGTACACAGGTGGAATGAGGGCAACGACACAATCAATGATCCAGGCTCACACTGTGCATCAGAAGGTACACCAGGATAATGTGCAGCACCTCTAAGCAGTCACATGCCACAGGCCACTGACGCTACCGCAGCAGAGTACACAGACACACACAGGCACAGGACATTCACCTGCCATTGCCAAATGCAGCCACAAACCTCACTCTGCACATGTGCCACTAGAGGGGGGGCTCACAGGTGTGGGGCTGGCTCTGCACGTCAGACACACAGCACTGCTCCCTGCTCACATCACATGGGCAGGGTATATCCATCCCTCATGCAGCCCGGGTGCAACACTCCACATATGCACCCACCCACATGACAGGGGACTTACACACACACCGATGTCCAGGGTACGAACACATCATGTGGACACTCTCAGCACAGGTACACAGAACTAACACACATCTGTGGGTACAGTCACCTGTCACACTGGGCTGACCACATAATAAAATGAGGACTGTAGAGGCTACATTCCCAGGAGGACAAGACAGGCAGAATGTGGCATGCACCATGCAGTGATTGTCACAGTAAACACAATGCAAGTGAGGACGGCAGACATGCACCACAGCATGCACTGGCTGGGAGACATCAGGCATTCCCCCCCCGGGACCCCCCCTACAGTACATAGCATGTGTGTCACACCTGGACACAATGCCAGAAGTCACAGTCACAAACAAGGGACACAGTCTGTGCTGGTAGACTCTGCACTCACCTGATACCCTGGTCGCCCATACAGCAGGGGGTACTGTGGGAGGATCACATCCAGCAAAGCCAGGTTCTCCTCCAGGGTGAAAGGCTGTGCCCTCTCCACAGACATTGACATGGTTCCAGGGAATCAGTAGCAGCAGCTGGCTCGTAGAATCCAAAGATGTGCAGGCAAGTGCTCCCTCATGGGATCTGGCTGCCTTATATCTGCCTTGCTGGCCTGTTTCATGCACAGGAGTACAGAGTGATTGGTCACTCACATTTGCATCCTATGTTTCCTCCAATCCCTTCAAACCTAGCACAGTCAGTGGGTTCTTATTGTGTTTTTTTCTTGAGCATGATGTCGACTCCAGAACCACATTGCAACAAAGTAGATTCATTCAAACTGACTACTGCTGTGCACCTGCTGAAAAAAATTCAAACTTTAAACTTGGTCTCCATGACAACCAGCATGCATGTAGGCCTTTATACTTGTCCCTCATGTGTCCCCTATGTAATTTGGATTTTCACACACAGGTACGGTGCGTACCGGGGCCCTAGGGCACCCCAAATGTATAGAAACGGCCCGTACAGGCGTGTGTTCGGTCCGTATCACTATGGGTGTTCTCGCGTATGCGTACCCATAGTGATAGTGAGAGTACGCACGCGTGTACGGTCCGTACCACTATGGGTACGCACACGCGAGAACACCCATAGTGATACGGACTGTACACACGCCTGTACGCTCACTATCACTATGGGTGTTCTCGCGTATGCGTACCCATAGTGATACGGACCGTACACGCGTGCGTACGCTCACTATCACTATGGGTGTTCTCGCGTATGCGTACCCATAGTGATACGGACCGTACACGCGTGCGTACGCTCACTATCACTATGGGTGTTCTCGCGTATGCGTACCCATAGTGATACGGACCGTACACGCGTGCGTACGCTCACTATCACTATGGGTGTTCTCGCGTATGCATACCCATAGTGATACGGAGCGTACACACGCCTGTACGCTCACTATCACTATGGGTGTTCTCGCGTATGCGTACCCATAGTGATACGGACCGTACACACGCCTGTACGCTCACTATCCCAATGGGTACACATACGGCAGCACTCCCATAGTGATAGGGAACGTACACAGGCCCTGTGAGCGAATGTACGGTGCCTTTCACACATCACAGTGGTGACAGGCAGCACACAGGAAGGAATAGGGCTGACATACTTGTCCATGGATGGACATCAAGGCATTGTCTGGGCAGTACTACATGTGTGGGGCTAAGATGTGAAAGGCTGTGATGTGGCACATTACTCCTGAGTTGAGAAGGCACCAGATGTATGATGAGATGTGTACAGATGTTATGTGTGACGGTGCAATGTGTGCCAGGCATGCCCTTAATTCCTTTGACATGTGTGCATGTCGTACTGCACACTTGGGATGAGCGTCACAGGCATGGCACAGTCAACAACACACGCAATTGTCCCCTGATGCCCGCTACAGGGGTTACCACACCAGACATGTGACTACCCACGGTGCACGATGTGTCCATGTCATGTATGCGTGAGGTGTTCCCATTAGCTTGATGTTGGTGCTCCCTCAAATGCATCAGCTGTTGCAGCAACCAACATGTGTCTGTGTGTAGATGGACATGGCACACTGTTACGCACACCAGGCCACATGTGGTATCGGATGTGAGGTGCGTATGTATGCATGGGACACGGAGTAGCGTAACAAGGACATGTCTGCATCCTCTCAATGAATGTGTGGTGAGCCACTACATGTACACCTTATTGGCAAGGTGTGTGGGCTGTCCTAGTGTGATGTCGTGTGACCTGTGGCTCTAGTGTTCCGCTAACAGTCTCTGAAATTGACATCCTACTTCTGCTGATGTGTTGATGTATGTCACTCCTGTGTTGCGTCTGGCTGTTCACTTACACTGGGACACAGCTAATCCCATGCCATGGCATGTGGAGGTTCACAATCTCCGTGTGTAGCTGGGTCTTGGTAGGAGTGTCACCTGGCAGCCATACGTGTCCAGGGCATGTGGCACATACCTGACTCCGTATGTCGCATATATGTATTGACAGATTAATATGTGCTCAGTACAAAAAAATTGTTGTTGTAGTGCACTCACTCTTCCTTGTCACTTCCAAATTACTGCAGAGCGCCGCCTCTTCCCCGACCAATTCCGGACTTGGCTGACATGCGGGAGAATGACTCTATCCGGTGCTACCGCTTCCCCCAACCGTTGATTGAGGAGTTGACGGCGAGGCTGGCACCACACCTGCAACCGCTGCACAGGTATCCTACGGCACTGACACCCAAGCTGAAGGTAATGGCAGCCCTACATTTTCTTGCCACGGGTACCTTTCAATATACCATAGCTCATGTTGGTGACATGTCCCAGAGCATGTTCAGCCGTGTGCTGCATGATTTCTTAGAGGCCATGTTGCTTCACCTGGATGAGTTCATCCATTTCCCTACTCCTGAACAGTTGACTGGGATCAAGCGTGGATTCTATGCCCTGAGAGGGATGCCCCATGTCATTGGGTCCATAGATGGGACACATGTGGCTTGGTAGCGTACAGGAATCGCAAGCACTACCACTCCATCAATGCCCTTGTGGTGTGTCTGTCCAACATGGTGATTTCACATGTCTGTGCTCGTTTTCCAGGATCAGCACACGATGCCTACATCATGAGGCGTAGCAGGGTGCCTGAAATGATGACGCAGCTGCGCAACGAACGAGCATGTGTTGTTGGTGGGTACACGCTGTCTGTCCTGTATTTTGCGTAGACTTCCAGCACGACCACTTCTCCTGTCCTACTTATGTCCATGTGGTTTCCATGTAGGGGACGCTGGCTATCCCAACATGCCATGGCTGATCACACCTCTCCGCAACCCCATCACGCCGGCCCAGCTCCACTACAACACCGCCCATGGCCGGACAAGGCGAGTGATAGAGAGGACATTTGGCCTCCTGAAGAGCCGATTCAGATGCCTCCACAAGACCGGCGGCGCCCTCCCATATGCCCCGGCGAAGGTCTGCAAAATCTTCATGGTCTGCTGCATGCTGCACAACATGGCAGTTGAGAAAGCTGTGCCACTCATCCTGGATCAAGATGATCAGGACCATCCACCCGTGGAGGACGAAGGGCTTGGCAATGGGGCTAGTGATGTGGAGGATGTGGTTCCGCAAGATGACATCCGGAGTCGGCTCATACGCGACTTCTTTGCTTAGTGGTGAGTACCAGTGTCTGTGTGCGCACGCATTGGTCCCCGTGTGGCATGTGTTGCGATGTGTGTGTCCATCTGCATGTATGGCACGTGAGTCAGAGGTGTGTGTGGATGTGTCACTGGAGTGATGGTGCCAGTGATGAGTGTATTTCCCCAGTCATAATTGTGACCTAGCATGTTGTCATCCTTACATGTGTCGAGTACATGCACATGCAAGTGGCTGTGCTTTTTGTGGCTGACTTCTTGTGTGTCTCTCATCCCCAGGTACTTGCGTATGCCGTCTGCTGGTTGCATTGTTGTGGCACTGCTATTCCTCATGGACACGTCATCGTGTGCTGACTCAGCGTTACACGCACGGACAAGTTTGGAAGTCTCCTTAGGGTAAGGGATGCATCAGGGGTGTATTGGGTGTGGCAGTTGTTTACGATGTGTGCACACTGCCCCTGTCGATGTTTGGTTCCTCTGCAGACATGTCACATCACCATGGGACACATGATATGCATCTGGGTACACCTTAATAGATGGTCAGACTTGTTGACAGTCATCTGTGATGGGATTGTGGATTGTGATGATGGCATCAATGTGTGTTACACTGCCCTAGGACACATACGGTTTGCATTGGCTTGACATGGTGTGGGACTTCCACATCAGAGGATCAATGGTGTATGGCAGCCTCTCCGTGAGCAGCAGGGGGTGTTTAGCTGTTAGCCGACACTTGTGTGCCAGTTCCATGGCTATCACGCATTTGTGCTGCAGAAGGGGGGTTCCAGTGTTGGACCCACATGTTACTCCACATGACCTGTTCATGTGTACTCCGAGTTGCCTCTGCATTCCCGAATACATGAATAATAAAGGTGTCCCTATGCCTCCAAGGTGCCTCTTCTCAGTCAATGCTGGTGTGTTGCCACGGTGCATCCGGCATGTCTGGCATGGTTTTCCGTGATAGTGGCTATGTGTCTATGTGTAGAGTAGCAAGATGCAAGCTGTTTGTGTGGGATTAGACTGTGTATTGTGCATGATGTCCATGACTGTGTGGGTATTGTGACATGTGCCATCCCCATGCATCCAACGTTGGCCAGGCCACCATTCTCTGCATCCACCTGACTCAAGCTTGCAGGACATGGTTCTGCAACCTGTCCACACATACCTGGGTGCCCCACAGGACACTCCACATGATCCCTGACCTCTGCGCATGGCTGTTGTTGTACTCAATATGTCTGTCGGCACGGTTGTGCGGCCACCCCCTCAGCTGGTTGGGCCCATCACGGGTGTGTATGGTGCTCCATGTCTGTCTTGCCTAATACAATGTGACCCATGTGTGTCCTGTGCCAGACTCAGGCCCCAGGGTGTGGATGGTTGAAGTCAAATGAGAACTCAGGCATGGTTAGACTTTACAAGACACATGTAAGGTAATAATGCAAAATGTAGGCATCTTCACTTTATGGTGTAACTTTTTATTTTTGTTGGGGTAGGTGGGGGGGGTATGACATGAGGGGCTTTCCGGGTGTGTGGAATCCAAAGTTCACTAGGGGAGTTGGTGTCCTTGCCATTGGGAATCCTCAGAGTCCATGCCACAGTCTTTGTCAACATTGGTCAGACAGTGACCAGCAAGTCCATGTGGCAGAGAATGTCTTTTGCTGCTGTGCTGCTGTTGGTCCAGTGGGCCAGGTGCCAGGCCAGGTGTCCTGGGAGATGGTGCTGTTGCGCTGACCCTCACGGTCTTTTCTGTGGACGACCCGCCCTCCTGCGGGGACCCTCAGAAGCAGGCCGTGACGATGTTTGGGATGCTCCGTCGGATGTCTTCTCCTCCTCCTCATCCCTCCCTGTGGGTGGTGATGTTCTACGCCTGGTGGCACAGGGAGGGTTGCCCATGTTGTCGGCTATCCGACGGAGTGTACGGTGAATTCCCATGAACACCGTCACGAGCTCAGCCTGTCTGTCCTCCATCCGCCCTTGGTGTCGCAGTAGACAGGCATGTTGCTCTGCATGTTGCTGGGCCTGCTGGGTCTTGATCTCCTCGAGGATGGACACAACCTGGGCCATGCCCGTGGTGTCCTGCCTGTATGTGTCCAGGATGTTTCTGACATGGGAATATACCGGTTCCGCAGCCAACCGGTCAGGCTCGCGCCTCCGCCATCCTCCACTCCCACCACCCCTGCCCACTTGCACCTGGCCTGCCCTTGTGGGCACATCGGGTCTCCGGGACCCCTGAGGGGTGGCATTGGCGTTGTCGCCTGCCTCCTCCTGGATGCCCAGTACACCGTGTCCCTCCTGGCTAGCCTGGCTGCATTGTGGTGGTGGGGCAGGGATCCTGGGTGTCTCCTGGGATGTGGCAGGAGTGGGGGTGGTGGTTGGCCCAGTTGTACCTGACGCAGGTGCTGCAGGTGGTTGGACACCAGAGGGGCCAGGTTGGTCGGGGTCGGGTTCGTCCACAGAGTGGTGAGAGTCGTCGCTGCCGGTGGGTCCGTCATCCCGCCGAGCCGGGTCCTGTGAGTCTTCCCCCCCAGTGTTGGGGGGTGATCCACGATGATGACCTGTGTGTGAGAGAGACAATGTTAATTTTGTTCCATGCAACATCCATGTTTCATTCGTTTCTAAGTTGGCACATTTCCTCTGGGAATTTGGATATATCTTGCATTCCACTCACAGTGCACTTGTGCATGGGTATGTCCCTTGGCCACAGCTTTTGCGACTTTACCTATGTGTGGCACAGTCTTACTTGCTGCGTTAATTGTGACTGCAGTCAGCAGTGGAGTGAGCAGGTGTGGCGAGCCATGCATTGGCGCCTTCCGTGTTGCACTGTACGTGGGCACATGGAGTGGTTCCACACACTTAGATAATGCAGGTAGCTGGCGTTGTGCTCGTGCACAGGTTGAGACATGGCCCTGTGTTTTGCCATGGAGAAGAGGGGGGGTTCAGGCACTGGCCACCCTTGTCTACATGCATGCAGTCCACCTGCTGATGAGCAGACATTCCCACACCCCCCAAGGCTGAATTGGGCTCCCTGTGTGTCCCTTTCTCACTCCCTCTCTGTCCCCCTCTCCCTCCCTCTGTGTGTCAGCCTCCTCCCTCTGTCCGTCTCCCTGTGTCTCCCTCCCTCTCTGTCCCCCTCTCCCTCCCTCTGTGTGTCACCCTCTGTCACCTCAGCCCAGCTTCCTAGGCACACACTTTTTGCAGATCTTTGAATGGCCCTTGGCTTGTTGATGTGAGTTTGTTTCTGATCTCCAGGCACCCATTGGGTGTAGTGTCTGTGTCTGCGCTGCTGCTGTGGTGGTGTGTGCTGCCACTCTTTCACAGTGTTGGCTGTTCATTAGCTGCTGTCATGTGCAAAAACGTGCCGTCACCCCCATGTGTTAATGCAAGGCGCCTGCCATTTGCAGGCAAGTCTTTCCTGTGTGGGGACACACTGTTTGTCTGGCTGTGACCGAGGCCATATGGGCAGGGGGCATTGTTGTCTGCTTCTGAGTTGCACTATGTGATTTTTGGGGCCCACACTCCCGCCATCCGGCTTACCGTGTCTTGTGTTGGTGATTTCTGTGGCCTGTGACTTGGCATTGTCCAGCTGGGTGCATGGGGCATGGTGGCGCCTGTGGCATGTGCGTGTTCATGGAGTGTGTTTGAGTCATGCGATAGCTTGGGGTGGTTGTGTGCCTGTTTGTGAGTTTGGTTGTGGATGACGTTTCCCCCCATGTGAGGTGAGTTGTTTGTGTACTCACCCGGGTCTCGGAGTCCTTCTAATCCGTCCACTGACACCACCGGCAGTATGGCCATCACCCTCTCCTCCCAGGGATGGTAGTGTACGGGTCTGCGGGGCGGCCCTCCTCCAGTGACGTTGGCCTGGTTGTGGTCGTCGGTCATTTTGGCTCGGACCCTCCTCCGCAGATCGTACCACCTGGCTTGGCATTCATGCCTGGTCCTTATGGTGGCCGCAACAGCATTGACAGCATCGACAATCCTCTGCCACATGGCTGTTTTTTCGGACATGCATGTCTGTCTGACCAACGTTCCAAAGAGGTGTGGCTCGACTCTGAGGATTTCGTCGACAAGGACCTCCAACTCTCGGCTAGTGAACTTTGGATTCTTGTTAGTGGGCATGGTGAGGGGTGTGGGTGTGGATGGTTGGGGGGGTGTGGATGGTTGTGGGTGTGTGGGTGTGGTTGTGCAGGTGTGTGTGTGAATCTGATGAGGGGGTGTTTGTGAAGGTGTGTGTGTGAAGGTGTGCAAGTGTAAGGTGTAGTAAAGGTTCAAGTATGGTGCTGTAGGTTGTCTGTGGGGTCTGGCAGCAGTGAGTCTGTTGCAAAGGCTCATGGTTTGTGTCTGTGGGCCCTTTTTATTGGTCCATTGGTGGGTGTGGCTGTGTTTGAAGTTTGGGTGGGTGTGTTATAAGGAGTGGTTGTGTTTTGGGCCTCTGTTTGGGATTTTGGCAGTTGCAGGTCAGTGAATGTGTTGTTTTTGTGCTTGTTGGACATGTTTTGTGGCTTTGTGCCATTCGAATGGTGTATTCTTGTGTTGTTTTGCTTTGTCCTGGTTGTGTACGTGCGTTTTTAGCGTGTGTATGGTGTGTACTTCGGGAATTTTGTTGTACAGTGCTGTCCTTGTGTCTGGCTTGGTACGACTCGTACATGCGCGATGTTGTGTGAAGGTGCTGGTGTTGGGGCCTGGGGTGCGCTCCGTACTTAGAATGTTGGGGTGGGGGTATGCTTCATACATACGCGGGTGAGGGTACGGGTCGTACATACACGGTTGTGGTGGGGGTATGGTCCCTACATACACGGTTGGGGTGGGGGTACGCTCCATACGTACGCGGGTGAGGGTACGGGTCGTACATACACGGTTGGGGTGGGGGTACGTTCCGTACATACACGGTTGGGGTGGGGGTACGGTCCGTACATACATGGTTGGGGTGGGGGTGCGCTCCATACGTACGCGGGTGAGGGTACGGGTCATACATACACGGTTGGGGTGGGGGTACGCTCTATACGTATGCGGGTGAGGCTATGGGTCGTACATACATGGTTGGGGTGGGGGTATGCTCCATACGTACGCGGGTGAGGGTACGGGTCGTACATACATGGTTGGGGTGGGGGTACGGTCCGTACATACACAGTTGGGGTGGGGGTGCGCTCCATACGTACGCGGGTGAGGGTACGGGTCGTACATACACGGTTGGGGTGGGGGTACGGTCCGTACATACACGGTTGGGGTGGGGGTACGGTCCGTACATACACGGTTGTGGTGGGGGTGCGCTCCATACGTACGCGGGTGAGGGTACGGGTCGTACATACACGGTTGGGGTGGGGGTACGGTCCGTACATACACGGTTGGGGTGGGGGTACGCTCCATACGTACGCGGGTGAGGGTACGGGTTGTACATACACAGTTGGGGTGCGGGTACGGTCCCTACATACACGGTTGGGGTGGGGGTACGCTCCATACGTACGCGGGTGAGGGTACGGTCCGTACATACACGGTTGGGGTGGGGGTGCGCTCCATACGTACGCGGGTGAGGGTACGGGTCGTACATACACGGTTGGGGTGGGGGTACGGTACGTACATACACGGTTGGGGTGGGGGTACGCTCCATGCATACGCGGGTGAGGGTACGGGTCGTACATACACTGTTGGGGTGGGGGTACGCTCCATACGTACGCGGGTGAGGGTACGAGTCGTACATACACGGTTGGGGTGGGGGTACGCTCCATACATTCACCGGTGGGGGTACGTCTCGTACATACACGGGTGTACATACACGGGTGGGGATTCGACTCGTACATAGGAGGGCTGGGGGAGTGTTGGGCGCGTATGCGGGCACATGTCTCCATGGTTGCTATGGGAGTTCGGTGCGGACGGTGTTTTTTCCATACGGTTGTAACATCGGACGCACGGGATGGATCGTACTTCCGCGGTCGGACTTCACTTTTCACATTTGTACGGTAAATCGTCCGAGGACGTGTCGGACACATTTTCCGACCCGAGGACGTGTGGGGAATAATTCCCAATGCGATTCGTATGGACTTTTTCCCATGCGAATCGTACTTGGCAGTTTGTACGGCACTTGTACGATTCTTACGGTAAAAAGACCGGATACGAGTCGTACGGGGAATTTTTTTACAGGATCGTAATCGGCACCAGTGTGCTTCAGTTAGCCAAGGTTTGCAGGTATTTCAGCTTGAATATGGTCTCCCATAGCCAGCATTCATGTCTCTAACCATTTGTATGACCATAAAACTGCCCCATATTTTGAGTGATCACACAAAATCTCAAATTGGCAATTTAAATATAAATTAAACTAGATGAGCCAAACTCTTAAAAGAATGTCACCAAGGGTCTGATATAAGTTGCACAGTACTGGGGTAACAGTAAAATCATGAGCAATTTTACTATTATCATGAGAGAATTTTACACTAGTACAGTGCAATTACCATACCCCAGGAGAGAGCTCCCCTTCCTGTGCAAGACCATTTAAGAGACATTGGAGAGGGCTGGCAGGAAGGCACTTCTGCCCTATCCTGCAGCGACACATCTCTTCTCTGCCCCTGCTCCCTCCTTCCTGCACAGGCCTCTGGGATACTTCCAGATGGCGTCGTTCAGGAGTTTCATGCCACATGGTCTTGCAAAAGCCCCATTTCCCCCCTTGCTGACTTCATGGCCCGGGTCCGGAGCAGGCCTGGTGCCTGGCACCGGGTGACAGCTGCTGATTGATAACCTGCAGCTTCACCCCATCTCTCCCTCCTGGATAGAAGACCTTCGTCCTTGTGAATGCTTGTAGTGAAGGGCTAGGCCTCTGATGCTACAGCTTGGGGAGGAAGGTAATTAATCCAGCCTGCAGGGTCACACCCGGACAGGCTCTCGTTATGAGCTGAGTCAGAGGAATATGACATTTCTGGATGACCCATAAGCAGTAAAGATATGGCTTTGGACTCATCAGAATACTTTTTTTTACACAACTTACAGTGTACCTTGGTGCGTGTCTGGAATGTGTAGGCCCTAGGGAACTGAAACTACCCCATGTGGTCTCTACCTCCATGGGAGAGTAGTGGAGTGTTCCTATAGTGAAACAGTAAAGGACACTGACTTTCCCTTACATGTGCCTCACCACATTATTAAGCCTATGCCATGTCACCACCCAACTCTGCACAATCCCTGCCGCACCATTCTATCTGTACCAGCTCCAGAGCTGCAGACAATAGGAATCTCCCTGTGCAGCTCTTACACGGCTGCACACACATGTGCACACGTGTCCCCATGTAACCAGTCCGGTGCCCCTTACCCTGGCTACAGTGCAGCGGCCTTATCTCACAAGGTGGACACCGATGAAATCCACATGCAGTCCATTTTATTCCAAGTTCACTGTGGGTGAGTCCCAGCTTATGAGGCTCTCCCACAGGAAAAGCTCAAAAATCAGGTGTTCAGAAAGCGAACAATCCGGGCAGCTTACATGGTCAGAACCACCTTCACACACAGAGTAATTTGAATCAACTTATATAAGTCTTCATTGCGACTTTTCACAACAGATTGCAGTGTGCCTTGGACCCATTCTGTACCTAGACTAGATATAACATTGATTATAGACTTTGTAGTACTTTACTGTTGAACATTAAATCAACGTAGTCTGGACTGACAGTGAAATGAACATTCTCATTTTAATAAACTCTTCCACATAAAAAAAAGTCTCATGCCTATTGCTCATCAAATTTCTTCAGTTCCACTTCTTTATGCTCTCAGGGCCCTGGATCCTTGAGTTAGGTCGTATTATTGCCTCATAAATTAGTTATTTCCAATTAAAGCATGGTTAGACACATTCATATAATAATTGTCAGCTTAGGTAGTGGGAATCCAGTCCTTAGTGTCTGATGAAGGCAGGACAGTGCCTGAAGTGTCAGCATGATAAGCTGAGCATCCCACCCTGTTGATTTTGTCCTTTCCAGCCTCTCTGCAAGTGTCTATCCTGACTATTTGACGGGACCTGCTAACCAGGCTAAATATGCAGAAGCTAATGTACAGGTAAGGCTGGGCAGATTGGGAGGTCACCCAGAATAGCAGGAGAATATCTGCAGAGGGGTGATGGGGATGGTACACTAAATCCAAAGTGCATCCTCAGGTTAATAGTCAGGTTTGGAGACACATGTTTGAGTGTGTCTCTGCTGTTTGTCATCAGTAGTCTATGTCCGGGCTTGTGCCAGCCTAACCATTGAATTGCTGATTTCGCCATCTCCAAATTTTAACTTCTGTCTGAAGAACAAATTAAAAACACTGAGCTATCAAATATATTAGGAGTTGCTGATTTTTGCAGGAGCTACTGAAAAGAAACATTTTAGATGTGAAAGCAATCATCTCTTCCTCTCTATGCTAAGAAGAGAAATTGTACATTTGTTTTTGTGATCAGCTGGTTGGAGGTTAACAACCTCACTTGGAGTTAATGGGCAGCATTTCAACCCCCAAATCAAATTGTTACTCTTTGTCTATGACAAACAAATATCTTTGCTGTGTAAGGGAGACTATAAGCAAGTTAAAGAGCAATAGTTTCAAAGGTCTGGCATGTGTATTACATCAACCAGTCCAACCCTTCTAGCTGCAGCATTCACTGTCAAACCTTGCTGGGGGGACAGGTGTGGAACCTTTCAACGGATCACTGACTGAATATCGAGGAGGAAAAAATCGACCTGCCAAAATATCGAGGAAAAAATATAGAATGCCAAAATATCGAATCCCTATCTACAAACAGGAAAGTACAAAAATATTGAATCCAAAATATCGTTGTAAAAAAATATAGTTAGTCAAAATATCGAATGTTTTAAATGTCTTAAAAGTAATGTAAAATTAATGAAATAATATATATAATTAACTAAAACATACTTAAAAATACTTACATAACTTTAAAATTTATAAATAATTAATGTAAGTAAAAAAAAATAAACATACATTTTTATTTTTTAATACATTTATATATTAACGTAATATTAATGAAAAATATTCAATATTTTTTGCGTAGGATAGCAAAGGGTAAAATTTACTATTACCACTCCAGTAAGTGCAATAGTAGGGAAAGCGTTGGATAGCGGGAGGGTAAAAATTACTATTCCCACTCCAGAGAGTGCAACAGTAGGGAAAGCGTTGGATAGCGTAGGGGTAAAAATTACTATTCCCAATTCAGAGAGTGCAACAGTAGGAAAAGCGTTAGATAGTGTAGGGGTAAAAATTACTATTCCCACTCCAGAGAGTGCAACAGTAGGGAAAGCGTTGGATAGCAGGAGGGTAAAAATTACTATTCCCACTCCAGTGGGTGCAACAGTAGGGAAAACGTTGGATAGCGGGAGGGTAAAAATTACTATTCCCACTCCAGAGAGTGCAACAGTAGGGAAAGCGTTGGATAGCGGGAGGGTAAAAATTACTATTCCCACTACAGAGAGTGCAACAGTAGGGAAAGCGTTAGATAGCGAAGGGGTAAAAATTACTATTCCCACTCCAGAGAGTGCAACAGTAGGGAAAGCGTTGGATAGTGTATGGGTAAAAATTACTATTCCCACTCCAGAGAGTGCAACAGTAGGGAAAGCGTTGGATAGCAGGAGGGTAAAAATTACTATTCCCACTCCAGTGGTTGCAACAGTAGGGAAAACGTTGGATAGCGGGAGGGTAAAAATTACTATTCCCACTCCAGAGAGTGCAACAGTAGGGAAAGCGTTGGATAGCGGGAGGGTAAAAATGACTATTCCCACTCCAGTGAGTGCAACCGTAGGGAAAGCGTTGGATAGCGGGAGGGTAAACATTACTATTCCCACTCCAGTGAGTGCAACCGTAGGAAAAGTAATGAATTAATATTTTATAAAAATAAATTAATTAGCAATACCAATAAAAAATTAATTTAAATTAATTACCAATTACAAAATATTTAATAATTAATTAATTATAAATACCAATAAATATTATTTATTAAAACGCAATTACCTATTAATAATTAATTAACAAACACTTAATTTTCAATACCAAAAATTAATAAATAATAAAATAAATACCAATTAATAATTTATTGACAGTAAATTAACTGTCAATATACAAAAATATTTTCAATAATTAATAATTAATTAATTACAATTAAATTACTTCCCACCCTATTCCCCTAAAAACCCACAACTCACTACGAATTATAAATTATTACAATTAACATAATTATCAATTGATCAATCAATTAATAAAAATTAATTAACAATTAATACAACATAATTACCAATTAATAATTAATTAACAATAAATGAATTATCAATACCAATAAATAAAAAATAAATATTTACTTAATTACAATTAAATTACTTCCCACCCTGTTCCCCGATAAACCCACAACCCGCTACAGAACTAAAACACAAAATTAAATTAAAAATAATTAATAACTCCTAAAAATTACTATTTAATTTACTATAATTAAATTACTTCCCACCCCATTCCCCTATAAACCCGCTACGGAATTAAATTACGCAAAAATTAAATAACATAAAAATCATTAATTTAAAAAAATTCAACATACATTACAAAAACTAATACACACTTTTAACACATATACTAACATACAAAACACTTAAAGAAATTCGATATTATTAAAAATGTGATATATTTTAATGCCTATATTATATACTTCGATATTTTGACAGTCGATTTTACTTACCTGCATTTCGATATTATTAACCACTATATTATGTCCATTCGATATTTTGTCCAGTCTATATTTTGTACTCGATATTATGTCCATTCTATATATATTTTTTTTTATATTGTGTCCAGTTACCCATTCAACATACGGACCTGTGGGCCTTCTTAGCCATTATTTTAATCCAGAGGTCATGGACATAGGTATAAGTGACAATGTCCTGAGGTCATGGACGTAGGTATACGTGACAATGTCTTCAGCAATATAGAATTCCATTTTCCTCCTTTTCTAAGTATCTCTTCTAAGTTGGTGTAAGCCCCCTGCTACTATAGGAAATAGTCTATACCAAACCATCAGGACTTATCAGGAACCTAAATCTACAGGACTGGCATGAAGAACTAGTTATATTTCTTTATTGTACTCAAAATGATCTTTTTTGTACTCATGGTGTTCTACGATAGCTGCCGTCTCTTAAGTTACAGACTATTGTGCCTCACCAACTCTCAGAGCGGCTCTATCAGGGTAGCAAGATCCCATATAAAATGCTGCACAAAAGTACCATAGCTCAAAAACAATTCCTCAGCTATGGTACATTAGAAGGGGTAGATGACTTGAAGTGCTGCACCATCTGCAGTACTGCAAAATTTACCAGAGACCTTAAAGGTTAGGTGAGGAGATGTACTATGATGATTGCATTATGGGGCCGAGCATTATTTCTACTTTAACATCCTTATTTGGCAAAGTTCCTGTGTGTCTTCTCCTTAGTTACTAACTATTCTGTTACCCTGGAATGTGTACATGTGAGTTAAACATTTTGCTTTATATTCTATGTCCATCTGTAGCCTTCAGTGCCCTTCTACACCCTGCCCCACATGAGGCTGCACTCTGGTGATGTTTTCCAGTGCAGTTTTTCATACTGCACATCTTCTTGAATGTATGAGACCAGGTGTGTGCTGTGCATGATGGTTGTTATTGTGGCCTTCTCTGGCCACATTCCAATTGTAATACTTATGTGAGTGATGGTGGAATAGCCTTTCTTCATATAAAGATTACGGTGACATTACTTTTTGCTATTTTTCTCTATCTTGAAATAAAAGATCAGAAAGACAGAAAGCAGAAGAAACTGAACAAGCATTGGCATAGCCAATAGGTCTCGCCTTTGGGACCTTATAAGTGTTTAGCCATGCGACAGTTGATGTTGTTGCATCAAGGATATTGTGCTGCATAACTACATACTTATAAGGTCCCAAAATCGAGACCTATTGGCTATGCCAATGCTTGTCTTTTTAAAGCACTGTGGCTAGAGGAAGCATTAGGCTGACAAAAGGCAACATTGTTTTATGTGGAGTACAAAAGTGTAAATCTTCTGCCTAAATCAGGAGGATTTGCAAGTATACTTAAAATGCGCTCAAATGTACTCATGATATACCTGCTAAACATATATGTGAGGGCTTAAGATCTGATGTCACTTCCTGTGATGTCACCTGCTATGATGTTACGCACCGTGACGTCACGCGCTGTGATGCCACCAGAATACTGAACCAGGTTAGTCCCCCCACTTCTTTTTTTAGGACTTATACCCTGGGTGTTAGTCACTGATGCACAATGCTTTGAGATTTAGATTTCACGGACACATGATGTGCGTCACGTTATACCTGACAATCTAACTTTCATGTGAAGGCGCTTTTAAAGTATCCTCTGCCTGCCGCAAAAAGTCTCCATAAAGTTCTTCCTTTTTATTAAGGAGGAATGATGTTCGAATATTTCATAGTAAAAAGTTCCTGAACTGTTTAGGGTGGAAGAATTATCTGCATTGGATGAAACATTTATTGTAGTGTATTGTAGTGTTTACAAAGGGCTTCATAAGGTTGGTGGGTCACGAAGCGCTTGGCAGGTTATTATCGTAAGTGAAAATGAGAACACGAGGAAACCGACTTGAAGTTAGGTGAACTATTTCTCACATCATGTTTCCTTGAGAGGTATTTATTTTTTAAAAGCCACTTCAATTTGAAGTGTTTGCAAAAATCTTCATTTTGATGGTTTCAAAGTAACGGGGTTTTGCAAACACTTGCAGCTAGCATTAGACGTGAAGCGCGATTTTTGTTGCACATGGTAAATAGGGCCAACGACATTTGAATCGGGCGCCAGTTAGCCTTCAAGGATGCCGCCCACCAAACTCTACCACTCAACCCCCACTCTTTCCTGGATGCACTACATGCAAGTGGACCGTAATCACTACAATGGCGGGCACGTGCCAAGAAAAGTCCGAAAACAAACTCAACAAGCATTGGTCGCGGGGGAATGCAAAGATGGGGGCTGCAGCGGGAGAGAGAGGCTGAGGCGCGCACGCGCGCCCTGGCAAATGCGAGTTGTGCGCGCGCAGCTGCTCCCAAAGTGAAAGTAATTGCACGTTCACGCGAGCGTGAACGCAAGCATTAGGCCAGCAAATGCGGTGGGAAGCACTTTTAAATCCCACTTACAAAAGTCAAGCAACAGCGCATGCGCTGCTGTAGGCTCGACCTAAAAATGGACAGTTACCAGAAGAAAAACTCAGCACGAAAACACAGAATTACTCTGGAGAGTGACATAAGCTGTGCTGAGGAAGGCTGTTGTACTAGGCAAGGCGAAGAAAGTTGCTTTGTGGCACTAAAGAGAAAGTTCTGGCCAACTCTGAAGCAGGACCCAGGGAATAAGCAACAGGATACTAGAAACCTAGCAACAGATCAGCAAAATACAGAAGTGAAATTCAGATGCAATGTAAACATGCAAAGTCCATGGGCTTATGTTATTTTTTAATACTGTGACCAGGAAGAGGAAATCAGCCATCTGGAACTGAAAACGTACAATTAGATGAAAATGGGGAGGTCATGATAAGGGAATATAACAGTTGTCATAGTTGAGCCCACCATGGACTATGGCAGCAGAATACTTATGTAAAGATTAGGATAAGAGTTAGTGAGAGCAAGGGATTTGGGGTACCAGGAGCGGTAAATAAGGAGGTGAGTGTTATGAGTGTTACCAGTAGAAGTAGCAGTAAATGAGGAGGATTAAGGATGCAGCATTTTTAAATTGTGTAAGTGGCACATGCATGGATGGAAGATCTGTGCCATGGTTGCAACATGGGTGTGCCATACCTGGGGTAAAGACACAAACACAAGTAAATAACTGAGAGAAGAGTAGGGATCACAGATGTCATCCACCATCTTGGATTGTGGGGTGGGGCGTAATAGAGGAATGACTAAAGGGTTTCAGTAATTTAAACCTGAGCTCACCACCTGGTAGCTATGGCACAGAGCAGACTGTTTTCACTTAAGAAATGTGTAAAGCATTTAGAAGTACCAGAATAGACAAAAAGTGGAAAACACACAACATTAAAATCCCACTTCAATATATAAAAATAGAGGATCATTTTTTAAACAAAATGACACCAAATCGACAAAAACTCCAATAAGAGAGGCGGAGACATAAATATTTCACATTATAAACAAAAATAATGCCAAAAAGCACTTATGCGGGTGAATTGGTCACAATAGACTGGGACCTAGGCGTGATTTGAGGCCAGTCTTAATGGATCGGGTGTTAGATATACCAACCTGATTTGACCCAGTTGGAGATTTTACTTTTAGACTTAAACTTGAAAACGTAGGTCAAATTCCTTCAGTGGGGCAAAACAGCAAGCTGTATCCAAGAAGGACTCCAAGACATTGGATCGACATTGTATGGGGTCCGGGTCAAGCCATTGATTTAGGTGTGAAAAGCTTTGAGCAGGAAATTTCAAAATTTGTACCCAAGGAAGACTTCTTGCTGGCCAGATACTTTTGGTACTTTTGCCTAGTTACTTATTTTAAGTTCGGACTTAGCCACTTTTATAGAACTCAGATTCCGCCAGCAGGGCAAGGCTGCTGACTATAGCTGAAGAGGGCTCCACGAGGCTCGATACCTTCTCTGCAATGTCCTGATGAAACAAATTCTCTACTGCAGAAAAGCCTTGAACAGTATTAACATGAATCTTCTGCCCAGTGGCACTGCATCTTGGTTGGATTGACTTGGCAGGTTTGTCACGGTCCTGCAGGGGTCTTTGGATCCAAAACGTTTCTATGTTGTGGCCACCAGCAGCTGTCAGCAGATGGCCATCATTTATTGTTTTTTTTGGTGATGCTGTACAGTATCGGGAAATAATCCAAAGCTGTGGAGCATCGCCAAAGGGCATTGGCAAAGCCAATGGGTCCCAACGGCTTTGCCAAGGCTTCTTAGCCTTACAGTGTGGCGAAATCAGTGTAACTAGCTGTAGAATAAAGCGATACCAAAGGGGATGATGGACGGAGTGTTTGAGCAAATCAAACACTCACCCCCAGTCAACTGACCTGGGTTTAATCCATCATCATTCTTTAGCTCACTCCACCACCCCAGTTCAGACATGGCCATATGCAAATCAGTCTGACCCTGTGCCTCATGGGAACAGTCCAGCCCGAACTGCCAAGCCATGTCTTCACTGGACCGGAAACAAGCAAACAAGCATCCTGGGACCAGTTTCAGGTTCATAACCCTCATCAGCCAGGCTATCTTGAATCCAGTGGCAAAGTGAGCAAGGGACCCACGTCTGGGCATACCCTGCCAACTTAGGGTGATCAAAGCGGATGATGGACGGAGCTTTTGAGCAAATTAAACACTCACCCCCAGTTAACTGATCTGGGTTTAATCCATCATCATTCTTTAGCTCACTCCACCAACCCAGTTCAGACATGGCCATATGCAAATCAGTCTGACCCTGTGCCTCATGGGAACAGTCCAGCCCGAACTGCCAAGCCAGCTGTAGAACATACATTTTGTACCAGATAGCTTCCAGTGCATAGACCCTATGAACCTTTAATATTCCCATACTTAGTACTATCACAGTATTTGGCTATGTTTTCCCAATATTGAAAAGGACCTTACCTTTGAATAATTCTTTTTTTTTTTAACTTTATTTATAGTTTTATCACATCAGAACAAACAGAGCAACATTACTTGCCGGTCAAGAGATACACAGCTCAATACCGTCTGAGATCCATTGGGTACTTGCGCCTCACCTACGGTCTATACATTCAATGTAGTCACATACATCAACAAGAAGATACACCAACTCCAGACCCCTCCGCTTGGGCTCTCCCAAGGCCATCCCCTCCGCAGCCCAGGCCCCACCAGGCTAATATAGTGCACAAGTTCCTGCCAAGCGGAAGGGTCAGCGGACAGTGCATGCACGAACACCTTTGAATAATTCTGTTTCTTATATGGTTCACAATTCAGTGAAAGTGCTCTTTTAGTATTTCCTTTTAAGATATGCTTGTTGTGTTTGTTATTCATACATGTTGTAATTCATACGCTTAGGGATGTATTACTCAATTTCTTAAGGCTTTAAATTCAACGGTGTACTTAACTTACCATACCTCGTGTCTGCTTTTGCTGATCAGCGACTGAAGTATTGTGCATTGGTGGATGGAGTCTGATTTTGACAGGCCAGGATCAAAGCACAATTATGTCCTTTCTCTTTCTGCCTCTGGCTGGAGGCTCAGAAAATCGATCAAACTCAACATTTCCTCTACTTATCTCGACCACTCTATTAAATCCTACTAGAACCAGTCTACTGCAGGTATCTAAGGTATCCAACCACTGGCATTCCCGTCAATTGCACCCCTGTGACACAACAATACCAGCAACACTTTGCATTTTTTCACCACCTGCAAATGCCATCTGGCTAATGCCAGGCTTCCTTCATCTATTAGACGTGCAATATAGGCTGTCTGTTCTGCTTCACAATTCTCTTTCCTCTGTGGGGACCAGTTCACAGTCATAAAGACCAGTGTAAAGTGGTTCTATGGGCACTAGATTTGTCGATGCTGGCGAAGTGCTCCTGAAAAAAAAACTTTGAGCCCTGAACTTTTTAAATATAATGAAATTAAGTTAAAACCACAATGAGGACAATGAGGAAGTCACACCTAAGTCTGCAGTAAGGCACCACTATCAGAAAAAGGTGAATATGGCCCAAATATTTTAACAGACTTCTGTTCCACGTAAGCTTATATGAAGTGAACAAGGCCTGGCCATTTCAGCTTTCAACCCTTAAGCTTTCTGGTTCGAATCTTGGAATAATCATTAACTACCTAGAACATTCTCATGTACTGTCTTGCAGATATTTACGAGCCTTCGGATCCAGCTTTGCAATGACCTTATGTGCGACTCCCTGCAAGAAACCGGTCCAAGTAGCACTGGGGGACTTTATTTCAGGAAATCAGCTGGATGACATACTGCACGCGCTTCCAGACGCCTCTGCCAGCTGGGTGTGGTGCCTCTCCGGGCTTCCAGGATCCCGGGCCGCGAGTGTAAACTTTTGTCAACTTCAGAACGTGTCCAGAGAAGAATATTTATGCACATGCAAGCCATTACGCTTGTTAGTGCAGCCACGAGCTTTGCTGCATCAGAACCGCTCGCGCTATGACAGATTGAGAAATTGTAGTGGAAGGCCGGGACGAGTCCTCCTAGAGTTTCGAGATTCTGCTTATTAATGATTTCATGTACATTCTGTGCAGCCACCTAGAAGTTAGAACCAGCTGCTACTGCTCGCCTCGGGACCCTTCGTTCTCCGATCCCAAACAGGTGTTTCCTCTTTCTGCAGTGGTCAGCAGGAGATATAATGTCACGTTAAACTGACAGCCGGCCATGCGTGTAATAGTCACTGGCGCGCATGCGTGCTACGTGTTATTGAAACCAGAAAATCTTCTTTCGCAATATGGCCGCTTCAATATGGCCGCTCGCTCAGTTACATGATGAAAGTTCACTCAGTATTTTATATGCTGTTCCGGAGTTTTCAAACGCATCTAGATTTGTGCCATGGGTTTTCCCAGACTTCCATACACATGTTACATGGGATTGTGTATGTTTTAAGGTTCAGAATAGTGAACCTCAACAAAGAAAGTGCAATAGGCAATTTTAACAAGAAAACAACTTTCAAAGTGAAGGCATAAAAGCATTATCTCGATTCGCCAAAATGCCAGGGATAGAGTGCAGGATGTCAGACTATGTCCTGAAAGACATCACAAGGTTCCCGCTTGGACCACCTTGAGATGCTCAACAGCTTCCTATTGGATGTGAAAAGCAAGTAGAAGTAACATGTGTGCGTCTGAAGGCAACTTTACGCCTGCAAGAAAGTCCTCCACAGCTTTACAAAACGAGGCCAGGATCAGTGGGTATTTACACCTGCAGATGGAACTTAGATTTAGTACCATGAACATCTACAAGTACGGTTAAAATTAGTACTGTGTTAAAGGTTCAGATGGAAGCAGGGCTTCTGGGGTTGGAGTTTGGTAGATGTCCATTCATAATCCAATGTCATTTTTAATGACCATTCACTCATGCTAATGGCCACTTGGGTAACTATCATGTAACATGTAAAACAACAACCATATTAAACTGAAATGTATTAAATTATTTTACTTCAGGAGAAATTCCAAAAGATCTCTCATGTATGGCTCATGCTGGACCACGTTGCAAGATATGGACCTATGGATGTGGAATATATATGCTCTGCAGTAACACCTTAAATTACTCTAGTGGTTTGATAAAGATGGTTACTGGCATCAATAGAGATCAGTAGACGTCTGAGATGGAAATATTCAGTTGAAATCAGTCACCTTGCAATTGAAATCAAATGAAGTTTAGTTGACTATTGCAGGTGAGTAGATATCCAAAAACCCACGTGGAGCAAATGCATCCAACAGAATCCAATTGTCGCTTGTGAACTGATATTTCCTCCCGAGAACCTGAGTTAGTAAGTTAAGACCTTCAGGATAATTTGACTTTCCAAAAAGCCAAAAGTTAGGTGAAGAACTCAGAAGCTACTCCGAACTTATAAATTAAATGTTGGCGATTAAGATGAAGCAAAAGTGTAGAATTCTTTTAGTTATTTGCCCTGGTGCTGAAATGTCAGACCAGTTGCAGAAAAAGTAGCAACATACTCCCTTGGGCTTGCAGGTAGAGATGGCATGGTAGCTGATTTAGAGCTGTTTGTCAGCAGCTCTGGCAGGGAAGAAGTGCGCATGTATGGTAAGATGGACCTGTCAATGTCTCTTTGTAGATACGCACCGCTGCCTTTGAGAGTGGTCTGTATCATCCCACTGTTGCCGTGTTTTGAAAGGAAATGTCTCAAATGGCTGTCAACATTGTTTTGCAGTTCAATTTGGAGAGCTGAAATGATCTAGACGAAGGAATACGGCTGCTGGTAGGCTGCATCAAATAATTTGCACTGACGTTGTGCGTGGAGTGGATCTTGGTAATTAGTTCTGAATACATTTTTCAAGTTGACCTAATGTGACTGTACAAGATTTTCATAAAAGGGAGAAGTAGGCTGCCCTACTTCTTGAAACTAGCTGAGAAGAGGAATGTTCCTGAAGCAGTGCTGTTTCTGTTGTCTGACTCCTGGTCAGATTTGAGAAAGAACGTGAATAGCTTTCTTAAAGAAGCATGGTGGCTGCTGGAGAGAAATCCTAGTGGCCTAGCAGAGATGTGTGAAAAGAAAACTCACCCATTAGCTTGGGGATTCAAATGAGGGCAGGAGACTCAGACGAGGCAGCCCAGACATGTGTGGATTGTTTGTGCGTGTACACTAAGGGCAAAGGATCAGGGCTGCAGTGATGTGAGGATTTCAGTAAATTCCCCTGACTGGGAGTAAGAGACTTGTCTGACTGGGAGGAAGAGACTTGTCACTGATGGAGGAGGTCAGGAGCCAAGTCATGACTTCAGATCACTTTTAGTGCATCAGTCTCGGGGTGGTTGCATTAGTACTCTGAAGTTTCTAATAAAAGCGAACACTTGAGGAAATAGTTACATTAAAACCTAAACTTTGGGGGCGTGGCCAAGATGGCGGGGTGAGCGGACGCTTCCTCCCGTAGCTCCTCCGGCCCGGCCAAGCTTGAGCCCTTTTCTTATGCTTTTCTCCCCCCGCTGAGGCTCAGCGTGGAAGAGGAGCGTGGCGGAGCACCTGGTGCGCACGTTGTTGCCGTTTTGGTTCTGATCGCCTCGGGGGAAGCCCCCAAAAAGTCCGATCGAGCTCGAGGAGCGAAGGAGGGCCTGAGAGGCGGAGCGCGTCGGAGTGCTGTCCGGGCGCCTCGGCTGGGCCTGGTGCTGAAAGTTGCGATCTGGAAGGAATCTGGCCCGTCGCTCGACGGAGGGTGAAGAAGCCCTGCGGGAGGGGACCCGACGGTGCGGAAGACTTCGGACGGGTGCTTTGGCACTCAGACCTGTGTCGGCGACACTTCGCACTGTGTAGGCCCCTGTCCCTTGGCCGAAGTACGGCGGACTCTCTGTTGGGGTCGGACCATCTGGGCCCCTGCGTGTGACAGACTGACACCGGCGGTGGAACCTATTTGATTGCTGTGCCTTTTGGGGGCCCCGGTGGTGTCGCCGGGCCTGGTCGCTCTGCCCTGCCTCGCCCTGCCGCCATCTTGTCCCCGTGGGATCAGTGGTGTTGGCCTTCACCGGAGCCCTTGCGGGTGGATGTATGTGACCGCCGCGGCTGCCGGGCTGACTTTTTGGGGGATGTGCTGACGAGGAGCCCCTCACTGTAGCTTCCATTCCTGTCTCGGATGGGCACCCGCGGCTGGCGGTGACCGGACTGGACCGCCATCTTGTCACCTGTGACGCAGCGACCCTGCTTGTGGGGGGACACCCACGTCGAGTGCTTGCCAGCAGCTGGGCATCCCTGGGGCGGCTGGACCAGGGCCCGACCGCAGTGCTTGCGATGTCTGGAAGAGGAGGCTCGAAGAAGGGGGACTGCACCCTGCCGGACATGCTTGGCAGGGCCCAGCAACTGAGGGACAGAACACAGCCTTCGCCGGGGACCTCCCGGGCCTCGGCGGACGTGACTGGGGGGGAGCCACCCGTCACGAGGACCTTTATGGAGGAACTGTTTAGCTCCCTCAGGGAGGACTTCCAGACACTGAAGCGGGAGGTGGCCAGCGAGGTCCGGGAAGTGCGCAGGGAAGTGGAGGGCCTTGGCGAGCGCGTTGAAACGGTGGAGACGGAGGCCCAACGCCGGGAGGAGGAGATAGGCCATCTTCAACAGGACGTTCTCCGCCTCCGGGAGCAGTGTGTTGAGCTCCAGGCCCACTCTGAGGACCTTGAGAACAGATCACGGAGGAACAACATTCGAGTGCGTGGTGTGCCGACTGCAGATGAGGGGTCCGATCTGGGGAGCTACCTGCGGGACCTGTTCCGAGAGATCCTGGGGGAAGCTGCAGACTTCCCCATTAGCATTGATAGGGCACATAGGGTTGGCAGGCAGCGCCAATCATCGGCACCTCCACCGGACATTCTGGCCTTCCTGCCCGATTTCCCGCTGAAGGAACGCATCATGACTGAGGCCCGCAGGAAACAGCCCCTGACTTTCCGGGAGCGGCCGGTGGCGCATTACCAGGACCTCTCCGCCATCACGCTGCAGAAACGCAGGTCCTTCAGGATTGCCACTGACTTTTTGCGCGAGCACGAGACGCCGTACTCTTGGGGTCATCCCTTCCGCCTGATCTTCCGATGGAACGGGGTGCTACACCAGCTACGCTCCTTGCAGGACATTTGTGGAGTCCTGGGGCTTATGGCGGCGGAGGAGGAAGGAGCTACACCGTCGTGGAGGGCCTCGGAGAGACGGAGCCGGCGGAGGTCGGCGAGGTGACGATCAGCGACCAGCGCAGGGCGTCCTGATTCCCCTACCATCAGGGCGGACATGGCCGACGCTTTGAGGGCGGCGGCCAGGGACTCGGCCGGCTCCACCGGCGTGGCCTTGACGGCCTAACACTCACTCCGGGGGGAGATGCCTTTAGCTTCTTTAACTGCTGGGTTCGGGGCGGGGGGGTCGGGGGGGAGCGGCTGGAGGTGAGTGGCTGGACGTCCACTTCGTTCCTTTCTACGGACTTGCCCGTTTTGGGGCTTGACTGGGACAATGGGGTGTTTGAGTTTGCGTTTGGCTAGTTGCCAGGGTTGTGTTTTGGGTGGGTGTAGGGGTTGTTCTGGGGTTGGGGAGGTCCCGTCCGACGTTGTCCATGCCCACGCTTGGTCTGTTATGGCTTGTCCTGCGCGGCTGCCCCGCGCGCCCCACCCGCTGATCACCTGCCCATTGCACGGCGCTCCCGATCCCCGAGAGGAATGTCGGCCCTAAAGGTAGTGACCCTTAATGTTCAGGGTCTGAACAACCCCGTGAAGCGCAGAGTGATCTTATCTTTGCTGGAGGGGACGCAGGCGGACATTTGCCTTTTACAGGAGACCCACTTATTGTCCCGGGATTGCCATAGGCTGCGCTCTGCTAAGTTCCCTACCCAGTTCTTCTCCTCGGCAGCGAACAAGACGGCGGGGGTAGCCATTCTTCTAGCGAGCTCCTTTAGGGGGGAGGTTTTGTATAAGTGTGCTGAACAGAAGGGGAGGCTTCTTGCGTATCGCATGCGCTTAGGAGGCATAGCGTTTACGGTTGGCTCCGTTTATAGCCCAAACGACCACCAAGAGCGTTTCCTAGACTCCGTGTTGGTGGATGTCACTGCTTCCCCCGACCGCCACGTCATTCTGGGGGGAGACCTTAATATTGTCTTTGATTCTGTGATGGACAGATCGGCGCAGCGCTTCCCGCAGACGGGGGAACTGTCCCAGGCTGTGAAGGCCCGGATTGCGGAAATGGACTTACACGACCTTTGGCGCTCCATGCACCCCACGGATAGGGACTACTCTTACTTTTCACACGCACATCGAACCTACTCACGGCTGGACTACCTTCTGGTGAGTGGACCGATGCATGCCGCTGCCACGGCGGCGGACATCGGGGTCCTGACCTTGTCTGACCATTCACCAGTCACCGGCGTTTTCCAGTGGCCGGCGGCCTCCCCCTCTCGGGGGGTGTGACGCCTCTGGGATACCCTTCTACACAAAAAGTCTGTAGTGCAGCGAATTGGGGAGGTCATACAGGACTACCTAACTCACAATAGCAACACCGACACTTCGCAGGCGACACAGTGGGCAGCATTGAAGGCAGTCCTCCGGGGGGAATTTATCTCTATCTCCGCAGCCGAAAATAGGGAGCGGCAACGGAAGAGGGACGAGCTGACCGTTCAGGTCCGGGAGCTTGAGCAGGTCCACCGCCGTACGGGGGCGCCAAGGGTGTGGAGGCAGTTGAAGGCTGCGAGGAAGCTCCTGTCGGCATTGGATCTTGATAGGGCGGAGTATGCCACCTTGCGCTTGAAACACGCCTTCTACACTGGGGGGGACAAATGTGGCAAGCTCCTAGCACACCGGCTCCGGGTCACGCAGCAGCGTGGCGTCATGAGGGAACTGGTGGGCACGGACGGGGTGGTCGTCTCCGGGGACGCAGAGGTAGCGGAATCTTTCCGCGGCTTCTACGAGGCGCTGTATGCGGAGGAACCCTCCTCGCCACAGGACGCCGAAGGCTATTTGGAGTCGGTGACCCTTCCGGGGCTGGATCCGGCTCGGGCGGACCACCTGGAGCGGGATATCCATGTTGAGGAGGTGATTTCCGCTATCGCGCGGCTGAAGCATGGTAAGGCCCCGGGCCCGGACGGGTACACGTCTTTGTTTTACAAGACTTTTTGCACGGCTGTGGCCCCTGTCCTTACTCGGCTATTTAATTCCTTTTCCGAACCGGGAGCCATCCCACCGGATCTCCTGAGGGCGACGGTCGCGGTAATTCCGAAATCTGGGAAGGACCGGGCCCTCTGCGGTTCGTATCGACCCATCTCGCTCTTAAATGTTGACCTCAAGTTGTATACAGGGATTCTAGCATCCAGGCTGGGTCCACACCTCCCCGGATTGGTGGAGGCGGACCAGGCTGGCTTTGTACCCGGCAGACAGACGGTTGACAATACCAAGCGGGTGGCGCATGTTCTGGAGAAGGCCTCGCGGATCCCGGGGGAGCGGATGTTGCTGTCCGTCGACGCGGAGAAGGCCTTCGACAGAGTTCACTGGCCGTATCTCGAGCTGGTTCTCAAGAAATTGGGAATAGGGGATAAGTTCCGCACCATGGTATTCAACTGTTATAAGCATCCTTCAGCGTCGGTGCGGGTCAACGGGTGTAGCTCCGGTGGATTTGCCATCGAACGCGGCACAAGGCAGGGCTGCCCCCTCTCGCCGCTCTTGTTTGCCCTCTACATGGAGCCGTTTGCTCAGAGGATTCGCGATAACCCGGATGCGGTTGGGGTCCGGATGGGCCAGTATGTCCACACGGTCAGTCTCTACGCGGACGATTGTTGACCTTGGACGACCCTAGGAGGTCGCTGCCTGCTTGCCTCCAGGAACTAGACGCCTTTGCCTGTGTGGCCGGCTTCAAAATGAATATGAGCAAGTCGGTGGCGTTAGACGTGTCCCTGGCTGCGGACACCAGGAGGGACCTTCAGCGACTCTTCCCCATGCAGTGGTCCTCCTCCACGGTGCCATACCTGGGGATACTGCTGGCGCCCACATTACCGGAGATGGTCACGGCTAACTATGCCTCCCTCAGCAGGAAGATCAAGGAGGAGCTTGGTCGCTGGAGCAAAGGCCTACTGTCCTGGCTGGGGCGAATCGCGGCGGTTAAGATGACGGTGTTGCCCCAGATACTGTATCTTTTCCGGGCCCTCCCTCTCCAGCCCCCGGTGGGCTGGATACGACAAATGCAGGCTGACATCTCCCGCTTTGTCTGGCAGGGCCGCAAGCCACGAATGAAGAGGGTCCTCTCCACGCTTGCTCCGGAGGCGGGGGGCCTCGGTATTCCGGACCTCCGTAAGTACTTTCAGGCGGCACAGCTGCGATATTTGGTGGAGTGGAGCAGGTGGGAGTCCGACAAACACTGGCTCTTTCAAGATCAGGCAGTGGCGGGCCGCACTTTACAAGAGGTTCCATTCTTGCGCCGCGCGCACCGCCC
Source organism: Triturus cristatus (assembly GCF_964204655.1). Classification (NCBI taxonomy): domain Eukaryota; kingdom Metazoa; phylum Chordata; class Amphibia; order Caudata; family Salamandridae; genus Triturus; species Triturus cristatus. The sequence goes on along the minus strand of NC_140589.1, from coordinate 1,717,537,142 downwards.
CCCTAACCTTTACGCTTCTTTTATTACGCGGGTCCCCCTGCGGGTGTGGGACGCAGTCTGTGAGGCTCGGGGCCTCACCACCTTCCCTTCGCCGTTCACACCCATAGCGGGCAACCCGGACTTCTCCCCAGGGATGGAGCCGGGAGTTTTCTCCCATTGGGTGCAGGCGGGCTGCAGGGCGCTCTTCCAGATCTATGGCCCGGAGGGAGTGATTCCGTTTCAGCAACTCCGCCAGGAGTTCGGCCTGACGGAGCTGGACAGATTGCGCTACATGCAGGTTCGGCATTGGGCCCTCCAGCCCCAGGTGCGTGACACCGCTGCTCGTCAAATTACACCGTATGAGAGGTGGCTGGCTACCCGGACCTCCGACGCTAAGCTAATTACCGATCTGTACAAGTACCTACAACCCCCGCCGTTTCACTATTACAACCCGGGGAGGGAGCGCTGGCACAGGGAATTGGGTAGGACACTCAGCCACAAGGAATGGGACAAAATTGCGTATCGGGCGCGGCACTCTGCATATCACACGGGCCTTACGGAGACCTTCACTAAGGTGTCCACTTATTGGTATTACACCCCAGAGCGACTGTATGAAATGCATAAATACACTGACAAGGGGTGCTGGCGGGGCTGCGGGCAGGAGGGTACCCTCTCACACATTCTTTGGGATTGCCCCGTGCTGACCGCTTACTGGAAGGAAGTTTTGGACGAGGTGGATAAGCACTTTGAGATAGAGCTGCCGCGCTTCCCGGCGTATGTCCTGCTGGGCCTCCCCAATGACCTAATGTACCCACTGAAGTCCCGCAGGGGCAGGCAGATCGCGATTGCGCTGGGGTCTGCGGTCCAGAACATCCTTATCCACTGGCGCACCAACACTGTCCCCTCCATCACGGGTTGGTTGCATAGGCTTTGGCATGTGCTGGGAATGGAGAAGTTGTCGCTCACGGTGGCGGGGGAAATAGACCAATTTGAAGAGCTGTGGCAACCCTTTCTAGCGCTGCTGTCCACCGAATTCCGGGAGCTCACCTGTCCGAGGTATCTTAGGCTTCTCAGGCTGACGCCGCCGGTGATCCCGGCGGACTAGATCACATGTGAGATAGAGGCCTCGGGGGGGGGGGGGGGTGCGGGGCTTCTTGGTGAGGACTAATCTGACGCGGGACCATAGGACGGGGGGGTGAGGTATTGTTTTTTCTTCCTTCCTTTCTTTACTGGGGGGATGGGGGATGGGGGGGGGGATTGTGCTTTGTCGAGTTGCTGCTGGTTTTCATTGCTCAGATTTGGGGTGTTGGATATGCACGCAGGGATTCCACAGTTTGCATTTCTAGCCTTTCATTTACTGTGCTTTTCCCCTGGCCCATCGAGCTATCCATCGCCAACCCTTTTGAGTGGCACCTTTTTTCTTTGATTGTATTAAATGTACCCTAACCTCCTACCCCCCTCCCCCATGGTTTGTTTTGTTTCAATAAAAACGTTTTAAACATAAAACCTAAACTTTAATAATTGTAGAGCAGTTCGTTTATTTTTATGTCCTACATTCAGCATTAGCTGTATGGAAAAAACTCATGCTGTCACACAACACGCACCAACACATACACATAGACATCACATGCACATAGACATCACATGTCATACAGAAAGGGGCATTTGGACATACCCTTTCAACCACTGGCTTCTGCGGTTTTCTTTAGTTGTCTATCATTGTTTGTATTAGTCCATCGAATTTCACAATTTGCAGATTTTAGTGTATTGTATTCCATTGCATTGTATTATATGATGTGATGCATTATATTATATGATATGATATATTATATTATTTTCATTTATTTATATTTTTTTGTTATTTACTCAAAACATCTTGCAACACATAAGTCTGCATTCAGTACCATGCTTGCATTTGACACAGGTATCTTACCACACAGTAGCCAGGTGGGCTTTTCTTAATGTTACAGTTCCAGTATGGCCGATGGCCAAATTAGAATGGTAAAATAAAAAGCACTGGCAACGTCACACTCACTTGGTAAAAGCGAGACCTGTTAGCTTTGACAATACGTGTTTAACGTCCCTCAGGTAGTTTAATTTAGTACAAAGCATAACGTAATGGAAGACGCAAGAAGCAGACTCAGAGGCATTAGATGAAGGTCCAAATGAGACTTACTAACAACTGCAGAGGTTTTCTTTAGGAATATATACATATGCATATGAATTAAGAATGTCATAGATGTGCGTTCACCTGCTAATCCTCCATCACCCCAGACAACTTGAATGGTCATTAGCTAATGACTTGATACTGTAGGGGGAGCAATGGATGCAGAGGTTCCAGCTGCGGCAGCAAAGGCCCTGTTTCACATGCACAGAGGTATTAGACTATCATTTGTGCAGGGGAAATTATCCTCCATGACTAACTAATTTTGTTTTCCTCATGTTTTAACCATGGGTTTAGTGGCTGGAAGTTTTCTTTTTCAGATTGGTTACTAATTTATTCAATTGCCATGATTTTCGTAATAGCATGGGGCATGAAACACAGGTGTTGAAAGTGCTGAATAAGATGTGTTACTTAGGGCCCAGTGTGCACGTGCTGTTGTGGTGTAGAAACCCAGGAGCTTCTCTATATAGGTGATGTTGATGACAAGGTGCAGTTGGAAGCATCATACACATATCTTTTTCCCCACTATATTATTTTCTGCCTATGCAGGGAGGCACTCAATTTTGCAGTTATTAACCCATCAAAAACAGTCTCTTTTTGAACTTCACTTTCTCTTCCCTGCACCCTATGTTCCCATTTTCTTCTTGTTAATTAGACAACTACTGGACCATCTAAGAAACAGCGAAGCAGTGGATGATGTAAAAAAGGATGCACTCTAGGCAGACCTGACTGGGATAAGAATCAAAATATAAGGCAGCAAGAGAAGTGTCAATTGAACATTAGTGAAACCACAGTACAATATCTGCAAGCAGAAACGATATGGACTAAACTAATGAAAAGGATTAATGTAAACTGCTTAGACATAAGCAAGATAAGTATAAATAGAAACATGGTAACTAGCAAAGGTGAAGTCTATTAATGGTTTAAGAGAAACATGCATTGCCAGGAAACTACCCAACTGGTCACATTTCAAGGCACCACACTTTCATGTGAGTAAAATCAGTTATGGAAGCAGCCGAGTGGGCGCCCCAGTTCTTGACAGTAGTTCCCATGGACCCCTGCCAAATCACCATGTACACCAGTCCCATGCTCGGCTGAACCTCAGCCCTGGTCTGTGGCCAGTTCTGAGCTATGTACAGACCCAATTCTGCAATTGTGCTGTCTTGATTAGAGATCAGCATTGGGTAAGGGGATACAGTGCTAGTTTGCAGAACTCTGAACACCTTAGCAATCTGTAAATAGCAGGCTAGTGAAATCAAGGGCGCCACTAGACCCGAATTTCGGAGGGTATGGGGTTTGTACTAAACAGTGGTGGTGGGGCACAATTTCACACACTAGGAACCGGCCATGTTTGAAAGGCCAACAGGTCCAAGTTTACTGTGCTAATTCATGGAAAAGGCAGATGTGCATGCCTGTTTTTTATGCTTTAGCCAATTAAATCCAGATCTTTTATCTTCATCACTGCATTCCCCTAAGACACTGAGAACTGCTGGAGCTCAGAGAGTGTACACCAGATTTCTGAGCATCAGATTTCTGCAAGTTGGTTGGTACCAAGCAAGTCCTCTGCATGTCTGAGGAAGTGGAGTAGCAAGGATCCGATGGGCCCTGGTGCAAGCATGGGAAATGGCCACTATGAATGCTTGGTGGTAATAAACACAGCAATTATCAGGGTTCAACAGGCCCCTCAGGGATCTGGGCTCCTGCACCACTGCACCTGCTGCACCTGTGATAGCGATGCGCCTGGTCTGATGCATAAAAAAGAAAAGTGTCTTATCTGATTAAATGTAGCATGAACTGCGTAATGATAAAACGCTTCCAAGGAAAAAGAAGATGAATGTGGAAGGAATCTCCCAATGTGTCCCAGAAAGTGCTCCCACATACATTGGCAAGTAGGCTTGAGGTGTGAAGAATAAGCCGGGATAAAGACAATTGTGGGGAGTTTCTATTTGGCTGTAACAAAATGAGGGGGGGTCATGAATAGCTCAGGAGGAAGGAGCATCCGCAGAGAATAATAAGCTGTATATCTGTTCACAATGTAAAAGAATGCACATGTTGGTATTTCTATAGCATGGACCTAGCCTGAGAGCAACAGAGTGTGTTGCACATTATGGGAGGTGATGGAAAATGATGTAAGATTGTATTAATCAAATGGTAACTTAAATCCTTTTTTTACACAAACATTATAGCAGTATCTCACATATTTAAATTTTAGGCAAATTTTGATTAAGGGATTTCTCGCAACAGCACAATTTTCAGTTAATGCCAAGCTGAATTCAAACTAGAGTCCTCAGATTGACAGCTTAGCAATTAGACCACAGCTCATTCCTTAGGAGATGTATTAGAACTGTCTAAAAAAGCTTCAAACATTCATTTCACCACTCCTTGTGAACGCTCATGTTCTGTTGATGTTTTAAAATAATAATAAAAAAGATGGAGGTACCCTAATATCTGTTTAGGGACGGGCTGGCACAACAAAGAACATGAAAAGTCCCTGAGTAAAAATCATACATAAAAGTGTGGATCATGTGTTGAGCAAACGGCTGTGCTGTACAATAAGCAGAAGCAGTTGCAATGACTACAAAATGCAGTGAGTGTCAATTAGATACACAAACCAATAGTAAACACGAGGACCATGTAAAGCTGATATATTAATAATACATTTATTAAATTTAGATACATTTATTCACTTTAGACAAAACACTTATATAAGTTTAAAAACATCTCATATTAAAGGTACAAAAATGTTGGTGTACATGGCAATACAATTACATATAATTTAAAAACATCTCATATTCAAAGTATTATAATATTAGTGTACTTGGCAAGAAAACTAAAAGAACAGTTGATGCAGTGTTTCGGTGAGTTGTAATTTTTCACCATGTTCTATTTAAAACATGGAGTATTTACTTACACCAAATGACAGTTCATTTTGTTCCCAAATAAAGTGCGATGGGGGTCCATGGAAAATGACTAGAAAGTGAGCCTCGTGAGCAGCATGTGCAATTAATCTTTTCAGTTTCAATTAAAGTGTTGTTGATTTTTGTTTCAAGAAACGCGTGTGGGAAGCGCGTTAAATGATTCTTGTTAAAGCTAGCGCTGAGGAAAGCACAGTCATTTGGAAAACGAGAAACACAAAGGTGCCGATTACGATCCGTTAAAAACCGCGTACGAACCGTCGGTCGGAGCGAATTCCCCGTCCGACTCGTACCCGGTCGTAAAACTTTACAAACATGGAATTACGATTCGCACGGAAACACCATTTCCGTACGAATCGTAAAAAACACCGACCGACGAAAATATACATACGAATGTGATCCGGGAATGCTGCGACGTGACGTCGGGACGCTTTCAGGCAGCGTTTCACGAACCAGGAATTACGATTCGAACCGACAGCAGTCCGGACGGCAATATTTTCACGGCACCCAAAAAGTGCCGCAAAAGCGAAGTACGGCGCGAATCGACCAGAGTAGGTGGCCCGGTACGCACCGTACCCCCCCAGCCCCCGTAGGTACGCGCCGACCCCCCCCCCCAGCCCCCGTAGGTACGCGCCGACCCCCCCCCAGCCCCCGTAGGTACGCGCCGACCCCCCCCCAGCCCCCGTAGGTACGCGCCGACCCCCCCCCCAGCCCCCGTAGGTACGCGCCGACCCCCCCCCAGCCCCCGTAGGTACGCGCCGACCCCCCCCCCAGCCCCCGTAGGTACGCGCCGACCCCCCCCCAGCCCCCGTAGGTACGCGCCGACCCCCCCTGTGTGTACACCCGTGTACGGTGCGTACCCCCCGTGTACGTTCTAGTCGAACCCCCCCGTGTACGTTCGAGTCGTACCCCCACCCGTGTATGTACGGTGCGTACCCCCCCCGTGTATGTACGGTGCGTACCCCCCGTGTACGTTCTAGTCGAACCCCCCCGTGTACGTTCGAGTCGTACCCCCACCCGTGTATGTACGGTGCGTACCCCCCCCGTGTATGTACGGTGCGTACCCCCCGTGTACGTTCTAGTCGAACCCCCCCGTGTACGTTCGAGTCGTACCCCCACCCGTGTATGTACGGTGCGTACCCCCCCCGTGTATGTACGGTGCGTACCCCCCGTGTACGTTCTAGTCGAACCCCCCCGTGTACGTTCGAGTCGTACCCCCACCCGTGTATGTACGGTGCGTACCCCCAGCGCGAGCGCTGGGGGTACGCACCGTACATACACGGGTGGGGGTACGACTCGAACGTACACGGGGGGGTTCGACTCGAACGTACACGGGTGGTACGCACCGTACATACACGGGGGGGGTACGCACCGTACATACACGGGGGGGGTACGCACCGTACATACACGGGGGGGGTACGCACCGTACATACACGGGGGGGGTACGCACCGTACATACACGGGGGGGGTACGCACCGTACATACACGGGGGGGGTACGCACCGTACATACACGGGTGGGGGTACGACTCGAACGTACACGGGGGGTTCGACTAGAACGTACACGGGGGGTACGCACCGTACACGGGTGTACACACAGGGGGGGTCGGCGCGTACCTACGGGGGCTGGGGGGGGGTCGGCGCGTACCTACGGGGGCTGGGGGGGGTCGGCGCGTACCTACGGGGGCTGGGGGGGGGTCGGCGCGTACCTACGGGGGCTGGGGGGGGGTCGGCGCGTACCTACGGGGGCTGGGGGGGGGTCGGCGCGTACCTACGGGGGCTGGGGGGGGGTCGGCGCGTACCTACGGGGGCTGGGGGGGGGTCGGCGCATACCTACGGGGTCTGGGGGGGGTACGGCACGTACCGGGCACCTGTTTGGACGTCTCCATGGTTGTTATGGGAGTTCGGTGCGGACGGTCTTTTCACCATACGGTTGTACATTCGGACGCCCGGGATGGATCGTGATTCCCCGGTCGGACTTCACCTTTCACGTTTGTACGGTGAATCGTACGAGGACGTGTCGGACACATTTTCCGACCCGAGGACGTGTGGGGAAATATTCCCAGTGCGGTTCGTATGGACTTTTTACCATGCGAATCGTGATTGCCAGTTCGTACGGCACTTGTACGATTCGTACGGTAAAAAGACCCGATACGAGTCGTACGGGGACATTTTTTACCGGATCGTGATCGGCACCAAAATCTATCATCAAAAATGGATGACTTTACTAAGTATCGAGAGCTATGGAAAGTGCAAGCAACAGTTTGAGTTTTGGGAAACACCTTGTGAAATTGATAAAGTTCAAAGACTTCTCGCATCAGTAGAGGAGTAACTGGATTAAGTGCTGATTAATTTTCCGAACACTCTCTTCTTTAATTTTCCTTCTTCCTCCCTCTGCAAAGAAAGAGTAAGAAAATTAAATAATTACGAGCTGGAGACCATAGCTATTTCAAGAAGTTTATTGATGGTGTATATTTTCATAAGACCTCATATGGGGGTTGGATTTAAAAAACATCTTTCTCAATCCAGACCTCCTTCCCAGGAGTTCCTTCCTGATTTCCTTTCTCCTCACCTAGCTCCTCAGGGGTCTTGTGATGGTTGTTAGGGAACTCAGGTCTGCCCAGACATGGGGCCCCTCTGAGCATTGTGCCGTTCATGAGAAGTGGAAAAACGGTGAACCTGACAGAATAGTATGCCCATGACATATTCTTCTTCCGAGCGGCACTATCTCTAGTGTGGCATACACAGCCAATGTTTTAAATATTTTAGCTACTCTACAACAAAAAATGGTAGTGAATAGAGCTGAAACTGCAGCATTAGTCAATACGATTGCATGGATTCAGTAAAGTATCACCCACCTGCCAGCCAGTGGAGGAACCACTATCCTGGACCCCCTTACCTCGGCCTATCTCAGTAATTGTGCCTCCATTGATTCCTCTCCAAACACCTGACAGGTTTGCGGGAGACCCGAATAAAATACAGATTTTCCAAACCCAAAAACAATCGCTCTTTATGTGTAGGCCAGATTCTTTTCCTGGTGCCCGGTCCTGGGTCGCCTTCCTTATTTCTTATCTGAGAGGGGATGATTCACGGCAGAGTTTATCAAAGTATTTGATAGAAGCAGCAGCTACCCTTTAGGCCTTTAAGAAGTTGCTAGAACTACAACAAAGTACTCATGATCATCATGCCGATTGAGCTCATTTTAATCCGCTGGTTGCAGAACCAGCATTGCCAGAAGAGAAACAGGCAGTGCTCTCCTAGCAAAGGCTAATGCACAATCTGAAGGATGTTTTAGCGCAGGTAGAATGACAACCTAAGGATTACATTGACCTCATTAACTTCTCCCTCAGGCTTAATCATAGATTTAATGAATGCTAAGGGAATTGGCATAGACATATGGGAACGTTTGATCGAGTTAGTTTTTAAATCCGCGACCTGAGGTAATACAGAACGCACACGGAAAGCTATTACCTTCAATGGGGGGTGGGGGGGGCTATTGAAAATGATTATCAAGTGAGCATCCTGAGCAGCATGTGCAATTAACCTTCTCAACTTCAATCAAAGTGCTATTGATTTTTTTTTTCAAGAAATGTGTGTGGAAGTGCGTTAAAGTAGGCCTGGGCTAAAATTTCGTTCTGTTCGCGGAAATTGCGATAATTTGACATTTTCGCGTTCCGCGGAAAGCGCGAAAATGTCAAAATTTCCGCATTCCGCAGCTTGGCGATAATTTGTTTCTTGCTCGCGCTGTAAAATAATACATTCTCGCGCGCGCGCGATCGCCTTACCTGAATCCCTGCGTTCGCCGACAAGTTTTCTTGATCCGGTCGCGTTCTCCATGAGATGTTGTATTATTTTTAGCCATTTGTGCTGTCTCGCGACAGTTCGCGCCCGCATTGACATCATGCTTCACGCGATCATGTCTTTCTTCTCGCGATCATGCACCGCGAGACAACTGAAAACAAGATGGCCTCGCCCGCGAGCAACCACATGGGTAAGTTGGCGAGCCGCAACCATGCAGAAAATCTCGTGAACATGCGGGAAAAAAACTTCTGCATCTTCGCGATATTTCCGCGTGTTTGCTATAATTTTTAACATTTTCGCGATAATTTGCGAAAGTGGATTTCGCAAATTCCGCCCACCCCTATGTTAAAGGATTCTTGTTAAAGCCAGTACTGAGGATAGCGCAGTTATTTGGAAAACGAGAAACACAAACTCTACATGAAAAATAAAAGACTTTACTGTGTATCGATGCACTGAGGAAAGGGCAAGTGACGTTTTGGTAAATATCTTGTGAAAAATGTAATGTTCAAAGACTTCTGGTATCAGTAAAGGAGTACATGAATTGAACACTCTTGTCTTTAATTTCCCTCTTTTATCCCTCTGCCAAGAAAAGATTACCATAAGAAAGTTGATTAATTATGAGCTCCGGACCATAGACTTTTCAAGACATTTGTTGAAGGTGTTTATCTCCATAAAGTCTTATATGAGGGTTGGATTTAAAAAGGACTTTTTCAATCCAGACTTCTTTCCCAGAAGTGTCTTCCTGATTTCCTTTCCACTCACCGGGCACCTCAGGGGTCCTGTGTTGGTTAATAGGGAACTCAGGTGTGCCAGAGGTGGGTCCCTTCGAAACATGGTGCCATTCATGAGAAGTGGAAAAACTGTGAATCTGACATCTTAGATTTCAATCCTGAACGTATTTTGAATACTTTTACTTTTCACATACACACTGTGAATTAGGCTTACTACTACGATATGCTGCTTAAAACAACAGAATCAACACTCTTGCATATAAATGTTGATTTCAAAACCTCTGGGCAATGTTCCTAGCTTTTGTGGTATGTTGGCAACAATGTATATGAGCCTTTGCTCTCAAGTTTGATAGCAACAATGTTCGCAACCATATCTTAGCGTTGGCCACAATGTTTAAGATCTTTTTCCAAACTCCATGGCAGTTACTTAAGGGTGTTTGTTCCTAACTTTCCAGCAATGTCTCTAAGAATATTTCAACACTCCCAACAATGTCTCAAAGGATATTCCATACTCACTAACACAGTTCCCTGTTGGGCGTGTGCCATGCACACGTTCAACCCCAAGTGTGCAGTGTTTCATGTGCAGCATGTACATAGTTTCACTGCACGTCATGCGAGAGGAGAGACTGTTTCGGGTTTCTGCTTTATACAACGTGGCACGAAAAACGGTCATCAGCTTGTATACCGCCTCCACAACAGTCTGTGGGATTAAAGAGGGTTACATATCCCGTAGTTTTCAGGCAACAAAAAAAGTGTGCGTTTTGTCCAGTGGCAGTTTTGATTCATCTAAGGTAGCATTGCACATTGGAATCTAACAGGCACACTTAGGGCCCCATTAGTATGGCGGGCGGACTTTGTCCGCCCGCCATACCCTCGGGAAACGGGACAGACCGCTGAGGGTGCGGTGGTCCCGCATTCCTGATTAGGATGCGCCCGCCACACTGGCGGGCGCATGGCACATCAGCAACATTGCGGCGGGCGGTGCAGAGAGCACCGCCCGCCGCAATGCCACAAAGGCAGGTTGTGCGTTTCAATGCACAACGTGACAGGCACCGCGCGGTGCCTGCCACGTTGTTCATTGAAAGGCAGGGGGTACCATAGGTACCCCCCATGTGCACCCCCCACCCCCCAGAGTCCCTGGGGCCCACAACGGGCCCCCACAAGCAGACTCCGCATGTCTTTCCGTGGCGGCAAAGCATTGTAATATGGCTGGCGGTGTCTAACAGACACCGCCACCATATTGAACCCTTTTCCGCCCGGTCGACGGAAAAGCGGTGGATGGTCTTTCCATCCGCCACGGACCCCCCAGCCATTGTAACATAGCGGGGTGTGTTTGCTGCATGGATGGTGGGTGGATCGCCCACACCTGGCCAGCGGTGACTACCGCCGGCCCGGCGGGGCGATCCGCCTGCCATCCTAATCGGGCCCTTAGACTTTCAGACGCCCAAGGTTGATAACATTCGTAACAGTTAAATGGGTAGAAATACAAACTCTTTTCAGTGCCTCAAGAAAGCTTTTAGATTATAAAGTGTAGCTATATTTACTACTGATTGGCAGTGGTGGTGCAACTTTATCACCCTAGACTATTGAAACAGTTGGGAATTTTATCAGCACAACCCTACTGAAAGCAGATTTCTGACTACACCCCCTCGGGAAACCATCCTTTAGGAATACCCACATAACAGACACTTAAAAAATACTGAACCTCTCAGAACACCGGCAAAATTTTGCTTATGCTTAGATACCTCGACCATGAAATTTGCCACCATGGAGGCCTTATTGGGACATTCACCACAGAAAGAAGGGACAATGGGAGACGTCCATTACAATGCAGACATTACATCATAATGCCTTTACAACCCAACTCTTACAACGCAGGTGACATTACATCACATGCCACTACAACGCATGCCATTACAACGCATACGATTACAACGCATTGTAAGGTAAGTAATCTTTTTATTTGGTTAGGTAAGTAATCTTTTTAATTGAGGGAAGTTGTTCATTTTTATTTTTTTAATAGTAATTGTAATAGTAAGTGGGAGTGTATTATTACTCAGGTATTAATTTTAATACTTGAGTATGTAATGATTAATTCGTTTTAGTCATATAGGTGCACATGCATCAACAAAACAAAAAGCGATTCCTTATTAGCGAAAAATAAGGAATCGTTATTAAGGAATCGCTTTTGTGAATGCATCAACAGATTCGGTAAATAATAGCGATTCCCTAAAAATCGCTATTTTTACCGAATTATCAATAGCGGGGCATGCAAACACCGAGGAGCTAATAGCGATTTCGGAAATACCGAAATAGCTAATTGCGATTTCGGTAATACCGAATTAGCTAATAGCGAATTCGGTAATAGCGAAATTGGCAAAGATCGGGTCGCTCCGGGAACGTGTTTATGACATCACCAACCAGGAAATACTGCTGCCCCACCCTCATTGCCTCGACAGAGGAGCAATCAGGAGCTGGGACTGGAGACTGGCTGTGCAGATTGAAGCAACACCAACTGAGCTACCCTCAAACACTACCCAGATGGAGAAGGAAGCACCATCCAGCGCTGAGGCTGCACACAAGCGGAAACGCAAGTTTTCTGACCGGGAGCTGGAGTACCTGATAGAGGGAGTCAGCAGCAAGCACGATCGCCTTTTTGGTAAGCTGTCCCTCAAGGTGCCAGCCCGAGAAGCGGCGCATATGGCAGCGCATCCGGGAGAGGGTAAATGCTGTTGGTGTGACGCCCCGCAGCATTGACGACCTTAAAAAAAGATGGTACGACCTGAGGAAGCGAGCTAAGGAGAGGATTGCGGAGAGGCTCCGGGAGGCATCCAGGATGGGAGGCGGCCCTTCTACAGTTCAAGCCAACACTGCCCTGGAGGAGCTGGTGGAAGGGACGATCGAGCATGAGGCCGTCATGGGAGTAACCCAGATGGATACCTCCGGCGCAGCCACAAGTGCCCAAGGTAAGATGCATGCCTGTGCCCATACCCAGCATAGCGTAAATCCATTCCCATGCCCCCAGCAGGATCACAGTGTGCATGCAGCTTTGGCCCACACACCTTTACTCTTAACACTAGTGCATCATGGGAGTTGTAGTCTAGTCAGCCCAGTGTGCATGTACAGGATGAAATACAATTACAAATCACCACATCAGTTGAACATGGATAGAGACTGTTTATTTAGTGGATCACAGAGGGACTTTTATGTTTACAACACTACGTAGGTGTAACTATCCCACTAACCATGCACTGTTTCACACACAGATGCATCTCCTGGGGATTCGGACGACAGTGAGCGGCTGATTATTTCGGAGACTCCTGCGGATTCCGACATGGACACAGCGCAGGATGCGCATACATCTCCTCCACCTGCAACCCCACCACCACCACCACCAGCACCAGCACCAGCTCCAGCACCACCAGCACCAGCACCAGCTACACCAGCTCCACCTACAACATCCACTAAAGCGCCGAGGCACAGGTTCCAAGTCCCGGCCCTGCAGGTGATGGGAACACCCTCTACACCATCGGGACAAAGTCTGCGCAGCATCACACCGCCTGCTGCACCACCTGCACGTTCCAGACTCCCACAGCAGCGCAGGTCTCGCCCAAGTTCACTCTCCTCAGGCGACGTTGATATCACCCAAAATGCTGCAATCGAGGAAAGGATGCTGCGTGTCCAGCGCCTGCAGGGACGACACATGGTGACAATCAGCTCAAACATCGCGCGCCTTGCAAGGGAAATGCGTGCCATGACTGCGGCGGTGAGGGACATGAGCACTGTGGTGGCAGAGGGCAATGGGCACCTGAGGGAGGACATCCATGAGCTCACCCGTGCCATGAGGGAAGGCCATGAGTGCGAGAGGAGGAGGCACCGTCAGAACTTGGTGCGGTCCGCGTCCTCTACAAAGGCCATCACAAGGATGAGCAATAGCACCGCAGTATTGGCACACCGCTCGGTGTCCTTGCAGGTGGACCTTGGACACTTCTGCGGGAATGTTGCCAAGGCTCTAGGGCAGATGACCGCTGCAGTAGAACACCTGCAGAGCGGCACATTCAGTGCTGGTGCATTGGGAGGGGAAGACGGCAGTGAGGCTGCCTCGAGTGTAAGCAGTGTGTCTGTGGCAGAGACCAGCACCAGGCGCCGCAGTTCACGGGGCTCCACGGGGACAGGCCGTGGTGAGGCGTCGGAGACACCGCAGAGGAGGCTTGGCGTACGTGGCAAGCGGCACTAGACTGATTTTCATCCATACCTGACCGTGGTGGGTCAACCATGGTCCTCCCCTTACTGACGCTGCACAGCCGTAACTTAAACGCACATTTGTTCTTACATTTTGCATGAGGATCATTATTTTCGTTGCTTGTTTGGTTGCACATACCGCAGTGCTACTGTGCATTAAACAGTTGCACCACCAATGAAATAGTAATGTATCATTCTTACCTGCTTCAGAAATGATGTTGCATGATGTATGTCCGCCTCCTATGGCCCTCTGCTGTGTTAGGGACGTGTGCCTGTCGGTGTTGGGCGGGTGGTTGGTCATCCCGGTGGTCATCATTCCTGTCCACCTCTATGGGTATCCCCCTTCTGGTCGCAATGTTGTGCAGCATTGCACATACAGCAACAATCCGGCAGCAGGTATCAGGTTTGTACAGCAAGGCGCCGCCAGTCTTATGTAGGATTCTAAAGCGACTCTTCAGAATCCCAAATGTCCTCTCTATGACATTCCTAGTGCTTATGTGTGCCGCGTTGTATCGTTGTTCCTGTGGGGTTGCTGGATTGATGTATGGGGTGAGTATAAATTCACGCAGGGTGTAAGCACTGTCACCTAGAAGATAGAAGCAAACACTTAGCAATGGTGATGTTCATACATGTGTGGTGTTCATGTGGGGAAGAGGTATGTGTACGTACCAAGCAGGTGTCCCTCTCCAAATTCTCCGTTGAGTAGACGCCTGTGGATGCCACTGTGGCGGAATATGTAGGAGTCGTGTGTGCTCCCCGGAAATTGTGCCACTAGGTCCGTTATGATGTGATTGGCATCGCACACAACCTGCACGTTGATTGAGTGGTATGACTTGCGGTTACGGAATATGTACTCATTTGCTGAGGGTGGACAGATGGGGAGATGCGTACAGTCGATGCATCCAATTACATGGGGGAATTGTGCCACCTGGTAGAATGCCTGTTTGATGCAGTCCAACTGCTGTGGGGTTGTGGGAAAGCTGATGTGGGTGTGTATCATTGTCAGCATGGCAACTAAGAATTTCTGGAAGAAGCGTGAGAGTGCGCTTTGTGATACGCCTCCGGCTACGGCGATTCCCCCTGGAAACTTCCTGAGGCCAGTAGGTGCAGGCTGCAGGCTGCATAGGACCTGGACGTGCGCAGGGATTGCATTGGTCCGTTGTGTCTGGTGCTGCAGTAGTGGTTCCAGGTCTGCAATGAGGCGCATGATCATGGCACGATTCAGTCGATACTTCTCGTACACCTCGTCCTCATTCTGTCCGAGCAAGGTGATGCGCAGTCTGAATACTCTCTCCTGGACCCTTCTCCTGCGCTGTCCTGCCGCATTGATACGCATCCTCCTTGCAAGCACGTAGAGGGCTGCCATTTTGTGCTAGCCAACAGGGTCTCCTTGGCCACATTTAAGGGTTTGGTGATTACCACAATCAGTTGCACATGTTTGAAATTTTTATTTTGTTCACAAAACTTTTTTTTTAACTTTACCTCCAGGTTCTGATTCCCCTTATTTTGCCCATGCTAAATAGCGATTTTTGGGATTTTCGGTATTTGCGACTGGTGTTGCATTGGGTAGCGATTCGTTATTAGCCATTGGCACTTGCCGGGAGCTATTAGTGATTTCGGTGATTGCTAATTCGGTATTTAGCGATTCTGTATTATTGCATTTTTGTTATTTGCGATTCGGTATTATTCCGGTATTTATTTAGCGATTCGGTAATTGCTCACAATTTGGGTTGATGCATTGGGATTCGGGTTTTGATACTCGCTAACGGGTGATTTTTGCGATTCGGTATTTTACCGACTGGATTTTTGCTTGATGCATGTGCCAGATAATTTTTTAAAAATTAATATTTTAAAAGTATTTAAAAAATCTTTGGTACATATCCTCTGGGATGTGTTCTCTGGGAAGTAGGGGTTTATGTTAGGGAAATGTTTTAATACCCAGCTAATAGTTTTTAACATTTATATTAAAAATATTTTTTTTATAATGAAATCATTTTTAAATAATAATTCAATTTATATAATTGTAAACTGATTAGGTTTCTATAATTTGTGGATAGATGTATGTGAATCATGGGTTTTGGGTGGGAGAATGTATTAATAATCAGGTATTAATATTAATACTTGAGAATTAATAGAAATTGAGTTTTACTTTTAGTTAATTTTCATATTAATTTAAAAGTAATTCAATGATAAAATATTTTGCATGCAAAATGTCAGGGAAATAGGTGTTTTGGGAGGGGGAGAGTATTAATACTTAGATTTTTTTTAAAGAAATTCGAGAGTATTCATTGATATTTAGATGTACTGTTATTAAATTA
Source organism: Triturus cristatus (assembly GCF_964204655.1). NCBI lineage: Eukaryota > Metazoa > Chordata > Amphibia > Caudata > Salamandridae > Triturus > Triturus cristatus. The sequence continues at coordinate 1,717,520,994 of NC_140589.1, read as the reverse complement.
TATTAAAAAATAGAAAAATTATTTAAAAAAGGCTTTTGCCCCTATCCTATGAGACGGGATGCAAGGGAAACAGGGGTTTTGGGTGGGGAAGTATATTAAACTCAGGTATTAAATTTAATGCTTGAGTATTATTTATTATTTAATTTATACGTTTTTTAATTGTTAGAATTTATATATATATAAGTAATGTGCACATAAAATCAGGGTGATTTAGGGATGGAGGGTGAGTTGATGAAAAGGGAAACATGTAATATATAATTATTTTTAAACATTATTTCAAACTTGCATTATTAAAATTAACAAATATTTAAAAGTTAATTATAATATTTTTTTTAAATGTATCGAGTACAATTGTACAACATAGGTATGTATGAATAGACATATCAAATCTGTAGAAGTAACATTTTAATTTAGAAAATATATAATATTAACAAAAAAATAGACAATAGTCTTGAAAATATTTTTAGTGTATTTATTAGAAATATAAAACAGATTAAATAAATAGTCAGAGAATGTTGTACATATATTTTAATAGAAAGATTATTTTATAATAGTATTCATAGAGTTTTGTTTGTATGTTTTCCCAGGGTTTCCCATTGAAGTCAATGTGTGAAATAGTCCTATTTTGTTTTTTACAGAGAGAGATGACGTTCCTGCGTATATGTAAGTTTTGCCATTGTGAGGATCGTCATGGTCTGGATCAGAAGCAAGGGAGAGTTGCGTCCAGGTAAAGAGAATTTAAATTATTAAAAATAGATTAAAGGTGGTAATGTTTATTGTAAGGAGAGAGGAGGGAGGTATAAAGAACTAGGAAAGGTGTATTTTGATGTTATTGTGTGTTTTAACTTAAAAATCTTTTCCAAAACAGGTAGCAGTTGTAGGTCCACGTCTGGTTGATTGCTTTCATAACACTTTTTATTTAATAGAATTATTTCTTAAAAATTTATCATTTATTCTAATAAACAAAAATTTCATGAAAGTAGTCTTTATTAGTAATTATTTTGTTGGGACAGGTGTTTTAGAAAATATGTAATTGCATCGTCGCGGATTTCCGGATTGGACGAAGGAACATGGAGAAAGACTTCGTGGTTTGAAAAAATAAATTTTGGTCCATTTTTAAACCATTGCTATATGGATTTTGGGACATCTGCTGGACTTTGGTTGAGAGAGGATTGCATCGATGGGTTTTTGGGTTGTGATTTGTTTTTGAAACTTTACAACATTTTTATGGTTTTTTTAAACTTGAATTCTAGCGAGTTAGGATTACATCGATGGAATTTTGTTGCTTTTTTTGCCAAACAAGAATTATTTTTGGGGATTTTTTTGGGGGTGCGTTTTTTGTTGGTGTGCACTGTATAGTTTACAGTCTAATTTTTTGTTGTAAAAATTTGCCTTTGCCAAACTGTGCCCTTTTTGGTTAGATTAACTCAGGTCATGGATTATTGCACAGATTATGGATTATTTGCAGTGGTTTAAAGGACTGATCAAGTCTCTTGTTGAAATGCTGGATTGTATTTAAATCCAAGAGTTGAAAAATGAAGACAACTGAAGGCAAGAAACCCGATTTTCTTTTAATTCTTTTTTTTTAAAATGACAATTAAATTAAGGGGATTTTTTGTCAAAACAGGCAAATAGGGAGATATAGGAGATAGGGTGGATTAGAAATGGTGGATGTGTGCAATATTTTCTAGGCAGTCTGAAGCCACCATCAACAAAAATTGTTGAATTGCACCCAATAGTCACTCTGACATTCCTCTGTTCTTTTAGAAATACGTTGGTTCAGACTACCAGTTAATGATTGTGAAATTCTAATTTTTTGGAAACTTTGCTCCTTCCTCAAAATTTCAAAAAAATGATAGACATTAGGATGTGGCTTACCAATAGATTTGTTGAAGGAGTTGTGCCATCCCTCTATGGTATTATTTGTTTTTGCTCCTCCCTCTAAGCAGGTTGAGTAGCAGTTCCACCACTTCACATGGAAACGTGGCTTCCTCCTGTGACCTGACCTGCTTAGATGGCCAATCCATGTGTCTTCAGAGTAATTTAGAAGGGGTGCCAATTTGTCTTTGTTTGCAGTAAAGTAGTCAGATTCAGTAATAGATGTGTAGATTCATCTACACTGTGAGTAGGAATAAAACAAAGTGCAGTTATTTTTTTAAATTTAAATTGCAGTTTGCTGTCTGATATGTAATCCTCAACTAAGGATGCTTTTTGAATTTTTCGCCAATATGCCTGTGAAAAGTGAAAAAAAACATCCTTGAATTTGGGTATCCGCGGACATTTTGGTAATCGTGTTAAACATAGGTAATTCAAAGTCAATTAACACTTTTCTAGGACTTTTGTTCATGGTTTTAGCTTTTATCACTGACAAAAATTCAGTATATATTGAGAATTGTTTATCAGGAAGTAAATTGTAAACTAAGGGGACAACTGTTAAATTAATGGAGGCATGAATAGTGTATATTTGGGTAAATGGATGGGGTGTGGATTTAAACGTCCCATCCATCATCCAAATATCACGATTCTCCAACTTAACAAGATTATGGGTTGTGTTAAAGATTAAAGCGATACCAAAGGGAATGATGGACGGAGAGTTTGAGCAAATCAAACACTCACCCCCAGTCAACTGATCTGGGTTTAATCCATCATCATTCTTTAGCCCACTCCACCACCCCAGTTCAGATATGGCCATATGCAGATCAGTCTGACCCTGTGTCTCATGGGAACAGTCCAGACCGAATTGCCAAGCCATGTCTTCCCTGGACCGGAAACAAGCATCCTGGGAATGGTTTCGGGTTTATAACCCTCATCAGCCAGACTATCTTGAATCCAGTGGCAAAGTGAGCAAGGGACCCACATCTGGGCATACCCTGCCAACTTAGGGCGAACAAAGTGATACCAAAGGGGATGTTGGACGGAGCGTTTGAGCAAATCAAACACTCACCCCCTGTCAACTGATCTGGGTTTAATCCATCATCATTCTTTAGCTCACTCCACCACCCCAGTTCAGACATGGCCATATGCAAATCAGTCTGACCCTGTGCCTCATGGGAACAGTCCAGCCCAAACTGCCAATCCATGTCTTCCTTGGACTGGAAACAAGCATCCTGGGACCGGTTTCTGGTTCATAACCCTCATCAGCCAGGCTATCTTGAATCCAGTGGCAAAGTAAGCAAGGGACCCACATCTGGGCATACCCTGCCAACTTAGGGCGAACAAAGCGATACCAAAGGGGATGATGGACGGAGCGTTTGAACAAATCAAACACTCACCCCCAGTCAACTGATCTGGGTTTAATCCATCATCATTCTTTAGCTCACTCCACCACCCCAGTTCAGACATGGCCATATGCAAATCAGTCTGACCCTGTGCCTCATGGGAACCGTCCAGCCCAAACTGCCAAGCCATGTCTTCCTTGGACCAGAAACAAGCATTCTGGGACTGGTTTCTGGTTCATAACCCTCATCAGCCAAGCTATCTTGTATCCAGTGGCAAAGTGAGCAAGGGACCCACATCTGGGCATACCCTGCCAACTTAGGGCGAACAAAGCGATATCAAAGGAGATGATGGACGGAGCGTTTGAGCAAATCAAATGCTCATCCCCCAGTCAACTGATCTGGGTTTAATCCATCATCATTCTTTAGCTCACTCCACCACCCCAGTTCAGACAAGTCCATATACAAATCAGTGTGACCCTGTGCCTCATGGGAACAATCCAGCCTGAACTGCCAAGCCATGTCTTCCCTGGACCGGAAACAAGCATCCTGGGACCGGTTTCGGGTTTATAACCCTCATCAGCCAGGTTATCTTGAATCCAATGGCAAAGTGTGCGAGGGACCCACGTCTGGGCATACCCTGCCAACTTAGGGCAAACAAAGCGATACCAAAGGGGATGATGGACGGAGCGTTTGAGCAAATCAAACACTCACCCCCAGTCAACTGATCTGGGTTTAATCCATCATCATTCTTTAGCTCACTCCACCAACCCAGTTCAGACATGGCCATATGCAAATCAGTCTGACACTGTGCCTCATGGAAACAGTCCAACCCGTACTGCCAAGCCATGTCTTCCCTGGACCGGAAACAAGCATCCCGGGACCGGTTCTGGGTCCATAACTCTCATCAGCCAGGCTATCTTGAATCCAATTGGAAAGTGAGCAAGGGGCCCACGTCTGGACATACCCTGCAAACTTAGGGCGAAGAAAGCGATACCAAAGGGGATGATGGATAGAGCGTTTGAGCAAATTAAACACTCACCCCCAGTCAACTGATCTGTATTTAATCCATCATCATTCTTTAGCTCACTCCACCACCCCAGCTCAGACATGGCCATATGCAAATCAGTCTGACCCTGTGCCTCATGGGAACAGTCCAGCCCAAACTGCCAAGCCATGTCTTCCCTGGACCAGAAAAAAGCATCCTGGGACCGGTTTCGGGTTCATAACCCACATCAGCCAGTCTATGTTGAATCCAGTGGCAAAGTGAGCAAGGGACCCACGTTTGGGCATACCCTGCAAACATAGGGCGAACAAAGCGATACCAAAGGGGATGATGGACGGAGCGTTTGAGCAAATCAAACACTCACCCCCAGTCAACTGATCTGGGTTTAATCCATCATCATTGTTTAGCTCACTCCACCACCCCAGTTCAGACATGGCCATATGCAAATCAGTGTGACCCTGTGCCTCATGGGAACAGTCCAGCCCAAACTGCCAAACCATGTCTTCCCTGGACCGGAAACAAGCATCCTGGGTATCGCTGTGTTAAAGATTAGTATTCTTTTAAGAGGGTTTTGGTTGTCATGCAAAAGAAGGAGTTCATTAGTAACGGTTAAAGAAAGTTCAGGTGGAATGTTAATGCCAGAAGAGGTTTGTGGTGTTACACGTAGGGAGTTACTTGCCTGTTTTTTACGCTGATTAATTCGGTGTAGTTTGGGGATTGCAACTTGCTACATGTGATGGAATGTGTTGTGAAACCTCCCTCAAAACTGAGCCACAGGGTTCATCCGAGGTGGATGCTAGGGCTTTAATTTCATTGATATTTTCACGAACCTCCATCTCCATTGCAGAGGCAGAGTGGTTATGCTCTGTGGTCCTTTCACCTTTCAACAGAGTCACCAAGAGTGATCACTCTGCCTGTGCAATGGGATGACTAATAGTGCACACACCTCCAATTACACCTGGGCTCAGTTATCTCTCCTTACAATAAACGTAGCCACTGTGACATAATAGTCTGTTTCCTCTGCTGGACTTGATGTAATTTGCTTGTTGTCTGGATGCCATTATCTGTAACAAAATATAACAAGAGAAAAATATTGTTTAATTCATTTGAAGTGTTGTTATTCTCTTTAGAAAAAAGACATGTAAGTGAAAAGTTGGTCCACAATATTTTAGAGGTCAAATATTTGGCAGTTTGAACCATGATTTCATTGCATTTGGTTGTTGATATTTTTTTTAATAGTTTGCGTTTTTTGTTTTTAATCTAAAAATTAATGAGGGTTAAGTTTGAATACAATAGAGTTAACTATAAAGCTTACCTATTTGAGGGTTTTCTTTTGTTATTCCAGAAAGTTGTGTTGTCATTGGTGGCTGGTTTTTATTTCCTAGGCTGTTTTTCAATTTGGGCCTTTATCTTTTTTAAATGGTTTTGGAAAAAGTGATGTAATAATATTAATTATTTTATCCATTTTTAAAGATTTACTATTACCCTGCAATTTAAAAGATAAGTGCTTTTCAATGCGTGTGCACTTTAAACCTGCAAATTATCCCCAAAAAGATTTAGCCTATATTTTTACTTAAGGGGTCATTGGGATGGCGGTCGGAAAATCACCCCAACTGCCACTGTAGCGGGAAAAGGCCGCCCGCAAGGACCGCGGCATAACCGCTGGTCAAATTAGTATGCTCCACAGTTGAAATCCGACCGCGGCGGTACAATCGCGGCCATTAACATTGCGGCGGTTGCTTCTGCCAGCAGCACTGCCGCAATGTCAAAAGGAGCATGTCCTGCATTTCCCTGCACTGCGTGGCATGCACTGCACAGTGCCTGACACCTGTTACAGGGACATGTGGGTACCCCCCATAGCACCACACCACCCCAACACATTGGGGTCTCGCAATGGGCCCCCGGAACCTTTCTCCGCCAGCCTTTCCATGGCGGTTCCAACGCAGCGGAAAGGCTGTTTTTCACAGGCATCATAATTGTGCCGGCGGTGCCTGGCCCTGCACCGGCTCCATTTTAGCAGTCTAGCTCCTCCCATCAGGCAAGTGTGCAGAATGCTATTGGCGGAAAAGTGGCAGGCGGAATTTCTCACCGCCATGGTCATCACCGCCATGCTAATGGGACCGGTGGTCTTCCGGGTATTGATCGCAGACGGATGGCTGCCGCCGGCCCAGCAGTTGCCACCGCTGGTCCTGCGGCGGCCATCCGGCCTCCATCTTAATAGACCCCTTAGTTTGGCTTGCTTTTTTCTGACATTTTGCTTTTGTTTGTGAGCTTCAATTTTTTTATTCAAAGATACATTTATTGGAAAACACTGCTTGTGCACTTCAAACTTTATTTTTTTTAAAATGGCTAAAACTTTACTTTGTAACAATGGTTTTCTTATGAGGGGCTGTGTTTTGTTTAACTCGTGACTTTAGGGTGTTTCCTGTATTCTTTTAGGAATATTCAGTTTTCAATTAGCCTGCCCAAAAATAGATTTTCTTTTTTAAATTTAAAAGACATTTTACTTTTGTAAGTGATTTTCATAGTTGTGATGCAAAGTTACATATACATGACATAAAAATGCTTGTGCACTTCTAACCTGCAAATGGAAAAAAAAATAATGTGTTTACCGTGTTTCCTTTTTGTTTTCTTTGGTAATTCTGGCGTGTTGTTATTTTGGTCTGGACGGAATGTCCTTCTCTGTTGGTGTTGTATATCCTTTATTCTGTGGAGAGGATTCACTTTTTAAAAAATGTTTTATTGTTTGCTTTACAAATATCTGACACAAATATTCGAATATGACTATTTTAATAATTCCAGCTTTAATATGCGAACTACAACTTTGCCCCACCACCATCCAGCACTTTACAAGATGCAACCCCCACTCGGAGTAGGAATAGTAATTTTGCTCCCTACCGCCATCCACCACTTTTTCCTAGGCATGCCCCACTTGGAGTAGGAATAGTAAATTTGGCCCCACCACCATCCAGCACTTTCCCTGAGGCAAACACTTGTCGAAGTTGGAATATTAAATTTGTCCCCCACCACCATCAAGCACCTACCCTGAGGTAAGCCCCACTTGGAGAAGGAATAGTACATTTGCCACCCCACTACCATCCAGCTCTTTTCCTGATGCAAGCACCTGTCAGAGTTGGAATAGTAAATTTGCCCCCAGCACCATCCACCACCTTCCTGGAGGCAAGCCACACTTGGACTAGGGATAGAATATTTTCCCCTCACCACCATCCAGCTCTTTCCCTGAGGCAAACACCTATCGGAGTTGGAAAAGTAAATTTGCCCCCACCACCATTCAGCACCTTCCCGGAGGCAAGCCACATTTGGAGTAGGGATAGTAATTTTGCCCCACCACCATCCAGCAATTTCCCTGAGGGAAGCACCTGTCAGAGTTCAAATAGTAAATTTGCCTCCCAGGACCATCAACCACCTTCCCGGAGGCAAGTCAAACTTGGACGAAGGATAGCAAATTTGCCCCCACCATGATCCAGCTCTTTCCCTGAGGCAAACACATGTAGGAGTTGGAATAGCAAATTTGCCCCACCACCATTCAGCACCTTCCCGGAGGAAAGCCACACTTGGAGTAGGAATAGTAAATTTGCCCCCAACCACCATCCAGAACTTTCCCTGAGGCAACCCCATTTTGGATTTGGAATTGCAAATTTGCCCCCCACAACCATCCAGCTCTTTCCCTGAGTCAAACACATGTAGGAGTTGGAATAGCAAATTTGCCCCCACCACCATCCAGCACCTTCCTGGAGACAAGCAACATTTGGAGTAGGAATAGCAAATTTGCCCCCACCACCATCCAGCACCTTCCTGGAAACAAGCAACATTTGGAGTAGGAATAGTAAATTTGCCCCCTACCACCATTCAGCTCTTTACTTCAATTCAAACACCTGTCGGAGTTGGAATTGTAAGTTTGACCCCCACCAGCATCTAGCACTTTCCCTGAGGCAAGCACCCATCTTATCTCTTTAACAATTTACTCCAAGCAGTTACACAATTCTTTAAATTTAAAATGAATATAGATATAAATATATATATATATATATATATATATATATTCACTGAAAAAAAACAAAGGTTTCAGGGGCGTTATAGTTAGGAATTGGCATTTAAAAAACCTTATAAATTCACTGAAAAAACCATAGGTTTCAGGGGTGTTATAGTTAGCTGGACATTTCCCTTGTACAAAATCCTAGAAATTCCCCTGTTATAGTTAGTTCAGCTAACTATAACTCGCGCCCCAGTAATGCACTGCTGATGACGTCACATATTACATCACTCATGACATGGTCAGTGACATCACTCATGACATCACTGATGACATCTCAAATGACATCACTGATGACATCATCCATGTGATAAATTACTGCATCTTCTCACACCCTAATTTAACCTTTGATACTGTGGTAAATATTTCGTTACCGGTACTATTTTTTATGCGGTAAAGTCTATTAAGAATAACTCAGTAAATATAAGAGGCAGAATCCGTGGTATTAGAGGTTTTAAAAGGCTTTATTCCTATACAAAGGAAGACAATTCGAATTGTGGGCCTTCTATTCCATCACCACGAAAGTTCAGGAAGGAAGGAACATATATTATTGACAGATAAGCAGTTTTATAGAAAATGCATTACAGTGAAACAGATGCAAGAGGCGTGACAGCTGATAATTCAGATAAACTGTACATACGTAACTAATAGAGGCGTAAACATGGGTGTAACTAAAATACGTCATTAAACATGATGTCACAAGTGGGTGGATCCATAGAAGAATCCTGCAATGTCAGCAGAAATATTTGGCAGAGATGCGCGCGCAGCCGCATGACGTGTGATTGACGTGCAACTAGAGAGTGAAGGGGACTTGACATTTAGCTCTACATGTGGAGACAGAAGTCTGGGGTTATGTCAACCTAATCCCAAATCATATCTAATATCCTATGTTTAAAGAACTGTGTTATCCAAAAGGAAAGGTCTCTAGGATAGAATCTATTCTATACTGACTGTTAGTGCGTGTACAAGCGTCTAAGTGTCTACATGAGATGCGAGGGGGTAGGAATATTCCATGGTAACGGGGCTATGAATTACTTGCACGAGGACAGTGAGGCCTGGCCTCTTTGCACGGTAGCTGGAGGAATGTTTACCTAAACTGCTAGACAGGAATGCATCGGATGGGGAGCGGAATAGATAATCTTGAAGGTGAAATACAGTTTTTGGCAGGCAATAGGCTGGATCAGGCACCGTTAGCCGCGCAGGGAGTAGGACAAAGTTCATGGTCACAAATGCAGGCTCAGACTGGAGCTTTCAGAGGCAGAAGGCAGGAAAAGGCTTGATGACAGAATTCGGGCCTACTCGCCTGAATCTGTGAAATGTGGAAAGTGAACCACATAAAGTCGGTGGCCTTTCATACTTAGGAATGGAATATCTGACCCATTCATGGCGGGTCTGAAAGAGGACATGTTGACGGTGGACGCACATGTATTTGCGTCTTCAAAACTGGAGCAGGAGGGAACATACATGTACTTATAGCATGTACATGGAGCCGTTGGGGTCTACGATAGGGGACATAACTGATCACAAAATTCATATTTCCTCATTCCCTCCTTGTCCCCTACGGACCCTCAGGAGATATCGATCTTCATCAATCCATCGATCTGTTCATATAGCATCATTTGTTCTTCTTTCTTCTTCCGGGATCTTGAACGAAAACGTGGAGGTGGGATACACGATGTGGCACACAGACCACAAATCGCTGGCCCACATTGTAGACATAAGCAGCAACTGAATAGTATGAGAAAGCCAATACCTAGGAAGGATAGGATTCTCCATCCCCAGGCTGACAACATGCCCCAGAACCAACCGGACCAAGTCCAGGTGCCTGGACTCTGGTGTATCTGGCTTATAATCTTATGAAGGCGGGTTATGGCTTTATATACTGACGGCGAATTTTCTGGTATGAAAATGCAACAACTTGATCCGATGACCCTACAAGCTCCGCCCCTATCGGCCAGGAGGACGTCAAGGACAAGACGATTTTGAAGCACAACAATCCGCATAGCAGACTGCTCTTCTGTTAAATTGCCTAAAGCGGAAATAGTCTCGTTTACTACTGCTTCAAGGGTTCTGGTTAATCTACGTATCAGCTTACTATTAGTGACTGTACCTATATAGGGAAAGAATCCTTTATTGAAATCTGTGTATTTTTTCCCATGCTGTTTCAGTGTAATCGACAATTGGGAGATCTCTCTGTTGTCTATTGTGTACTAAATGGGTATTTCTATGATAATCAGGAGGAGCTAGAAAAACAGGTGGCAGAAGGAATGCTATGTAACAGGTACCATCCCAATCTAAAGGTAGACATATATATGCGGTCTGGCCACATATGAAGTAGGAATGATGGGAAGCTCTAAATGTAGACTTGCCTTGATCACTGAATTTTATTACAGTGGTGCATTTACTGTGGCCCATGTGTATGGAACCATTCTTTTTTATACATAATTCCCCTTTTACTGGGAATACTGACATGGCGGGCAAGATTGGTGTAGCTTCAGATTCAACGTTCAGGATCATAAGGTTAAGTGTAAAATTACCTAATCCATATACTTCATTTTCTAGATCAGTTCCTGTTCTTTTGGGGAGTCCCTCCTTGTTAGGGTAGCAGACTTTAAGTAAAACTAGGTTCAGGTTTCCCCAAACCCAGTTGTCTTGATAAACTGCGGAATTTGAATCTAGGGAATTAATCAAACTAAACCATGCTCCACAGGAGCCATTGTGTGTGAACGGATATGGAAAGAGGGGCAAAACTCCCTTATAGTTTTGATAGGGAGGGAGTCGGCCACATATCCAACAATTTGTGGCATTGCTGGTTTGATGGGAATGATGTAACATACTAATAAATGTGTTGTTGCGCAGCGCAAATCTATATGACAACTCATGCGGAGGAAATTCGCTAAAAGAATGTTCTGCAGTTATATTGTAAGCATGTTTAAGAATAGGGTAATACATATGCAATAGTATGCTAAAAATAATGATCAGAAGACTTAGAAAAAACAAAATTAATAATGTTACTGTACAGTGACTACGAAGTGATTTACAATATGCATGCTTTTTGAGCTGCATCTGATGATTTCTTTCTCTATTCCGGTCTAGAGGATACATGTCAGAGACAAATTCAACCGATTCACCTTGGAGAGGACTTAAACAATCAAATTGTCTGACTTACTAGACCTCAATTTTAGTTTATAAAGTTCTGGTTTGGTTAATTCAACCAAGGGGAGCTTTGAGTCTGTCTTTGAGGGAATACAGGGTTGAGTATTTATACTGGATGGTAGTCCATAAAATTTCTTGATATGACTCGAGTGCAACCACCCTTTGCGACCTTCGATCTTCACGGCTGTCCTTGTGGTCAGTAGAACTAACTTAGGCGACTTCCACCTAGGATCCAGTTGGGTCTTTCGGTCGAAATTCCTGACCAAAACCAGGTCACCAGGAACCACGTCATGGGGCTTCACCTCAGTATTATCGGGAAAAGCTGCGGTTACCTGTGAACGACAAGATTGTAGTGCAGACATCAAGGAAGCCAGGTAATCTGTCAGCATATTACAGTCAACATCAGTGATTTTGCGAGGTATAGGCGTCCCCCACATATTTGGTGGTCTACCGAAGATCACCTCATACGGGGATAGCCCTGTTCGAGAATGTGCTACCATTCTCATGTAAAAGAGCGCAACTGGTAAGGCTACTATCCAGTCGACACCTTTTTCCCTACATATTTTGGACAATCTAATTTTCAGAGTTTGATTATGGCGTTCCACGAGACCTGCGGCCTCGGGATGCCGGACACAGTGGAATTTCCATTGGTAGCCTAATAGAAGGGAAACGTGTTTCATTAGTTCGGATGAGAACGGCTGGCCGTTATCTGAGTAGACAACACGTGGTAAACCGTACCGTGGGAAGAATTCTCGAACTAACTGTTTGGCAGTAGTCGGGGCAGTGTAATCTGAAACCGGGTATGCTTCTGTCCAACGGGAAAGAGCACAGACAACTACGAGAACATATTTGAATCCTCGACATCGTTCCATCTGGATATAATCCATCTGGAGGACTTCAAAAGCATGATCGGGAGTTTGAAATCCACCCTGTTCTACGGGGATGCTTTTACCTGGATTAAACTGACAACATATCATACAGGTACGAACTTTTTGTTTAGCTGTTGCTCGCAAGTGCTTGTTGAACCGAATGTGTTCAATGCTGTCTAGCATAGCTTTTTCTCCTAGGTGCGCTGGACTATGTATTGTGTTAATGATGACTTGGACCATAGAGTCGGGAAGAAACCATATAGATTTTTCCTTCGTCATCCATCCTTGATCCGTTTGGATCCCTCCTAATTCAGTCCATTTCTTTATTTCTTCTGGTGTAGCATGTGTCTGTATGTCAATTACATCAAGGGCGGGATCCTTAACTGTCATGCAATGTGTTAGTGTCGGAACTATTGTCTTTGTCATGTCAGTTGTGAGAGTCTGATTCTGAGCAGTCTGTTTAGCTGTTCTGTCAGCTAGGTCATTACCCTGAGAAATGATATCGGTAACTTTTGTATGGGCTTTGCATTTCATAATCGATATTGCAGTAGGTAGATGAATCGCGTCTAATAGGGCTTGAATGAGGGGTCCGTGTTGGATGTGGGCACCGTGAGAAGTTAAATAACCTCTCTCTCGCCACAGTACGCCGAAGTCATGGACGACTCCGAATGCATAACGTGAATCTGTGTATATGTTGACTTTCTTATCTTTGGCTTGAATACAGGCTTGTGTCAGAGCGATGAGCTCTGCTGCTTGAGCTGACAAAGTGTTAATACGATTTGTTTCAATGACTTCAGTGTCTGTTGTGACTGCGTAAGCAGCCACTAACTCTCCTGTACTTGTTCTCATACATGACCCATCTACATACAATGTCAAGTCCGGATCTGACAAAGGGATATCTGTCAAGTCTTGTCTGGGTTTCGTCGTGATGGTAATGACTTCGACACAATCATGTGCCAATGGATCTGTTCCGCCCACTGGTAACAGTGTGGCAGGATTTAACGTATTACAACGTCTGATTTCTATGTGTGGCTGAAACAATGTTAATTCGTAACCGGTGAGTCTCGCTATAGTCAAGTGTTGTGTTTGTGTGCGGTTCAAAAGAACCTCTACTGCATGTGGTACTTGTACTGTCAATTGATGTCCTAACACTATGGCATCGCTTTGTCTGATTGCTAAAGCTGTTGCTGCCACCGATTTCAGGCACGCAGGAAGAGCCTGAGCTACTGGATCCAATGTACTAGAGAAATAAGCACATGGTTTGTGTGATCCTGCTTGTTCCTGAGTGAGTACTGACAAAGCAGTACCTTCGCGTTCTGTAACAAAGAGTGTAAACTGTTTACTGTAACATGGTGTTGCTAAAACAGGTGCTTGGCATAAAGCTTTCTTTAAGCTTTCAAAGGCGTGTGTATGTTCTTGAGTCCAAGGGAGGACAGTCGATGTGGCTGCCTCCTGTGTTGTTAACTGGATGAGTGGTTTTGCTAGAAATGCATATTGAGGGATCCACTGCCTACAGTATGAAGTGAGGCCTATAAAAGCCCGTACCTCCTTTTGTGTCTTGGGTGGTGGCATGTTAGCGATTAACTGGATGCGGTCGGGTGTAAGCTGCCTTCCCTCCTTGGACAGCGAGTGCCCAAGGTAAACAACTCGCTGGACACAGAATTGCAGCTTAGAAGGGGACACCTTGTGCCCCTTGTCGGCCAGAAATTTTAAAACCGTCAGTGACGCTGTTTCACATTCAGGTTCGCTTCGGGCGGTGATCAGCAGATCATCGACATATTGAAGCAAGGCAGTGTTAACTGGCATGTGGATACTGTCAAGTTCTCGTTTCAGTGCTTGGCTATAGATGCTGGGGCTTTCTGTAAATCCTTGGGGTGCGCGTGTGAATTTAAAACTTCGTCCATTTAAACTGAATCCGAACAAGTATTGACTTTCCGGATCTATTGGGACGCTAAAGAAAGCATTCTTGAGATCAATTACAGTGAAGAACGTTGCTTCTGAGTCAATAGCTGTTAGTAATGAAGAGATATCTGGGACCACGGGGTATTGTGGTACAATACATTTATTTAATTCGCGCAGATCAATAACTAATCGATATACTGGTGGTGCTTTTGGATCCGTTCTTTTAAGAATCGGAATTATCGGGGAATTACATACATTGGAGTCAGTTTCGACAACCACTCCTTGTGCAATGAGCTCGTCAATGATTTGCAGCAAAGCCATAACAGCATCGGGTGGTAACTTGTATTGTCGCATTCGTGGTAGTATTACTCCTGTTTTTAGTGTGACACGATATGGTGTAATATTCATGCAGCCAACATCGGTGGGGCCTTGTGCCCATAAATGTGTAGGTAAATTCTGCAGTCGGTGATCCATGTCTCTGGACACGTAGTGACCTTTAAAATCACGTAAAAATAGTCGTACTCCTTCCGGAGAACAACATATTATGGCTCCTAGAGCTTTCAATGTTTTTATACCTAACAAGTTTTCTGGACATGATTTAGTGAGCAATAAATCTGTAGTACGTGTCAATGGACCGACTGTAAGTGGAAGAGGTTGTGTTACGTCATTAATTATGGGTTTTCCTGAGAATCCAAGGGAAATATTCTGTGAGCCTGAGAGGGGTGCCCCTGGAACTTCACTGCGTCTTATAGTCGTTCTGCTTGCCCCTGTATCAAGTAAAAACTTTCTGTCTTCCCCTAATAGTTCACTATGTACATAAGGTCCCTCTTGGTCTACAGGAACCTCAATAAGGGGTAAGCCAACTTCCCTCTCTAGGCTATCTCATGAGTATCGCTGATAATCGGGATAATCTGCTTGTGCATACTGATACATCTGTTGTGTTGTTGCTTGTGTTGCAGCAATAGGCTGCGCTTGTGGTGGTGCTACGGTCTGTTGTGGAGCTCCCTGTTGCGGAGCTAGTTGTTGCGGAGCTAACCTAGGTTGTGCATGCTGAGGAATTGGTTGTTGATTCTGATCCTGTCTAGGTGGACGTGGTCTTTCCTGGGTTCTACCTGTAGCAATATTATGTTTCAGGACTGGACAATCGTGTATATAATGACCTGGTTGTTTACAATAGTTGCATGTCCCTTTCGTAGGACCTGCGGAATCACCCTTTTGATGACCATCAGCTGGAACTGACTGTGCAACAAGCATTTTCATTTTTGTATCTTTCATACGTCTTTGTTCGTGTTCTTGTTCTTCTCTAATTCTATTGTGGTGATATTGTAACATCTGTAACATCTGTGATGGGGTATTACCTTGCCAGGTACTTTCGAATTTCAATACTCTATTCTTAACTTGTAGCAGAGAATTTTCAACTAATTTTGTCACGAACAGATGTGGATATGACTCACTACTGGCTTTTATACCACTATTTATACCAAAACATTTTTCAAATCGGGAATAGAAATCACTAGTGTCTTCATCTGGTTTTTGTTTACAGGCTGAGATTGCACCCCAGTCTTCCTTTTTCGTAGTTAATAAACGTGGCAATACCTGCACTAGTAGTCCTGCTAGTGCTGTAGTCTTTTCCCCAAGTCCTGCTCCTGCAGCTCGGGCCTTCTCTTCGTTTTCTAATGCTGTCCAATCTATCTTTTGGTCTCCCACCTCCCATTCCCTTTCTTTGAGTTTCTCATAAACACCGGCGGGTAATAGGACTTTTAATATTTTCATAATATCGGGGTAGGTATACTCTCCCATGAGTAACATGTCTTTTATCTCGCGGTGGAAACCTGCTGGGTCCTTGTCATGGCTGGGTACTACTTTCTTCATTTCTAATAATTCCAATTTAGTTATAGGCGTGTACACAAATACGCGTGTAAAATTATCACCGGCACCTCTAATTGGGTGCACTTCGCGTAACGGGTTCTGTCTATCTATGTGATACATTTTTCTTCCCATGATGGGAACTGGAACGTGTTCTGGGCATACGAAATTTAAATATTGGTTTCGGAATTCTAGAATTTCTTTAATCAAATCAGTACTTGACCCTCTCCATATATTCGTGAGCAGTTCTGTCAATATGTCAGGTAAGGGTCCTGGATCGGAGTGTTGGCTTTTATATAATATAAGGAGGTGTTGAATCATGTATATACTAGCTAAACGCTGTTCGTATGGGTCAAGATTCAGAAACGTGTGTGCAAGTACATCATCATTGTAGTCGCTGGGACTGTCAGCCCATTGTACTGCGGACCTGGCTAATTCTTGTTCGTCCATGGAATCGAGCATATGGTACCCTCTTCGATCTCGGAGTAATTTATCAATGGCTTGGAATAGGTGTTCGGGGGATTTTGTTTTTAACATAGGGTTTGGAAAATGTCTATTATATTCTGGACGTATTGGACGTATCGGGTCGTTAAAATCTCTAGTATTATTATGGGGTCTTCCTCTACCTACATAAGCTATCGTTTCTACTTGCTCTGATTCTTGCTCCTCCTCCTCTTCTGATTCTACTCTGTCTATTTCTCGTCTTTCTTTATGTATTCGTTCTACTTCCTTGCGGATTTTTCGACTCATGGCGATTATACACGCCTGTCTATCGTGTTTCTCTTCTGATATGTTCTGACCCCATTTGGCAAGTCTTTGCATGGTATCGTGATCTGCCCCGGGCCTGTCTTGATTACTAATTACACAATTTATGAAAAAACGTAGTAGTTGTCTTTGGACATCCACTTTCTGATATTCCATAGCTTCGTTAATACTTTCTGGACCTCGCCCTGTGTGAACAAAGCAATATATATTGTCTAGGTGTTCAACCATTCCTGGTATCGTCATTAAATATAATGTAGCTCGTCGTATACGTAGTGATGATATGAGCAATTTGTCCTGTCTACCTGGCACTGGGTCGTATCTACAATCCACAAGCTGTTCTTTAAACATGTCGGATGTCGCTAATTGGGGTGTACGTTGGAGTGCTAAATCTCTAAGGGTCTGTTTATTTCGCGGCGGGGTGGCAAACATGTCTGTCGTACCTCCGGTAGCACCATCTGAGGTGCTAGGCACGAAAGGATTCGTTGGACGTAGGATAGAGATTGTAGATGCGGGAAAAACTGTAGAAACGGACGGACCTGTGGGAACTTGTGTAGGAGTTTGTAATTGCGGGGATACAGACGGATGCTCTTGGTGTTGAACACCATCGGCAAGCGGTATGTGTGGTATGGCATTAGCATACTCGGGAGCTACGTCATCTAAATAGGAGGAAAGAAAAACGTCCTTTGCTGTTTTGGGATGTGTTTTGGGATGTGCTTTTATCGGGAGTAATGGAGGAGTTAAATCTTTTGGTATTTCCGGGGTAGCCTTAGGTAACCCTTCGGCCAGAAGAGGATACATACCATTCATAAGAGCGTTTCTTTGTCTGTCTACTTGTTCTGAGTTTACTCGGGTACCTTCCTCAAGTAATAGATTTTCTCGAGTTTTATTTGAATTCTCTCTACCTTTCTCTTCCTGTCTGTGTGCTTTTTCTGTACGTCTGTATGATTCTTTACGCCATAATTCAATGGCATCTTTCTGTGACTGTCTGGCTTTCTTTTTCCATAATTCTTCTTCTACTCTCATGATGCAATCTGCATCCCAGGTCCCCGTTGCGGGCCATCTCTGACTTTCTGGTAATTCTTTGGTGTAGTCCACCCATAAATCAAGAAATAATACGGCATCTAGACCATGCTTATGATACATAAAGTATCCTGGAGTGTCCCTAGGTGGAATGGGAACAGCTTCTTCGAGTACACCTTTTCTAGTTTTAATCTGTTTTAGTTTCGAAAAGAGCGGCATTTTTAGATCTTATTTCTAGAACTCACTTTATACGATGAACACAATAATGAACAGTCATTCACACCACAATATATAGAACGTATTAAAACATTTAACATTTAACAGTTTTAACGAACAATGATAACTAATAGAAAACTAGTTACTGACATAATACTGACACTAGATAATATTTATTTATATGCAAGACATACTATATATACTGCTAAACAGTACAGATACACTGCTGAAACAGTGCAGACCGGATTTGTGTACCCAAACCCGTCTTGACCGGCACAGACTATGTGCACGTAAAATGCCTCCCCGGTAATGGTACTCACCGGGTAGCTCGGAACGGAAGGCCTCGGAACGGAACTGAAACTGGACCGGACTGGACTCGACTCGACTGGACTCGGAACTTCGGAACCTGGTGGGCCTCTGTATACCTCGGATCTTACTCTCTCAGCTAGGCTCTGGTCGGGATACTTCGCACTTCTCACCGCCTCGTCTGGGTGTTGATCGCAGCCTCAGTCGCTCCCGCTTGGCCGGAGGGAGATACAGGAAATCCTGCAGGTACGCGTTTTTGTCCGTTCAGCTGTGGCAGGAGACCGGGCCTGCAACGCACCGCCGGCGCGTGAGATGAGAAAGTGTCCCTGTTCGGGCGCCAATTTATGTGGGAAATATTTCGTTACCGGTACTATTTTTTATGCGGTAAAGTCTATTAAGAATAACTCAGTAAATATAAGAGGCAGAATCCGTGGTATTAGAGGTTTTAAAAGGCTTTATTCCTATACAAAGGAAGACAATTCGAATTGTGGGCCTTCTATTCCATCACCACGAAAGTTCAGGAAGGAAGGAACATATATTATTGACAGATAAGCAGTTTTATAGAAAATGCATTACAGTGAAACAGATGCAAGAGGCGTGACAGCTGATAATTCAGATAAACTGTACATACGTAACTAATAGAGGCGTAAACATGGGTGTAACTAAAATACGTCATTAAACATGATGTCACAAGTGGGTGGATCCATAGAAGAATCCTGCAATGTCAGCAGAAATATTTGGCAGAGATGCGCGCGCAGCCGCATGACGTGTGATTGACGTGCAACTAGAGAGTGAAGGGGACTTGACATTTAGCTCTACATGTGGAGACAGAAGTCTGGGGTTATGTCAACCTAATCCCAAATCATATCTAATATCCTATGTTTAAAGAACTGTGTTATCCAAAAGGAAAGGTCTCTAGGATAGAATCTATTCTATACTGACTGTTAGTGCGTGTACAAGCGTCTAAGTGTCTACATGAGATGCGAGGGGGTAGGAATATTCCATGGTAACGGGGCTATGAATTACTTGCACGAGGACAGTGAGGCCTGGCCTCTTTGCACGGTAGCTGGAGGAATGTTTACCTAAACTGCTAGACAGGAATGCATCGGATGGGGAGCGGAATAGATAATCTTGAAGGTGAAATACAGTTTTTGGCAGGCAATAGGCTGGATCAGGCACCGTTAGCCGCGCAGGGAGTAGGACAAAGTTCATGGTCACAAATGCAGGCTCAGACTGGAGCTTTCAGAGGCAGAAGGCAGGAAAAGGCTTGATGACAGAATTCGGGCCTACTCGCCTGAATCTGTGAAATGTGGAAAGTGAACCACATAAAGTCGGTGGCCTTTCATACTTAGGAATGGAATATCTGACCCATTCATGGCGGGTCTGAAAGAGGACATGTTGACGGTGGACGCACATGTATTTGCGTCTTCAAAACTGGAGCAGGAGGGAACATACATGTACTTATAGCATGTACATGGAGCCGTTGGGGTCTACGATAGGGGACATAACTGATCACAAAATTCATATTTCCTCAATACACCAACTCAAAATTTCAGACGTCCATTCTCAAAACCATAGATACTCCAATACCAATAGCTACATACCCACTCATTAAATCTTAGGTCTACATACACCTCCACTCACTCACCTGTACAGTCACTCATACTTACAGTCACTCCGTACAAGACTATCATATGCATTTATACACCTATATAGACACTCACAGACCGCCAATAATCCATTGAGGTACTGACACACCTAGTCAGTCGTGCAAGTAATTAAACACAGTCCAATTTACTCACCTATAAAGTTAAACACACTCAAGTTCACTTACTAAAATAGTACCACATTCTTACGCTCTAATACAATCATTGATACAAGCACACACTCATCCATACAGCCACTCTCACAATCACACACTCTCACATATACCCACTTATATACTCTTACACGCATATATGCTGCCTTTCACATATGTAGTTAGTCACACATGTACCACTGAGATATACATTCAATCCCTAACACACCCATACATACACTCACCCAACCATACAGTTGATCACAGATGCACTCTTAAAACCATGCAACCATAGAATCACCCACTCACACATCTATGCATACAGTCACACACATCCTAACCACACAAACACTCAGGCACCCATACAGATACTCAGACAACCAATCAATAACCCATATAGACACTCATATAGCTATTCAAAAAACCATGCAGCCACTTATACACCTACACACAGACACATACAGACATTCACACAGTTTAGTCACTAGTCCGCAGTAAGATACATTTAATGACTCACTTATAGAGTCAGTTACGCACCTAGAAAATCATCCATTCACACACTTGTACACCCACTCATTCTTCCACAGGCCTTTCACTATAAATATATAAAATATATTTAAACTTTACAGAAACACACAGTCACTGGATGACGTCATCAGTGATGTCATTTAAGATGTCATCAGTGATGTCATGAGTAACCCTGGGCGTAGTTCATGAAGTAGCACTTTGCGAAGCTACGCAAAGTGCAGTTCGCACTACGCGAGCTACGCGTAGCACTTCGCGAACTGCGTAGTACCTTGTTCGCACTGTGCCAGATGTCGTTTTCAATGATTGCACAGTGTGGACAAGCAACCAGCAATGTGCAATCATTGAAAATGGCATCTTGCACAGTGCGAGCTGTAGTTTTCTGCTGCTCGAGTAGATTTTTACTCGAGCGGCAACTTTCTCAACGCGAACTGGTAGTTTCTCATCGCGAGCGGTCGCGAGCATACGCGACCATTCGCAATGAGAAACCTGACCTCCTCACGTTGGGAATCTCGCCGGGAGGTTTATTTTCCATGCTCGCGATCGCCAACTTGATGTTGCTGATCGCGAGCAAGGAAAAAGTCTCGCCGGGATGTCATTTTGCTTGTTCGCGGTCGCCAACTTGACGTTGAGGACCGCGAGCAAGCAAAAAATGACCGCAGCACTACGCAACACTATGCTACACGTGTTCGCACTGTGCTTCGTGCAGTTCGCGTAGTGCGAAGTAGCGCGAACTTCGCAAACTACGTGAGCATAGCGTAGTGCTTTGCCCAGGCTTAGTCATGAGTGATGTCACTGACCATGTCATGAGTGATGTAATATGTGACGTCATCAGCATTGCATTGCAGGGGCGCGAGTTATAGTTAGCTGAACTAACTATAACAGGGGAATTTCTAGGGTTTTGTACGAGGGAAATGTCCAGCTAACTATAACACCCCTGAAACCTATGGTTTTTTCAGTGAATTTCTAAGGTTTTATAAATGCCAATTCCTAACTATAACGCCCCTGAAACCTTTGGTTTTTTCAGTGAATTTCAAAGGTTTTTTAAATTCTAATTCATAACTATATCAGGCCTCAAACCTATGGTTTTTACAGTGAATTTCAAAGGTTTATTAAATGCTAATTCCTAACTATATCAGGCCTGAAACCTATGTTTTTTTCAGTGAATTTCAGAGGTTTTGTAAATGACAATCTTTAATGTATTAATTGTTATACTGATTTTTTTGATACTGATTTACTACATTTTTTAAACTATTTATTTTTAGATTTTTTTTTTTTAATTACATTATAATTACATTATACATTACAATACAAAATATACTTTCTCAGAATGAATTACTTTAGTTTAAATACTTGGCAAATAGGCAACAGGCTTTTAAGTACAGTAGTTACAGTTGTTGCAATGGCCAACCCAATTTCAAACACAAAGCAATATTGAGCTCAATGTGAATTTCTAGTTAAATGCAATTAGTTACTTTATGGATTACTTTTCTAACCACAGGACTGGATCCTAGATTCAGTCCTTGGACATCTCCTGTAAACAGTTGAGTAAAAGCGTTTTGGTTACAGTAGTTATTTTTAAGGAATATTATTGTATTTTAAAAGTTGACACTTAGAATATTTTTTCACATAGAATCACCAATGTTATCCTATGGCAGAAAATTCACTTAGCAGGTAAGTAGTGTTATCGTTACTTTTTCTTACTCAGGGGTGGATCCTGGATCCAGCACTGGCCAACCTCCTGTAAACAGTTGAAAGAATGTGTTTAAGTCATACAGACGATTTTTTAGGAATATTTTTTGTTGGTGAAAATAGACACTTAGAAACTTTTCTGCTGAAAACCACACAATGGATTCCTATGGAAGGAAATACAAGTTACTGGTAAGTACGCTTAAAATTACTTTTCAGGGTCAGTGCTGGGCTAAAAGATGCAGCACTGGGTTCACTTCTGATTACAGGTGAGTAAATCGGAAGTCGTAGTTCGGCTGATTTTAGACTAATATTTATACGTTTCATAAATGGACACTTTGAAAATTTTCTGGTGAAAACCACACAATGGATTCCTATGGAAGGAAATACAAGTTACTGGTAAATATGGCTAAAATTACTTTTCAGGGTCAGTGCTGGGCTAAAAGATGCAGCCCTGGGTCCTCTCCTGATAACAGGTGAGTAAATCGGAATTCGTAGTTCGGCTGATTTTAGAGGAATATTTGTACGTTTCAAAAATGGACGCTTTGAAAATTTTCTGGTGAAAACCACACAATGGATTCCGATGGAAGGAAATACAAGTTACTGGTAAGTCCTCTTAGAATTACTTTTCAGGGTCAGTGCTGGGCTAAAAGATGCAGCACTGTTTTCTCTTTTGATAACAGGTGAGTAAATCGGAATTCCTAGTTCGGCTGATTTTAGAGGAATATTTGTATGTTTCAAAAATGGACACTTTGAAAATTTTCTGGTGAAAACCACACAATGGATTCCTATGGAAGGAAATACAAGTTACTGGTAAGTACGCTTAGAATTACTTTTCAGGGTCAGTGCTGGGCTAAAAGATGCAGCCCTGGGTTCTCTCCTGATAACAGGTGAGTAAATCGGAATTCGTAGTTCGGCTGATTTTAGACGAATATTTGTACGTTTCATAAATGGACACTTTGAAAATTTTCTGGTGAAAACCACACAATGGATTCCTATGGAAGGAAATACAAGTTACTGGTAAGTACGCTTAGAATTACTTTTCAGGGTCAGTGCTAGGCTAAAATATGCAGCACAGGGTTCTCTCCTGATTACAGGTGAGTAAATCGGAATTCGTAGTTCGGCTGATTTTAGAGGAATATTTGTACAATGGTGAAGGAAGGGGAGGGGCCTGAGGTGACCTGTTCAAAAACGCCCTGTGGCGCGTTTTAAGTTGGGGAATTAATTCCTCTTCAATCCTGTGGTCCCCTGGGGGCCAACTAGCCCACCAGGTACCTCCAGTATGTGCCAGGGAGCTGCATTGCAGAGAGGTATTCAGATGCCACGCCCCTTTTTACAACACTCTGCAACACAGCCCATAATTTGCCCCGGGGACCCCATCCCTCAGGGCATGGCCCTTTTTATTTTTATTTTTTTTATGGAGGGGGGCTGTGTAGCCCCCCTCCTGTGGCCCATTTTGGACCCGGGCCGTTTTTTTTTGTTTATTTATTTATTTTGGGGAGGGGGGCCTCCTGGGCAACTACTGGCCCCGGGGACCCCATCCCCCAGGGCCTGGCCTGTGTTGGGGCCATGGGGGGGTCCCCATTCCCCCCACAGCCCCGCCGGCTCCCCGCGTCCTGCGGAAGCCGGCATTGCTTTTCCACATGGGGAGCAGCTAATATGCTGCTCCCCGTGTGGAAAAGCAATCGTTTTTGGTATTTGGAAGAGAGAGCAGGTTTCCTGCTCTCTCTTCCAAATACCAAAGCAGTTTGCTATGGCAGGGTGGGAGCCGCGAGGCTCCCACCCTACCATAGCAAACAGCAGTGTCCCGGGGGTGGGCACCCCGGGACACTGCAGGAGCCGGCCCAGGAGGGGGGCCCCCCTCCCACTTAATTTTAAGCCCTGGGGGGTGGTGGTCCCCGGGGCTTGGGGGTCCATAATGGACCCCCTATTTAGATATTTAGTGCCCCGTGGAGGTGGCGGTCCCCGGGGCGTGTGGGGGGGGCTCGAGCCCCCCCACACTGGTATTTTTGTTTTGTTAAAAAAAGCCCCGGGGGTGGCGGTCCCCGGGGCTGCGGGGGGGCCATGAACCCCCTGCATACATTCAGTTAAGCCCCGGGGGTGGCGGTCCCCGGGGCTGGGGGGCCCCTCTGGGCCCCCCATTATGATAAACATATTGCCCCCGGGACTTGGCTCCCCCGGGGGCTAAATAAAAACGAAGCGCGGGAGTCCGCGCTTTGTTTTTTTTTCATTAGCGGGATGCGCGGACCCTACGCGCATCCCGCGATTTTTTTTTTAAAAAAATTGATTTTTTTGTTCTTGGGGATCCTTGTGGGACCCCCTGAGCAGGTCTAGGGGGTCAGGGTGTTTCTACCCTGCCCCCTTGTTGTGTTTTGCGTCTTTGTTTTTGTGCTTTCTTGTGCCTCGGTTCTACCGAGGCACAAGATGGCTGCCAACACTTCCTGATTCAAAGTGTTGGCAGCCAATTAGCATTCAGCTCGTGCTCGGGAGGGTTCGGGGAGGGTGCGGGGAGGGTGCGCGGATCCTCCCCGGCCATAGATATCACTAACTTTTAACTCTAATTTTCTCATGAACTACTGAACGGATTTACACCATTTAGGCAAAAGGCACGAGTCTGAACTGAGGACTACCTCTTTGCCAAATTTGGTGTAATTCCGTTCAGCAGTTGAGGCTGTGGCTGCGACAACAGATCCTATGGGAAATTGCATGGGGAAAACGTGTTTTGGGACCCCCTTTTTTCTCGGCCCCCGCTTGACGAATCACCATGAAACTTTCAGGGTCGGAGCGAAGATTCGTCAATCAGCGCCAACGTTATTCCAAATAGAATGTTGCGGATTTCCTATGGAAAATAGGTCCTAACTATAACTACCGCCAGTAGATTTTATATATATATATATATCAAGGCCTTCCGTAGGCCGAAACGCGTCATGGCGGCTGTGTAAAGTTTTTGTCCGAATAAAGATTTACAGCACTTACTTTGGGTCCGTGTTCGTCTCTGCGCATTGAAGCTGTGTATTTGGTGAGACGATTCCTGGTGGCATATATATATATATATATATATATATATATATATATATATTTTTTTTTTTTTTTATTTTTTTTTAGGATGCCTAAATAGGATGCCTAAATGTATTTCTTTCTCATAATTTTTTTTATTTTTTGTTACTTACTGATTAAAGAATTTATCTGCTGGGTAGTATCTCTTTTTAATTCCTTGCTGGTTTTGAAACAGGGCAAATGCTGGAAGACATTTTTTTTAAATGCTTGTTAGTATTTCTGATTTATGTGTTAATATTGTGTTCCTTAAATACTTAAATTACAAACTTACTTCTGTCTGTAGATGGCACTGTTTGGCTTATCAAATGCTCTAGTCTTTTCTCGCTCGAAAAATGCGTGTGGTCACGGTGGAAGTCAGTTTACCACTGTGCTCAAAATGGTGGACGGCTGCTTGTATATGCTTTTTGAGGGTAAACAATAATTCAAAAGAAAATATGTTTTGTAAACAGTTTTTTTCACATAATTCAAAATCTGACAGGATGTATAATTATTTTGTTATGTCTAAAAAGTTTCTTTAAAACATTTATACATGGAATGTCAGCCATTTTGTCAAGTTGCGGGACGAGGGTCATTCATAAAAATAGTTGATGGACTTTCGTTTTTTCGTGGTTCAAAATGATGGGTGAAAAATCTCTCTTTATCTCTGTTGGCACTCTGTATTAATTATTTAATCTCGTTTTGTAATCATTTATTTTCTTTTTGATATTAATTATTGGGTATTAAATTGGATCGGTACTTTCAAAAGTACCCGAGTATCAATTGTATTACCCGCGTGTTCATTTTAATACCCCAGGATTAATACACTCCCTAGCCAAAACCCCTGTTTCCCTTGTTCTAGGGGTTGGTTATACTTAAAAAAAAGGAAATTAATTGGGAAAAAAACCAGATGTGTAGTAATAGTATGCATAGTATTAGGATGCATTGTAATGGAATCGCGTTATAATGGTAGTTTTAGGACATTCCTATGTAAAAACATGCGATGTAATGATAGTTGCGATGTAAAAAACGCATTGTAATGGTTTCCTTTGTATCATCATATATTCAGGGACAATAGCTGGCATGGAAAATGTTCATATAAGTACTTGTATACATGTCCATAAGTTGTGTGTTTGTGTGTCTGTACATTTGTACATATGTGACATGTGTGTTTGCATACTTGAGTACATACGTTTGACTACACACACGTGTGGTTTGTCTGCATATAAGCACATGTATTTTTCTGTTTGTCTGCATTTGCATGCGCGTTTACCTGTGTGTGCATAAACAGGTCATAAAAATAGCTTGGGAGCAGTTTCAGTTTTCTCAGTTAGAGAAGGAGACCACAGTGGAAGAGGAGAACAAGAGCGGCAGGGATGCATTCCTCTTCCACAGCAGTCTGTGGGGTTAAAAGGGGTCACAATGTGAGCAGCAAGTGGCTTCTGCACATGCCATTGCTGCATTCCTTTAAAAATAAGAGCGTGGCAGCAGGGCTTTTAAAGAAGATTGTGTGACTTTTTTAAGTCGTGATCATTTGTTACTGAGGGCCGGTTTTGTAGCAGTTCAGCAGTTCTGAAAGCACCCCTTGCAGAGTACCTTGTATATTCCATAGTATTCAGGCAACAATAAAATTGAATGCAAATGAACTGAGGGTAGAGGCTGTTAAAGCCCGCACCTAACAAATGAAAGTGTTCTAATCTGTCATATAATGCAAAGAACCAAGGAGCACTTCGCTCTATGCTCCTTAACTAGGAAAATCCTATAACAACATTAAACACAAAAGGTTCAGCACTATTCAATAAACCTAGCGACACACAACGAGGAACACAAAAGCAATGGGTTATTAGGCCCTTTTGGATAATGCCAACCACGTAGAAGTTTTTTACGCAAATCTGGATCTCAAGTTACTTGGTTGAATCATATTAACGTCCATGAGAATAACTTCTTGTCACTCTGTGAAGCCCTGAAGAAGTCTCTTTGAGACGAAACGCGTCGGCTATGATCTTCTATTTTAATGAAAATATTAAATAAAGAGAAATCCTTTTACGACACTTACAGCTTGGACTTGGACATCATTCTGTGTACTTACTGTCTTTTGAAATATTGCCTTTGGATTTTTAGAATTTATTTAATAGTGCTAAAGCTTTTGTGTTTAACAACAATAAAAATGTCAAGATAACTCTGGTGATTAATGTACCTGCTGGAGAGAGATTGGAGTTTTGTCTAGGGGCAGTTTTAACTCATCTACGGTAGCACAAAGGGTTAATATGCCGGCTGCAAATGATGTGTACCTTGCAGATCACAGAACAGTATTATATGTGCATAGCTTAGTGGGTTACTGCTGTCATTTCCAGAGACCTTTTTGTTACATAAGTTATAATTGTAATCTAACACAAAGAGTTATGAAGTGTCATCAAAAAGCTGCATGCAAACTGTATGGTACATGTTAGAAAGATATGTTATATTTTGAGTCTGGCTGTGCAAAACTTGATGTTTTCCAAATTTGGGACGTATTTTTTTATAAATTTAAAGTATTTAGAAAGTATTCCATCATTCCCCAAGAGATATCCCGGTGCTGAACTAAATATACTAAGTTCCATATACTCATCACCACTAAAGAGGAAATAACCACGTCTTTAACCGCTTCCGAAATGTGAGGAGATACTCAGTGAGATGAATTTCCAAAGGTAGATAATTACAATGGAGTGCCGCTAAATAATTAAAAGCACTGTCACCCATTCTATCTCTCTTGATTAATCTACTGCACATTAGGGCTTGATTTGAAGATCAAAGTGCTTGTGTTGGCTTATAAAAAGCCACTCGGTCACTTAAAATTGCTGGCCCTTGGTCATGGAGGGCCTTGTACACATAACAAAGTAACTTGAACTTGGCTCTCTTATGCACCGGAAACCAATTTTGGATGAGTTGCAGGAGATTAAACAGATATTTGGCCATTCACAAATACGGAGTGTTAGACCTGGCACCATTGGCGTGGGTCTCCCCTGTATTTTTGCATTTGCCTCCTGTGTTTTGTGCTGTGTGTTGGACTCTGTTTTACTGGTCTAGATGCTTTGGGCACTTTGTCACTGCTGTTCACTGCCAAAGTGCAAGTGCTCCCTTTATAAATTGTTGTTATGGATTAGTTATTCCATGATTGGCATATTTGATGTACTTGTCAGACCCTAGTATAGTGCACTGTGTGTGCCCAGGGCCTGTAAATAAAATGCTGCTAGTGGGCTGCAGCACTTATTGTGCCACCCACGGAAGCAGCCTGTAAAATGTAACTCTGGCCTACCATTGCAGAGCCTGTGTGCAGTCTGAACTGACATGTCACACTCACTTTCCAGTCCATAAACCTTCCCTTTTCTACCCCTAAGGTAGGCCCAAGGTACCCCTGTGGGCAGGGTGCATTCTATGAGAAAGGTAGGACATGCCCTGATGTGTGTGGCATGTCCTGATAGTGAAATACTGTCAATTTAGTTTTTTCACTATTACAAGGCTACCTATTCCCATAGGACAGAATGGGGAGTTTGTTTATATCAGCTTATAAACATAACTTGCCCTGGGAACAAGGTAGAAATTTAAAGTTTAGTATGCCTGAAATCAGAATGTTAAAATGCATCTTTTAGTGAGGGTGATTTAAAAATTCTGTGTTTGAAAATACCACTTTTAGAAAGTAGGCATTTTCATGCCTAACCATCTAGTGTGCCTCTGCTAGATTTGTGTATTGCATGTCTGGCTTTTGGATGACAGGGGCTGGAGAGGGGCAGCGGCTCAAGAAGTCTGATGAGTGAGGGCTCGGCTGAAAGGACCTGGACTGCATTTCGAGTAGGGGGAGGAGATTTCCTTTCACCTGAATGGGCCTGGTCTGCCTTCAACAATGCTGTCTCCACCTCCTGCCAGGAAGCTACACCAGTGAGGACAGAACTGGTTTTTGCTGGGTACAGACACTCTCTGCCTCCAGAGAACAAAGGATTTTGGTGTTTAACATGAGGGGCCCAGACCCCAGACTTTTAGATCACTTCTGGGAAATCAAGAGGAACCTTTGACAAGGAGAAGAGCCAGAGAAGCTGAGGAGGAATACTGCCCCCATACTGTTTGTTGTCTGGGGTTGGCCTGTAGTGGCTACTTACTGCCAAGGGAAGGAGAAAAGTACTTTGCTGCTTGCTTTGTTCCCCTGCATGAAGAAAAGATCCATAGACTTGCGCCCCATATACAGGGGCTAATAGACCCCGCCTGCAGCGACTGGACTCGCCACACGTATCATTTGTGGACAAGACCCAACGTACCCAGACGCCAACGGTCCTTCTTTCAGTCAATGCCGAAAAGGCTTTTGACCGATTGCACTGGCCGTACTTACTACAGACACTACGCAAATTTGGGGCTGGAGACCGCTTCTTAAAGTGGGTGGGCTGCATATATGCGAATCCCCAGGCACGGATTAGAGTGAACGGGGTCTGGTTACGACCGTTCAGCATTCAGATGGGAACGAGGCAGGAGTGTCCACTTTCACCCCTCCTCTTTGCGTTATATATGGAGCCGTTTGCGGAAAGAGTCTGCCAGCATCCGGGGATCTCTGGGATCAGAATGGGCGACCGGGTCCAGAAAATGTCATTATATGCCGACGACGTGGTCCTGTATCTGACCCAGCCTAAGCTTTCGCTGGTCGCCCTGGTGGAGGAGCTGAAGCTGTTAAGCCGTGCCTCAGGGTTTAGGGTCAATCGCCATAAAACCCAGGCATTGAGCCTGACCCTTCTGCAAGTGGCTCAGCTGATGCTGGCAGTGAAATTCCCCTTCCAATGGGCCACTGACGGCATCCAGTATCTGGGCTTGCAGATGTTACCCACAGTCTCCAAAACAGCGCAAGTCAACTACGCTACCCTGCTAGCTGGAATTCGACGGGAGCTCATGAGCTGCAAAAGGCATACCCTATCCTGGCTTGGCAGATTGGCTGCTGTCAAAAGAACTACGCTCCCATGGATATTGTATGTAATGCTGACATTACCGCTCAGTACACCTCCTAACATACTGGCTCAAATTAAACATCTCCTCTGCTCCTTTTTCTGGGGGGGGTAGGAGACAGAGAATGGCCCATAAGTCAACATACCTTCATCAAAGAGACGGGGGGATTAGGGATCTCATGTTTAGAATGCTACTTCCAGGCAGGCCAACTCGGCTATATGCTTGAATGGTACAAGTTAGAGTCAGAAAAGCATTGGTGCTTCATAGACCGCTCGATTGCGGGCATGCATATCTGGAAGCTCCAGTGGCTCCCTCGCAAGCACCACCCATGCAGAGCCTACCTGTCTCCAGTCCTATGAGCCACCATGGCAGTCTGGCACAGAGTACAGGTACCACATGCCTTATCTACGCCAATCTCACCGATTTCTGGCCAGCATCCACTGGGAACAGCTATCTCCAGTGGCAAGAAGCTAACTGTAATCGTACTGGGGACTTGTACGACGAGCACGGGGTATGGAGTTCTCCACCCTCATGGAGGGCAACAGCGTCCCTCGACAAGTGTACTGGCAGTATCTGTCCCTTTGACATTGGGTCACCCAACCGTAGAAAAGTATCCACGCCGGCCGCAAACTCACAAAATTTGAGAAGTGGTACATAACGAGGACATCGGATAAACGACTGCTTTCGGACATTTACGCATTTCTAAACACCCCCAGACACTCCGGTAAATCTCCCGCGCAACGTAGATGGGATACTGAATTGGAATATACATTTTTCCCCAAGGAATGGAGTGATATAGTACAGAGAGCCCGGGCATCAGCTTGTAGTACAGCCGGTAAAAATATGTTTTTAAAGACCGCACAATATTGGTAGTGCACTCCTGAGCACTACTTAAGTGGAAACTAGGAGGTACAGGGTTTTGCTGGCGTAACTGTGGTCAATCCAGCACATTCATACACATATTATGGTCTTGCCCAAAAATACAATATTTCTGGACGGTGATTCTTAGGGACATTGACACAATCTATGATACTGACATAGCAAAACTCCCCTCATTTACACTGCTAGGACTCCAGAATGCCTTGACTTACTCCCTCAAATCTGGAAGAGGTTGGGCGATAGTGCTGCTGCTGCGAGCGGCCAAGCAGGTATTGCTGGCCGAATGGGTCAAGACAGAGGTTCCATCTCACCTTGATTGGCTATATAAGTCGTGGGAACTCCTGAGCATGGAGAAGATCACGGCAGGCCTTACACACTCCCTCCCCAAATTCGAGAAAACATGGGGGTCCACCATAGAATTCTTTCCCAATGAATTTACGGAACTCACATGTCCTAGGTACCTCAGAGTGCTCCGTTTCACCGGATCCAAGCACCCACAGATACAAGCATGATAGTCCAATGCCCACTTCGTTTGCCTGCCGACCACTCACCAGACTCCCCTCACACTCGCTTTAGGGATAGACTCCACTACCTTCTTTCTTGTTCCCTACTTTCATCTTTCCTTTCCTCCTTTCTATCTCTTACTTCCAATAAAAGTTCCCCACCGGCCGGTGCATGTAGGTGGCGGCTATTGTTCTGCTTGATTGTGCTTTAAAATAATAAAAAGATTTAAACCATGAAGAAAAGATCCCCAAGGGCTTGAACTGATCTTGCCCCCTGTTCTAGAGGTCTCAGGAAAAGCAAAGACCTCACTGTGTCTTTTGGCACTGTCTCTGATCGTTGCCGCAGGGGAAAAGGGTAACCGACTCTGTCATCGAGTCCGTCGCAGGATTCCATACCTGAAAGCACTGCAGAGAGCAACCCTGGTCTCACTGACTCCGTCAACGAGCGACTGCTTGCACCTGGGGGCACCACACTCCGGAACGCTTCTTTACACACTGCAAGGATGTCACCGACTCCGTCGCTGCACACTCCACTTCACAAAGCAAACACGACATTTGCCCCGACCGAATCGCACCGACGTGTTGGTCGCAACAAGAAAGGTACTGTGTCCGAGTCTGTCGATTCTTTAGCTGGACTGTATCGACGCGGTCGGCTGGAATTGTTAGACTCTGTCATATTCAGTATTGCGATAGCCCCAGGAGGAGCTACTGAGTCAAAAGAACTGTGTTTTATTGATTTTCCTGCATATTAAAGGTTATTTTGCACAAGCACTATTTTTTCCAGAGTATTGTATGTTGGATTTTTATCATATTTGGTCTTGTTGGTTTAGATAAAGATTTACTATTTTTCTAAACTGGTGTGGTGTCCATTTGTAGGGTTTTCATTGTATTACTGTATGTGTTCACAAATACTTTACGCACTGCCTCTGAGATAAACCTGTCTGCTCGTGCCAAAATACCAAGGGGGTGAGCAGGGGTTCTTTTAGGAGTGTATCCCCCTTACCCTGACTAGAAGCAAGGGTTCTTATTTGGACAAAGGTACCTACCTCTTCCAACTATAGACCCCCATTTCTAACACGAAGCATTACCATACTCTACTCTGCTCATAATCAGTGCCTGGATAACAGTCCTAAGCCATACTGCTGGGATCCATCGAAAGAGCATCCTCAGCATGCATAGAAGTACAAAACATCTACCACGCACTGCATTACCCTGATCTTGCATCGAAAGAGAGTCATCTAATAGAAATCCCAAGTTCTTAGTCACTCTTTTTTGGCATGGGGGCAGGAACACGAAGGGACGACTACCACACATCATTCCACACTTTTTTTGCCCCTCCAAAAAGCAAGATTTAAGTTTTATCTGCATTCAATTTCAGGCAGTGTGTCTGCATCTATCTGGCCACATGAGATAGGCAGCCCAATAGATTCCCACATGTCTCTGTAGGTCTCATCAACATAGACGATCAGCTGGGTGTCATCAGCATACGAGAGAATCTCAAAACTCCAGGTCTTAACAATGCTCACGAAAGAAGAGACATAAATATTAAATCAGGAAGGGCTAATAGTCGACCCTTGAGGAACTACGCAGCTGGACTGGGGGGGGGGGGGCTGGGTGGGTGGGGCCAATTGAACAGAGTTGGATCGGTTGTTCAGAAGAGATCCAAGCCACTGCAAGGTGGTAGGGTGCGGATCTACTTTGTGCAACCTATGTACTAATAGGGAATGAGAAACTGTGTTGAAAGCCGCATACACATCGAATAAGGTTAAGGCTACCACCTTATCTTGGTCTGCCTCTGAGCTAATACTACTCACGACTGCTAAGAAGGTAGATTCCATGCTTTTATTTACTCTAAATCCTGGTTCTGTGACATCCAGAAGGTTAGTACCCTCCAGGAAATGAAAGAGTTTATCTTTAACTAGCCTTTGCAGCACTTTAGCCATATAAGGCAGTAGCAAAATGGGTTTATACTTGGACAGAACTTGTACAGGACTTTTCTGAATGCTCATGACACCAACAATGTTTAACTTTTCTCTTCTGCTTTCTTAGGATTCCCATTTTCTTAAGCAAGTTTCTGTTTTACTTGACAGTTGCATTATTGATCCTTTTTTCCATGTAAATGGAATGCTCAAGATGTTTTCATATTTTTTTACCGTGGCCCCATGCGATATGTTGACATGAGAGTGCGTATTTCTTGCAAGATCTTTTCAACAGGGCTTGTAAAATCATTGAGGTTCAAAAGATAATTATATCACCCGCAACCATTGCCAGCAAGAGCAGCATGGAAAGGTCATCTTGAGATAGCAGCACTAGGGGCCTCATGTAGGAAGCCAAATACCGGTCGGTAACGGCCGATTTTCGGTAATTATACCGTTACCGACCGGTATTTTGGCTTTTGAGATGTAGGGGGAGAATTTCATGATTCGATATTTACCGAATCGGTAAAATTACCGAATCGGTAATATTACCGATTCGGTAAATACCGAATCATGAAATGAGATGTAGGGGGAGTGTGTGGTGGGTGTGGGGATTCGTTATTTACCACCAACTAAAGGTTGGTGGTAAATGACGAATAGGTGAAAAAAAGCATTTTTGTGCACGTTTAAGTGTGCAATGTGGCAGACATACATGCCCTTAGGGCATGTATGTGCGCCACATGTGCACACATGGCCGAATCAGGGGTGCAACAGGGTGTCAATGTGACACCCTGCCACCCTTGCATGTGCTCCCCCATTACCGAATCGGTAAATACCGATTCGGTAATTACCGAATTTTTCCGATTCGGTAATATTTACCGACTCATTTTCTACATTGCATTTACCACTTCATAAATACCGAATCGGTATGATTCGATATTTATGAAGTGGTAAATGCCAGCCCACCTACATAAGGCCCTAAATGTCTTATTTGCCAGCTAAATGGATTTGGCAAAACAGTGAGTCAAGGCTTAGATGGATGTGCTTCACATTGTTCACCTCTCTGAATATAATGAGGAATTAAAGGCATAGAGTTGGGGAAGACACTGGCATCCTGGAGATCTGGGAGATTGCATCTATATAATCTGGTTGGCCTAATATATTCTGCCTAAGAATTGTTGGTTTTCTTCAGGATGATTCACCGCTCCAATCACAGTTAATGCAAAAAGATGTTACTTTCATCTGTTTCATTGCTTCTTTTTGATTTAATCAATAGAGAAGTGTTGTTCTAACTTTTGGAATTGTTTCATCCAAAGTTTAAGCAGAAAAGTCACATACAACACCCCTTTCTGGTCAAGTGGAAAAAATCATTATTAGTGGAGCTACTTAACTTTGTAAAGACAAGGCAACAGTGCATCATCTACAACATGAAATATAA
The DNA here is from genome assembly GCF_964204655.1 of Triturus cristatus. Taxonomy (NCBI): domain Eukaryota; kingdom Metazoa; phylum Chordata; class Amphibia; order Caudata; family Salamandridae; genus Triturus; species Triturus cristatus. The sequence continues at coordinate 1,717,485,876 of NC_140589.1, read as the reverse complement.
ACTCTAGACACAGAAAAATCTTAGGATGACAGAATACATTGAGCACTTTAAAAACAAATAGCAGATAAATCTGGACCAACGAAAAAATCTTTAGTAAACACTACTGTTTTTGGACTGTCAGAAACTCCTACACATGGAGTGCAGAGCAAGATTACTTGTGGCAACTGTCTTCTTAACATGTAAAATTCAAGCTAATCTAATAGAATAGGACATGTTACAATGCAAACATTTACAACGCATGCCTTTACAACACGGTTTTCACATCGCAATATCCATTACAACGCATGATTTTACAACGCGTGCCATCACAACGCATTTGTAGAAACTACATTTACAACGCATTCCATTACAACGCATACCATTACAACGCATAATACATTTAGGGCAACAGTAGGGTAAGTGTTGAATAGTGTAGGGGTAAAAATTACTATTCCCACTCCAGTGAGTGAGACAGTAGGGTAAGTGTTGGATTGTGTAGGGGTAAAAATTACTATTCCCTATTACTTACCTTATAATGTGTTGTAATGGCATGTGTTGTAGTGACATGCATTGAAATGGCATGCATTGTGGTGACATGAGTTGTTATGTTATGTTATGTTATTGGTTTTTATATAGCGCGACAATTACCCTTAGGCGTCCTGGCGCTGTCTAGCACATCCTAAGAAGGCTGAGTCAAAGGCAGATGGAAGAGGAGATCAGAATTATTCATTACGGAACAGCCAAGTCTTAAGTTCCCTTCTAAAAGACAGCAAATCCGTTGCCGACCTAAGGTACAAAGGAAGTTCGTTCCATGCCTTGGCGGCCCCGCAGACAAAACTTCTGCCTCCCCAGCGAGCTTTCCTAATTCGCGGGACCTGCGCCAAATTTGCTTCTTTAGAGCGTAGGTTTCTGCCTGGCACGTACCAGTGTAATCTATTCTTTAAGAAAGCTGGGCCTAAGCCATGCAGAGCCTTAAAGGTCAGGGTCAAGGCCTTGAACTGAATGCGGCTATTGACTGGTAACCAATGCAGAGTTTTTCTTCCTGCAGACGCCGAGGCGAATCGTGAGGCGCCCGTGAGGAGGCGGACAGCAGCATTCTGTAAAATCTGAAGCTTGTTCAGTGCTCTACTTTGCGCATTTAAATACAGACCGTTACAATAATCCAGCCTGGCAAGTACCAGACCCCTGACCACTGTGTGTCTACTGTCCGATGGAAGTAGGGGTAGCACTTTCCTCAGCATCCTAATGGTATACATGGTTTTGGACGTCACCTCTTTAATATGAGAGTCAAAGGTTAATTTGTCGTCCAGGATTATGCCAAGGTTTTTTGCTTTGACGACCGGGACTGGAAGCGTGCCAAGAGAGTCCGGCCAGCAGGCAGGGGTCCAGAAATTAGTAACATTTCCGAACAGAATAACCTCTGTTTTATCTGAGTTTAGTTTGAGGCAATTGTTCGCCATCCAGCACCCCACAGCTAGCATACAGTCCTGTAGGCGCTTTACCGTGTCTAGCTCGCCCTCAGGTGTCAGAGAGACCACGATTTGGGTGTCATCTGCGTAGGAAGTGATTCCAAATCCATACGCGCTGATCACAGGGGCCAGAGCACTCACATAAATATTGAATAGCGTGGGGCTAAGTGAAGACCCCTGAGGGACGCCACAGGGGTGTAATGGCTGTGTTTTAATGGCATGCGATGTAAAGGCAGTTGCGTTATAATAACTGCGTTGTAAATGTAGTGCATTGTAATGACTGCGTTGCAATGGTTGTTTCCCATCTAGTATTGCTCAGCACTTTTTTCTGCAAAGACCAGTCCCCTCCATGGACCAAAATAGAAGCCGCCATAAGATGCAGTTGTTACATGGAATCAACACTGCATATCGATTGTAACTTCCATTACTATGAAGGTCATTTGCCAATGTTTCAGACCCAGGCTCTCTTTCAAATACTAGATCTGATAAACGATTGGTCAAGTGCCTGAAATGGGTAATAGAGTTTCTAGGGCACTGGGAAGTCACCATGTATCCCTTAGTAGATAACACTTGGAAAGGTTCTGCATCAAAAGGAGCATCAGGTTTTCTTTTCTGCATTTGCCATTCAAGCACTGCATTGCCTCTCTTAAAGACAATGTTCTTTGCATGCAATTTTTTGTCAGCATACACTTTCATCTTTTATTTGTTAACCAAGTCTATCTCATGAGTTGTCATGTCATCTTTCTTTCTCTGATTGGTCCATTTAGGTTTCTTGGTATTCATTACTGACCTGAGCATCAAAGTTGCAGGACCTTCACCTGTGGTTTAGTGGAGTGTTGAACGATAAGCTCTCAAGGTAGAATTCAATATAGTTTTCGAACTGAATTTCTCAAGAGTGGCACGCTAAGCTGCTTTATTTAGCGTACTCATAAAATGCTCAACAAGTTTGTTGCTTTTATCCACAGAGATGTGCTCTTTTGATGCTTTCTTTTCAAATGCTCCAAGAAACATTTGAACTCTCGACTGTTGAAAGATGGGCAATTGCCAAGAGTTCACTATGGCTTGAACAATCCATGTCGCAAAGATGACATCTTGTCTTTCAATGAATCATTCTTGAGTTGCAGATGAAATTATGACAAATCATCCATAATCACCAATAGATAATGTCCGTTGTCAAGTGGACCAAAAAGGTCAGTGGCTATTCTCTCCCATGCATGCTTAGGGTGTTCTAACATGATCAAGCGGTGGTGAATAGTTTTTGTAGAAAGGCAATTGCATAAAGGACAGACCTTTGATTCCTATTCAACCCAGTCATCAAGACAAGAATTCCACAATGTTTTTAATGGGCTACCTCAACTATTTTCTGATTCAAACTCTCCTGAATGAGGATTCTTGATATTATTATTACAACTCCTTCCTGAGTTATGGATAGTTCATCGGTGAGATTTTTGTACTTTGGATATTCACCATTACTGGTGGGTGGTTGAGTGTGTTGGCTCCTTGAATGATGTGTAATTCTATCCTTCAGTTTGAACATACCACTATCATGGCATGTGGCATTCTGGGCTAACAAAATGGCACCTGGTGTGTTGTATTTTACAATGAAGTTGATTTAGGCCTCAGCCATCTTGGATGGAGTACTGCGACCTTGTATAGACACCATGGAAAAATAAACAGCAGTGTCCTGATTCTTCCCTGGCTGTTCCACAATGGTATAATCATACTCTTGTAACCATAGTCCACAACACTAAATGCGAGGAGGCATTTTGGCCTTTGGATTTCCAAATATAGTCAGTAAAGCTTGATGATCAGTTATCATTGTAAGAGGTTTTCCATACAGTAATATATGGACATGTTCATAAGCACATACCACAGCTAAGCTTTCTTTCTCAGTTTGTGAGTAAGCAACCTCTCTTTGGGACAAACGTTTACTTGCATATGCTACAATATGCATTCTAGCATCCGGGCGTCCACTGTGCTGTGCATGGATAGCGCCTAACACAACTGGGTTAGCATCAACTACAACCTCTTTATGAAGCTTTGGATTGAAATATGCCATTTCAGTAGCATTCTCAATGGATTGTTTAAATTTCTTGAATCTTTCCTCACATTCACGTGACAAATGAAATGAAGCATTTTTTTCTTGTCACGTCTCTAAACGGAGCACTTACAGTGGCAAAGTCTTGTATGTATCTGAACAGTAACTGTCCATGCCAAGAAATCAACACAGCATGGAAGCATCTTGCAGGGGATCAGCATTTAACAGTGCTTGTACATTGGCAGGATTAGGTGTGATACCTCCATCAGAAAAGATAGGACCAAAGGATCTTGAAATTTGTCTACATTCAAAGTCAAACCTGCTTTGGCAAGTAAACTACATAATTGTGCCAAGGCTTTATTGTGCTTCTTTTGTGAAGCTCCGATAACCAATATGTCATCATTGTATTTGAACGCATTCATGACAGACTGTATGATTTGTTGAATGATGTCTTTAAACAGTTCTGCAGCAGATGAGACACCAAAACTTTGTCTTTTTTGTTTTGAAACAGACCAGCATGTGTAGAAAAGGTTATAATATACCTGCAAGCTTCTTCAAGTTCGTACTGATTGTATGAAGCTGGCTCTCTATATAGTGTACTAAAAAGAAGTACACTGTGTAGAGAGTCCAGAGAATCCCCAAATGGTATAGAGGTAAAAGCTGATAATTAAAATGCTATTTTTGTAGTAGTGTGGGCGAGCAGTTAGACTTATCAGAGGGTAGTGGTAAGCATTTATTGTAGTCCACAGAGGCACTCACTCAAACATTACATAGAGACCAATTTATAAAAATAATATCCTTTTTTAAATATATATATAACTTTTAAGAAAAAGAACACAGTTCTAACGTAAGTACTTTCGGATTAATGATTTTTGCAAAGTTCAGAAAATATATCCCTTTTGTGCGCAGTAACGCACCATTGGAAACAATGGGGAAAAAGCTGAAAAATGCATATAAACTCAAGCAATGCTTTCACCTTCTTCTTTTAGGTCGATGCTGGGACCAGGCCCAAAGATACAGCAGGAGAAGTTTGGGAGCGTCCTTGATTGGCCAGGAGCAGAGTTTTGAGGTTCTTGGAAGCTGGTGCGCAAAGACAAAGGGGCTGCTTGAAAGTACCCTGCCTTAGGCTAACTGCCTGCAGTAGGGGTGACTTACCTATATCTTATGAAGTGTATGGGGGCATGGCACACAGGGCTGTGTGCCATGTTGACTCTTTGGATTTCTATGCACCAAGCCACGCAGCTTGCAATGGCAGAGTGCACAGCCTTGGTGAGGGGTCCCTGGGGTGGCACAACCAGTGCTGCAGCCCGGAGGAAACTCTTCAGTACCCATGCCCTAGGTACCAGTTGTACCATTTACTAGGGACTTACAGGAGTAGGTGAATTGGTGCCAATCATGGTTCAGCAATTGGGAAAGAGATCGAGCACTGGGAGCCTGGTTACAGGGACCCAGTGCACTTACACATTAAAATTACATCAGGCAAAAAGTGGGGGCTAACCATGAAGAAAGAGGCAATTTCCTAAACTGATGATATCCTTTATTTAAATTAAGACAAGAGAAGACATTTGCACCATTTAATGGCGTTATCATGTCAGCAATGTGTGGACCTTTATCTCATTCCCATTCAATTGCCTCGTTAGCTTGATGCATGTCAACGCATATGTGTCCAGCTTTTTCACTGTCATTTGCGATCACTACCACTCTGGGAAAAACCCATGGTGTTGGACCAGTGGAATACTCAATATCATCATGATTCAAATTCTTTCTCAACAGCTTCTTGCAAATGAAAAGCTATTTGTGTATGTCTTTGAGCAACAGGAAGGACAACCTCATTAATATGCAACTTCACTTTCATAGTATTAAGTTTTCCCAAACCATGGGACAACGAAGGGAACTGATTTACTATTTTGTGATGAGCATTTATGAGTAATTCACAGAAATCAGTCCCTTATCAATAGCTGTGCTGAAACTGATTAGACAGGCAATCAAAGCTGAGCCTTGAAGCACATGGATGGGTGCTTGTACCTTCTTTTTCTTTTTTTTTTTTGTCCTCATTAGCCTCGGTTACCAATAGATAGTGTTCTGAACTCCGGGACCTCCTTTGGAATGGCGCCAAGCAGAGATCTTTATTCCACACCAAGGATAGGTCACTCTATACTTTGCTTACTAATCTCCAACAATAGGTGACTTAATTTCACACAGTCAGCTGTGAAGTCACCAAAGGAGTAATCAAGCAATATAGTATAGAGGCAGAAAGTGAAGATTTGAAGGCCTTTGTGGCAAGACTTTTAAAATCAAGCACAGAGATTGAGTGTACGCTAGATGACTTGGTGGAGGATATACAGAGGGTTCATAGAGACCCCTTTAAGCTATCCCCAAATAAGACAAAACCAAGGAAAATTCTTGTTAACTTTAAAACATATAAGGTCAAGGAGGACATTCTTATAAAGGTCCTAAAACAGAAAACCTTAACAGTTGATGGTATCATTTTTTAAATAAGATCGGACATATCCCAATTTACGGCCAATAAACAATGGGAAATGGGTAATATGATTGAGCCTTTAACAAAAACTGGGCGCGACCGCCCAGTTGAGATTTCTGGCCAGCCCTTGGGTGATGCACAACAACAAATTGCACAATTTTAGAAGGGTAGAAGATGCTGCAGAATTTCTTAAGTCACTAGATACAGGACGGGGGTAGAGGTGTGTGCTTTTTTAGTGATCTCCTGCAGTTGATAGGTATTTGATATGCAGTTAGTCTGCACCACCTCACTCTCCTGGCTACTGTTTTGATTGATTTTATTCTTTTTTTTCTGACTGCTATTAGGTAACAGCAGAATGATTGTTATTTATTTATTTTTATTTTCCATTTCTCTGTACATTTTATTTTAGAATGGTCTCTCAAATTCAGGTGGCCTCCTCAGGCTTAGGCCATCAAGAAGCTAGAGGTGGGGTTTCCAAGGGAGGGGATGGGTGTCATGGGTAGTTATTAGTGCACGGGTGAGGGAGCAGTGGGTAAAAAAGACAAAAAAATGGGGTCCTCTTTGGAAAAGATATATTCAAGCCTCTAATAAGATGATTATTTTAAGGAATGCAAGATGACAGCCAGCCAGAAAATGCAGATAGAAATACTATCATGGAATGTTAATGAGCTTAGAATGAAACATAGAAGGGAGAAGTTGATGCAATATCAAAAAGATGCCCCATCCCAGATCATAATTCTACAAGAGACCCACCTAACGAGTGAAGAGAGGAAAGAGGTTCTTAAATCAAGGAAATGGATACAGAAAGCGGTATTCACTGATCAACAGCTTACCATCAGAGGGGTAGCGATTTTGGTGAAAACTAATCCCCAGATAATAATTGAGCATAGCATAGTAAATTAGATAGGGCAGGTAGGTGGGCAATAGCCAAAATAAGATGTTATAATCAGGCCTATACAGTGGTTGGCTATTATGGCCCTAATCTAGATGACCCCACTCCATTTGGCAATTTACTTACAGAACATTTGGATTTCCCTGACCCTGTCATTTTGGCTGGGGACTTCAATGTTGTTTTGGATATTAATTTAGATCGCTCCACCAAAAGTAAAGCAGTGACAAACAATAAAATGCGATCCGTGATAAAAAATTCAATAAAGGATCGAGGCTGGTGTGACATCTGGAGAGAGAGGAAGGGACCCCTTAAGAGCTACACCTTTAATAAAAAATATGGACACCAATCTAGAATTGACCTATTTTTAATTAGTCAGAATATAACGGATCAGGTTGGAGGTGTGAATCACGTGGGATCACACATGTCAGACCACTCGGCCATCACTTTATCTTTGGCACCCTTAGATAGGGCAGTACAGAAGAGTTGGTCTATGGATCGTACTATATTGTTTGACGAGGATACAGTAGATAAACTCAGGATGGAAACCCAAGAGTTTTTTAAGAAAAATTTAGATACAGCGTCAAAAGGTATAGTTTGGGATGCCTATACGCTTTTGTAAGGGGTAAAATAATATCTATTCAATCCCACAAAAATAAACAACGAAGAGAAGAGATAGCAAGTATTGAGAGAAAGATTTGTTTTTTTAGAACAACGGCTGTCGGACAATGGTATAGCACAAGGACCCTTGCAAATTTCCATCCAGACTCTAAAAAATGACCTTGCAGGAGTGGTGGAAGGCAGACTTCAAGAAAGGTGGCAAGCAAGTAAAGTTGCCCATTTTAATTATGGAGAAGGATGTGGCAAACTGCTTGAGAGGAAGACCAAAAGTGACCAGGTAAAATACTTTATAAAAGAGCTAAAGCAAAAAGGTTCAGGGAGCCTAATTGAGACAAGAGAAGCTATAGAGGATGCTTTTCTGAACCATTTTGGAGAAGTATATGCAGAAGATCTGACCACGGGGGAGGGGGAAGTGGAAGAATGGTTGGGTCAAGATACCCCACGGAAAATTCCCGATGCCCAGAGAGAAGCAAATAAATATCCCAATAACAGTAGAGGAAATAAGAAATTCCATTAGAGCAGCGAAATCATATAAATCAGCAGGTCAGGATGGTCTTCCTATCGATATTTATACAAATTCAGGGTATTGTTTAGCCCCAATAATGGCCAAGCTATTATAAGCTATTTTTGAAAATGGTAGAGAGATTCCACCATCCTGGGATGATGCCATTGTGATGCTTATACTAAAACCTGATAAACCACCTAATTGCTGTGACTCCTATAGGCCTATCTCGCTACTTAATTCAGATTATAAGATCTTTTCAAAAATATTGGTGGATAGGCTTAGTGGGGTGGTTGGAAACCTCCTGCATGAAGATCAGAAGGAGTTTGTACGTGGAAGGGGAATAAAAGACCTTACGTATAGTTTAATCGGGGCTATAAATATAGCCACCACATATAAATTACCGCTGTCAGTGATTACAGTGGATGCAACTAAGGCCTTTGATAGGGTTAACTGGTCCTAGCTACAGAAGTTTTTAAAATCATCTAATCTTGGAAAGAATTTTTGCAGGGCAATAGACCTACTATATAGAAGTCCCACATCTAGAATTGTAGTGAATGTGAATCTGTCAAAATCATTTATCATCTTTAGGGGTACTGGGCAAGGGTGCCCTTTATCTCCCCTTCTATTTTATATATATATTGAGCCCTAGGCAGAAAAGATAAGAACCCATGAGGGTATTTCTTCTTTTAAATTTCGAGGGTGGTAGAAAAAAGGGGGGTTATATGCCGAGGACCTAGTGGTTTACTCCTCAGAAGCTGACTCCTCACTTCCTGTGGTCCATGAGCTAGCATCGCAGTTCGGAGCTATCTCAGGATATGAGACAAACGAAAATAAAACAGTAATGATGACCTGGAATATTAACTCGCAGCTGGACTGTATTCAGGAGGAGATGAGATACTTGGGCATTAAGATAGTATCAAACGTAGAACTAATCCCAGAATCCAACTTTAATAAGATAAATAAAGAAGTGGGAAAATTGCTACTAAGTTGGGCCCATCTTCCCTTGACATTATATGGGAGAATCAACCTGGTAAAAATGTCCATCCTTCCTAAGTACACATTCTTGTTTGAGAATATCCCGATGGCGTTTAAGGAAGTTTGGCTCAATAAAGCTCAATCCAAAATTACTAGCTTTATTTGGGCCTCAAATGGGGTCCGTATCTCAAGGAAGAAGCTAAGGAGGAAGTATGATAAAGGAGGTCTACGACTGCCAGATCTATCGTATTACGCTTGGGTATTTCTTTTAAAATCAGGGAAAATGCTGTTTAATATTCCAGACTTTTCTGATCTAGGGAGTAGGTTTAAGGCAATGCTTCAGGAGGTAGAAGGGGGTGAATATGGGTTTATACATAAGTATGGAGACCCACGTTTTATTTAAAGAGTGAGACTTAAGACTTTACAGTCCTTTGAGGAGACATCGTATAAAATCAGGAAAGAATTAAAATGTAATTATCATAGCGGAATGGCTCCTATTTGGAATCCCCCGGTCTAAAGATAGCCTGTCTCTCCCATTAAAAAAAGCAGGAATAGTGCACTGGGGTCAACTGATGTCAGATGGGGAACTGATTTCATGGGAGGAATGTCAAGGAATAGCCAACAATCAGCTTTCAAGATTTAAATACCTACAAATAAAAAGCTGGTTCCTTTCTGTTGGTGCTGGTGTTGGAATATCAAATGATTTGGAATCAAGGATGATGACGAGTGTGACTCGGAAAAAAGAGGTGGCGAGCTGGTATTGGCTTTTAATGGAATTGGCAGATGGAGACTTCGATCTACCATCGTTTCTGTGGGAGAAGATCTTGCCTGGAGAGCAGACTGAAGAATTATGGCAAGCATCTTGTAATTTTTTATACTTCACGGTCCGTGCTGCAATTTTAAGGCAGAACCACCTTTTCTGTCTTCACAGAGTTTACTGGACTCCGTATAAACTGTCCAAAATGGGGTAAGGCCCCACGCTGACATGTCCGAAGTGTGGTAAGGAAAAAGGAGACGATACTCACATGTTTTTGGAATGTCCCGTACTTCAGGAGTTCTGGGAGGATGTGAGTAAAACAATATCTTTAATACTTGGAGAACCACTCCAGGTAAGCAAAATTATTGTGTTTTTTGGGATTACGGCGCACGGTAAAGTTATGTCAAATAATACTAAAAAATTGATTTTCTAGCTGATACTATTGGCCCGTAGAGAACTTTTAAAAATTGGGTTAAATCTACTCCCCCAAATAAAATAGAATGGATGATGTCAATAAAATATACTAATCGGCTGGATAGGTCATCTAAGAAAAAGCGTAACGAGTTCTGGCTTCCCTGTGAGAACTAGGTGAAGAAACCTACTTAAATATAGACCAGTACCTTCGATTTCTTGTGTATAATTGTCGATACAAATGAACCCCGACTTGTTTTGCCCAAATTCAGTTTTTTGAGTTTTGCAGCAAGAAGGGGAAAACAGCAGAACCAATAGGATGTTGTTACATAGAAAAAAAGCATTCAATAAGCAGACAGATAGCCGAAACATCACATGCATGCAACATTTTCCTATCTATTTGAAAGCGGGACGAGTAGGAGAAACCTAGGAGAAGCAAGGTCCCGCCCACCAAGGAGCTATATCAGCGCTTAGGGTTCTTTCAAGCGCTGTGGACGCCAAACAGGGGAACCTTGACTTTTTAAGAGTGTCCATGCAGCCCATGTATACACTTTGGTTTTTGATGGCGTAAGTTGTTCTAATGGAGATAATTCATTGTATTTCTCCTCACTTGAAATTGATACAGAAGAACAGTTTGACAATGATTTAATGATCAATGTTGTTCTGAGTCGATTTGTCTTAACTGGTGTCGCCGCCTGCACTTGTGGGTGCACGTTGAACGTTGCTTCTAGAACATTTGGTTGGCCATTTTGTTTTAACACGTTGACACACTTGCATTTCTCTGGACTTTGCAAACTGTCACAAAATGGTTCTTCTTCCCACAGCCTTTGCAAATCTATCAGAGAGGCAGAGATTTACCTTTGCGTGGAAACAAAACCTTTTTTTTCAGGTAGACATCACCTTGTGTCCTTCAGTCTTTGGCTTCAGCTTACTTTTCACTCTCATGACTGATTCCTTCTAGGCAACTCCAATCTTCATGTCGGCAGCTTGCCTATCAGCACTGTCTTGAGCTCTGGCAGCCATTAGCACAAGCTCCAGACTAAAAGTTTCTCTCATCATTCATTTTCTGAATGATTCAGGCAAGCAACCATCAATAACTCTCAGAATTATAGCTTCTTCACCATTAATATCGTTGAATCTACAATGTCTGATAAGTGTGTTGAGTCGCTCCACAAATACATCAATGGTTTTACCAGCATTCCTGGTTGAAGATGTATCTTTCATAATCAACATTTGGCATTGGATTAAATTTGAGATTCAACAGTTCAACAATCTGATGATATGTGACTTTTTCATCAGTTCGCAGCATTCTCTTTATGACTTCTTACTTCTTCAACCAGTCCATGTATCACCAATATTTTGGCAGTACCAAACGGTGTTGGTGGTTTCAGGAAAGCAGCAGTGTTGTAGCCATTTCTGAGAGTGGCTGGCATTGTGGGTGGAGCTCTCTCCAGCTCCCTTGCCTGTTCATCTTGAACCTGTTCATTTGAGACATCTCTAAGGCCTTGAGATTTGCTGGCCTCTGGATCATCCTTGATGACTTTTGAAATGATGGCCTCAGTCTTTGCCTCCATTTTCTCAAACTTCCACAGCTCAGAAGATGCCTTGGGTCCTTTTGGAGTGTCACCAGCTTAGTAAGGATAACCCCTATGCTACCTGGGTTGTGGCACCCGGCACTGCGGTCGTAGAAGCTCAATTTACTCAGGGTCTAGTAAGTAAATAACTGTTTGATTCTTAGGTGTCTCTTTGCACTCCCTTAGTCTTCAACACTTTCTCATTTTAACATTATCTTGCACTTTGTGATTATCAGTAACTGCTCTTTGAAAACCTGAATGTATCTGCCTTTAGTGTTCATGCTCTGGATTGCATATGACTGTATATTGCGTAGCAGCATGGTACTTTTATCTATGATCTGATCAGCAGATTCTCCGTCAACGATACAAAGATTTCTTTGCAATGCTTTCATAATTGTTAACTTCTTTATGGCTGCTGAAGTTGCACTTTGACTCCACATGTGTTAAGTGTTGGTTCCTCACTTTGACGGCAACACACGTAGCACACACAGGCAGTTTGCTTGTACCATGGCAAACTCTCTGGGAGAGCACTATTGATCTTCGGGTTGCTTATTTCCTAACTCGTCACCAGTTGTAGCGTCCTCCCCAATCTGGGCACCCAGGAAGGGCTATTCCACACATGAAGCTTAGTAATAAACATCCTTATTCTTTTACATGTAACCTCAAACTCAACATTTTAAACCAGCCTTCAGTGCATTGCGCTCCAACACTTATGTTACAGTTCTACGGAGTTCATCTGGCGCCAAAAGGGTTACATCATTTCCAATTCGCAAGACACTATAGGTGTGGGCCAAATTTACCATGTTTGAAGGAAAAAGCACAAGCACTTTAACACGTTAGTAGTTAGCAGTGGCTAAGTGTGAGTCCTAAATCCAGTAAAAACATAGGCCCCCATTAGGATGGTGGCACCCAAGTGGTGCTGGGACCAGCTGCCAGTGGTGCGGCGGTCCCGCACCACCAATTAGGATGTGACCGTTATCCTGGCGGTCGCATCCCGCATCTTTGGCATTGCGGTGGGCGGTGCTGTAAGCAGCACCCGCCGCAATGCCAAAGAGGCATGGTGTGCATTGCCATGCACAACGTGACAGGCACCCCGTGGTGCCTGCCACCTTGTGCATGGCAATGAAAGGGGGTACCATAGGTACCCCCCAGTGCAGCCGCCCACCACCCGAGCCCTCCGGGGGCCTGCAACGGGCCCCCCAAATCATTTTCCACATGCCACCATCGTCATCATAATATGGATGGCGGTGCCTGCAAGGCACTGCCACCGTATTGTGGGCTTTTTCCTCCCGGTCGGCAATCGTGACGATTGTTGACCGGCGGAAAAGAGGACTTTCCATACACCACGGTACCCCCCGCCACAGTAATATGGCAGGGGGTAAATTGTGTTGGCGGGCAGATCGCCACCGCCGGCTGGGCGGTGGCGATCCGCCCGCCATCATAATGGCCCCCAAATTCAGTAAAACAGGACTGAAGTCAAAGCATTTAGGGAAATACCACACTCAGGATGTCAGGCCTAATAACGATGGGCCTGATTCACAGAACTTACTTAAGACAAAATCCTAAACTTACTACCATTTTCGTATTCACAGAAGACACTTACTCATTTTGGATTTTTCTCAGTTTAGAATTCCTAAAGTTAGGACTCCTAACTGTACTACTACTAAACTGAGAAAAATCCTAATTTTAAGGCTTTCGGTATTCACAGAAGGCATTTAGGAGTCCTAAAGTTAGGACTCCTAACTTTACTACTACTAAATTGAGAAAAATCCTAATTGTAAGACTTTCGGTATTCACAGAAGGCATTTAGGAGTCCTAAAGTTAGGAGTCCTAATTATACTACTACTAAACTGAAAAAAATCCTAATTTTAAGACTTTCGGTATTCACAGAAGGCATTTAGGAGTCCTAAAGTTAGGACTCCTAACTTCTGTGAATACCGAAATGAGTAAGTGCCTTCTGTGAATACCAAAATGAGTAAGTGCCTTCTGTGAATACCAAAATAGTAGTAAGTTTAGGATTTTGTCTTAAGTTAGTTCTGTGAATCGGGCCCGATGTTTTTTCATTTTTGTATGATTTTAATTAATCAAATCATAAAGTATCTATCTGTAACTAGAGGCTGTGACTTTGTAGAGATCTTGAACTATAGTGAGCAGTCCCCTATTGGTTTATTTAATATAGATGTTTCTTATAACATTTTAGATTGTTTCATCCAAAGTTTAAGCAGAGAAGTCACCTCTAACACCCCTTCCTAGCACATGTTAAAAAGCTCTAATCTCATGTTTTAGTGGGGAGTACCTACAATTGAACTCGGATTAGTTATGTTCATGACTGAATCTTCTAGGTATAGTAACATTTTATTTAAATTTGGAGCCTAAAAAGCTATTTTAGAATGTTTTATTTGTCTTTGCATTTTTGCACAATGTTTTTATTTTTTTACAAATTTTATTTAATCAAACAATATAAATTGTCTGGCTGTAGTGGTTGTGACATTGTAGTTTTCATGCATAACAGTTTTTGTAATTTGCGTATTCATACAAAACTGTCCCCGTTTCTTACCAATTGTTTTCTGGAACAGCCTGATTTCAAGCCTAAAATCATCTTACTGTTTTCATTTTCTTTAGCAAAATAATAATAGAGCTCTTCCTACGGCATAAACATTTTTGCTCTGTATATCACATTAACTATTGTATTCCTCTAAAATAATATTACGTTTCCTGACCATTAAATTTGTGTGAATACAGCAAAAGCCCTGCAGTATGCTGTCAAAACTGTTCTTGACCTATGCCCTTAGAATGGAAAGAGTTATAATGTTATCTCTTCATTTTCTTTGGCATAAACGCCAAAAAAGAAACAGGCCCTTCATTCCTCGTCTGCAGAGCTCCAGAACTGATGTGAATAAGCCCTCTGTCACCTACTGTGCAGTGCAGGAACTCATGGAACCAGCTGAATCGGCAAAATGCATTCTGTCCGTGGCTGACCGCCTGTGACCTCTATACTCTTGCTAATGTGGCAGACATACAACTTTAAAGTATGATTCCTGCACAGATCCCTTTCTTTCACAAGGTTTTTGTGTTTCAATTTATGCACCAAAAAAATGTTAAGTGATAGAGGGGCATATCAGCAACAACCGGCGGTAATTATCGCTAAGCACACTTAGCGCTAGGATAATTATCGCCGGCTAGCGTGGATTTTTATCGCTGCGATAGCGTGCTATTAGCAACTCTTATCTCAAAAGCGATAAAAATCCTAGCGCTAACTGCCAAACGTGAGATTATCGCTGGAAACCCAGCGATACTCCCACAAAGTTTGGCGAAAGCTTACTGATAGGGCCTCACATACTTAGCCATGATATCCACCTTACATAGGATATCATGGCTAAGTCAGTTTCAAAGCAGGCGTAAGGAAAGTAGCGATAACAGAGGTTATCGCTACTTTTCTTGTCGCTATGCTGCTTTGCGTGAGGCTTGATAATAGGAGGAATGTCACTTAGCGACATTTCTCCCGTTATCCTGGGGAGGAACGCCCACTTTGCATCTCATTAGAGATGCATAGATGGTGTTAGGCATTCAGGCGCCAAGGCAAGGTTTCACGCGATAGCGTGACCTTGCTAATAAAGCGATAAAATTATCGCCGCTTTTCGGCTGAAAACGGCCGCAAAAGCAGCGATAATTTTATATCGCTGTCTTGTAGATATGCCGCTAAGTGTGTGCGTGTGTGTGTATGTGCGTGTGTGTGTGCATGTGTGTGCGTTTGGGCCTGTATAACCCATGCTGTGAGGACCGGATCTGTCCTCATAGCGTGGGTAAACCCTGACAGAGCGAGATAAACACAATCCTTGTGAGGACCGGTGCATCAGAAGGACGGGTCCTGGTAGTGTGTTTAGTTACTTTCGAGTGAGTGCATCAGAGAACTAAAAGTGCAGGTATATTTGCCTCGGTCTGCTTTATGACCTACCCTACTATCAAAGCGTGCTCAGAGTTAGAATAGCAAATACACACTTCATTACAGTCAATGGCCGCTCCTCACAATAATAGCTATGTTATATTATGTTGTGGGTGGGTGGGGGTGGTGATGTGTGTGTCCTCCACACTTTCGGTCGTCAGAGCATAGGTAAATACAGAGTGAACCAGACAAACACTATCTCTGTGAGAACTGGTGCTTCTGAGGACTGGTCGCTGAAGTGTGTTTAAGTACTTTCAAGCGAGTGGATCAAAAAACTACAAGTGCTGATATATTTGCCTCCATCTCCTTTATAAACTACCCCAGTTTCAAAGCATGTGTGGGTGTGTGTTACACTTACCACTTTGATATTGCCTAATGATCTATTGGCACAATAGTGTGGGTTATAGAAATATATGCCAGGTGAAAGTGTAAGCACCTGAAGGTGTTTATAAAGCACTTATAAAGTAAGTGGTTGTGCATTTTCAAAGAGATTTCCACTATTGGCCTGATTATGAGTGGGTTGCTGTTTTCCGACCCCTGCATAAACCCCTGTATGCTCAGGGGTCTGAATAACGAGTTTAGTTGTACTTAACGCAGCCCATAATTATTGGATGAACTAAATGCCTCAACTTTCATTAAATTTCTCAAGGTCAAACCAGCCAAATTTAACAGGGGAAACGCATGCAATATTTATCGTAGCACGTGGATTTTGGTGCATTAAGCACGAAAATCCACAGGTCATTCCCTAGAAATTCAAATTAGGTGCTATTTATTGCATCCAATACATGTTGTACCCCATGGTATTGTTATTTATCGGGTGCGATAAATAGCACCTGTATTTGTAATCAGTGCCTATATGATTTCATGAACAGCATAAAAACAACAATCATCAACACATGGCCATTTACTTGCACTTGCAACCGACAACACTCTTTAGTTCAGAAAATGGTGCTTTAGCCATTGCAACACACATTCCTGAACTCACCTGCAAATAAAACCAAGATACAATATTAGCTCTCACTGGAACCGGAATCAACTGACATGATGCTCCAGCAATCAATGTCTGTAACTATGCAGCTCGAATTCCAAGCAGTGCTCCAAGTTTCATCCATAAAAACACAAACCAGGTGAGTTTTAAATTCACAATCAAAGTAACCTGAATATAGAGAGTTCAACAACTTTTTGCCTACTGTTCTGTTGGGAAATCTCATATGCAACCTCTTTGACTCTTTTCTAGTACCACCTTCTCACAATTGGCACTGTTCATGTCTTTTCTTGTATCCCCAATCCAGAACTACTGTGCATGCTGTTCTGGCATTCCTTTTATGACCACCTTGTCATGTTGTCCCCAGAATTATGACTCTTTTCCCACTCCTTTCCACTTCCCAAAACTTCCAGTCCCACTCCCACATTGTAGCTGCTGTATATTCTGAATTTATCCTGCTCCTCAGACCTTCAGATTCTGTCAGGCTGCAAGGCCAGGTTACTAGTTTGGCCTCTTTCTTCTTTTCCTCCTCAGGTGGATTTTATAGAGAAAGAGAAAAGCCCCTTGTGCACTGAGGAGGAATCTTTTTGTTATCTATGTTAGCTCATTGAAGGTTTTGGGTTCCATTTTTCTACACGGGGTAAAGTTGGTAATATTTCTTTGCTCAATAAAAATTTTAAATTCTCAGCAATAGTCCAAGCAGTAGTTTAGTGTATACGTCTGTGCACTAGTGAAGCAACCATATAATCAATGCACTTTATTCCCGAGTTTTTTTCTGGCTGTTAATACTTCTAATGATAACAATTTCAACAAGAATGGGAATAAGCAAGTGGGTGTTGTTCTTCTTTCTCCCTGGTTGAACTGTGCATAGCAACAAAGATTTACCACTTTACCAACTTTTTGCTTGAGAATTGCCTCAGGCTTTAGGTAGTGTCTTTATATGCTCGACCTATACCTAGAAGTATTAGGGCAATATATCAGACAAGGACATAGATGTGTAAATATATGCATATGACACCCAGTGATACCTAATAGTAGCATCTCGAAGTGAAGATTCTGCTTGACCTATCAGCAGCCTTTTATACCGTTCATCATTGGCTGCTGATAGAATGGCTGGGCAGGCTCCAGGCCACAGGCGCCACTTGGGAACTGATCAAGTCATTCCTCTTTAACAACGAAAACTCTGTCCATCTCTCAGTCTTTACTTCCTCCTCCTTCTATTTTCCTTGCAAGGTCCCCCGTGGCTCCTCGCACAGTCCCACTCTTTTCAATCTGTATGTTACACTACTGGCTGAGTTTATCTGTTCCTACAATTTTGCTAGAATCCTATGCTGACGATACGCAAATTGTCATCTCTTTAGCTGCCCCAGATAACGGCACGGCTGCCAGGTTTCCTAATTGCATGAAAGCCGTCAGCCCCTGGATGGAATCAAATTGCCTCAAACTTAACTCCAGTAAAACAGAGGTGCTACTGTTCGGAGCACAACCCTCTTTCTGGTTCCCTCATTGGTGGCTCTCTGAGGGGCATATCAACAACAACCGGCGATAATTATCTCTAAGCGCACTTAGCGCTAGGATAATTATCGCTGGCTAGCGTGAATTTTTATCGCTGAGATAGCGTGCTATTAGCAACGCTTATCTCAATAGCGATAAAAATCCTCACGCTAACAGGCTAACGTGAGATTATCGCTGGAAACCCAGCGATAATCTCACGTTAGCTTGTTGATAGGGACAGGCAAACTTAGCCATGATATCCTCCTTCCATAGGATATCATGGCTAAGTCAGAAAAATACCAGATGTAAAAAAGCAGCGTTAACCGCAGTTAGCGCTGCTTTTTTTGTCTCTAACAGGGTTAGCGACATTCTTGATAATAGGAGAAATGTCGGTTAGCAACATTTCTCCTATTATTTTGCTCTGGAACGCCCCCTTTGCATCTCATTAGAGATGCAAGGGGAAGCGTAGAGTAAAAGGGTGCTAACATGCAAATTTGCATGTTAGCACCCTGTTGTTGATAGGGCGCTGGTTTTATCTCTCCTTTTTTGGCTTTTAAAGCCAAAAAAGCAGAGATAAAGCCCTTGTTGATATGCCCCCTGGTTGGGCTCACTACCCAACCCAGTTAAGGTGGTCAAAAATCTAGGCGTATTGCTCAACGACACTTTGTCATATCTCAACCAAGTTAACCTCTTCAATGCCCGTGACGAGCTGGTCTCGTCATGGGCCGCGGTTGCGCTGTGCCCATGACGAGACCAGCTCGTCACAAACCCCGCTCGCTAATGAAACGGCCGGCACAGGGCGGGGAAAGGGGCGGGCACTGAAGGGGTTAACCAAGTCACATCTTCTGCTTTCTTCATTCTCAAAACTATAAAGAAGACTCTACGTTTCATTCCCTCTCAGCACAAAAAACAGTAGTCACCTCCTTAGCTCTATCGAATATCGACTACTGCAATGGACTGTGTGCACCAGTAGGTTAAAAATAAATTACAGACTTTGCAGAATGCGGCAGCACGTCTGCTTCTCAAGATTCCGGTACATCACTCAGTTTTCCAAGGGATCAAATCTCTTCATTGGCTTCCGGTCAGATCCCAAATCATCTTTAAAGCGCTTTGTCTCGTCTACAAAGCACTTCATGATCAAGGCCCAGCCTACCTGAGGAATGCCTTTACCCTGTATCTACAATCCAGGTCTCTAATCTCTGCCTCTGCCAATCTACTTGTAGTCCCCAGATTCAGGTGTCTGAAGTGGAGAAGCAGAGGATTTGTCTTTGGGGTATTTAAAGCCTGGAATGTCCTTCCATTATATATTACAGCCATGCTCAATCTACGTGCCTTCAGGAAATCTCTTAAAATGTGACTTTATGCTACTTGATCATTTATTTCCACTCCCTCCTTGTACATCTCTCAGCTAGCACCACGATGGCCCATAGGTATGCGACCACTGTAGAAGATTCATTAACATAATATAACAAGGTTGTGTGTTAGATTATTTTGTACAGAAATATTGTCTAACATAAATATTGGGCCCTAAATATCATTTACAAGACCATCATCCCATTGGGTGTAGATTTTGTATCATTAACTCCAATGGGACTATATTTCTGTAGGCTATATTATAACATACAATTTTGTCAGATAATATTCTGCAAAGGATGTTCTGGTACTTTTTTTTTTACATCATTAAGCAAAACTTATTGTAGAACAACATTGAGTCAAAGATGGCCTCCTTCACAATAAAAACAAACCTTTCAACAGCAGATGTCTCCACAACTAGCGAGTCTGCGCAATGCAAGTCTGCCTGGATAACCTAAAACAACTTTGGACGAGATGTACAAAGAAACTGGTCATAAAATACTAGATGCAAATTGCATAATAGGTATGGGTTTGCAAACCCTTTGTAGGAGTTTGTAAATGTTTCAGTTTCCTAAAATGGTGTTAGTACATTTAAAAAAGGATTTTTAGCAGTCACAAACATCATGTTGAAATGTTTGTTTCATTTAACTGTTTAGTACATCTGGCCCTTCGACTCTCCTCTACCCTGATTGGGAGTTACTATATACTCCCACGTTAATTGTGAAATTAACTAAGTCAGCAATATACCAATTTCCTTTCTTAAAGAGAATTAAAAGAATTTCCCACTCTCATCGAGAGGTCTCCATTTTGGTCAAGACTTTCTCGCCCTGACTGAAGCAATATCATTCTGTCAGGTCTCTGCAAGGCTTTTTTAACACGTTTCAGATTTATCCTACCTGCAGGCTCATGCATTAACTACCGCCAAACACAATTATTGGGACAGCCAAAAGACCTGACAATTTGTTAAGGGAAGTGGTCTGTAATAGGAGGGTGACCTTGTGTGTCTTGTCATCAGGTGTTCTAGAGAGACTATCCCATAGTAAAGCTACATCTGCACCCTCAAAGAAAACTGTAATGAAAGGGACACAAAAGGTCTAGTTTTCTTTGTAAGTGGTGAACTTAAAAGGCATACACAGCATGTATACATAATACATACTTTTGACCAAGGGCCAGTTTTTGATGCATCTCTAAGAAAGTCTACGTGTATGCATGTTTTTCAATATTGAACAAAAAAAGGCGGAAATTCCAAAATGTTCTCATGACAGCAAATTAACACAAACACACAAGTGTAATTAACAAATGGTATTGTGTCTTTTAATGTCCCAAAGCATCGAAACTACAAGCACTTCCCAAACAAAATCCAGAAACTAACAATTAAAAGTCAATTGTGTAAGAAAAGTAAATATTTCAAATAACACAGTGATTCAATTACACACTATTCATAGTGTCACATCTGCAGTCAAATGAATAGATTACTTATTGCTCTATCAAATCCGAATGAGAACACACAAATGCCACAGACTTGACAGACAGTTCGTCAAAGCAGGGGCAAACTATGAAAAACACAGGAAAGTTAATCCCTGAGGAGGGATTCACAACACCCTCTCTTTTTTGTACTTCTTATTGCTCATATTTGAAGAATTGATGACAGGAGATCCCTAATGCAGCTAAAGCTATCTATAGTCAGATTTTAAAAGGTACATCAGATGGCTACATGTGCTCAATCTCTGCTGGCTTCACAAAACAGTTGCTGTGAATAGGTTTATCTTTAGGACAAATTGACAATTGTAGGTGGATCCAAAAGGAATATAGGCAAAGAAAATTGAAATTCTTACATTTGGATTCAAATGTTAACATGCCAAATCACAATACTTTGGATTTACTCTCGGAAGCAACAACACTCTGTCTCTAACTTACATGGCTACCCATGGAACACTGAAAATATACCCTTTGAAGCCCACTGACTGATCATTATCATCCAAACTATTTGAAGAGATACTACTTACTCCCTTTTCTACCCCTGTTTTAAACCGCTTATTGACTGAATTTCTGCAAAGTTATTAGTAAAACACATACAGTGTCATTCAAACCCCGATGGATGGCCTGTCAGGTCAGCAGAGACCATGGCCACTGTTCCTCTGGTGGAAGACTGCCTGAAGAATTTAGACATCCCCGGCATGCAGATGCCACATAGTAACTTGTGAAGTGGCTCTACTGAATGTGCGGAACTTTGGTTGGTGGGCTCCATGCTACTTGCCTCCTTGATGGCATTTAGAGATAAGGATGGTGATTGCACCAAGCAATTCTGGGGCTAATTCGGAACTCCACTATGTCCCTGAGATGGACCTTTTGTTGTGAACTGAGGCTAAAATCATGATTTCAGCAATATATCAATGACAGTGAAACAGATTTTGCCCCACAGTAACAACAGAGAGGAGTATGTTGCAAACCATAAACGTTATTAAAGTTATAATTTCAAATCAAATCAATTAAGCATAAGTCAATAGCCAACTGAATACAGCATATATGAATAAACTTCAAGCAATTCATTCAATTCAGGAAATGCAAGTATAAGTTATTAAAGACAGCATATGGAAAGTAAGGTAATATTCTATTCCCATAAAGGGAAACCCCATAATGGTAAGATTCGGTTGTGGGTAAGTCGGAAATTTCAGAAGCAATAGTTGTTAGCAAAAATAGCATTGAAAGAAGAACTATGTGAGGTTATCTGTTAGAATGAGAATTAATGTGCTTGCTCTGGAGTGACAGAGGCAAATCCTAACTAAATCAGCTTTGCACAATTAAAATATGAATTTTATCTAAGTTATACATTCTGCAGGTTCCCACCGAGAAATAACTAATCTCTCTTTTGGTGTCAGCCTCCTCTTCATGGATAATACAATGGCAGCTTCTTTCATTATTGTGACCATCACAATATCTCACAAAGGAGTATTCGTCTCCTCTACCTCCCATCCCATGCAGGTGGTGAGAAACATCGTCAAACCATTTAGTTTTTTCTTGTGTATAGGTTTGTATTAGCATTTGTACAATACATGCAACAATATTTACATAATTTTACCACTGTACATAAACTGAGGTGTTGGATCATTGAAGCTTATTTCACCCTCCCTCCCCATCCCATGACTACACTTTCTCCTCCTCATTTACAAACACTCAGCAGCAGATATTGCTTTACATTCAATGTTGGGGTGGCTTAGGAACCCCACATGCCTAGTGGTCATGCTGTTCTATATTGGTATGTGCCCTCAATAATTCAATGAGTAAATTTGACCCCTGTGCAGCTGTGCCAACCACTTCAGGGGTGCCTGGCATCCAGGGGGTCTAGCAGTTTTGATAGCATCACTGCAGATGCCTGCAAATCCCTGAGTGTCTTGTGCATGTGGCATTCCTCTGCAGTCACCCATTCAGCCATATCCCACTGCCATCCCACCAACGTGGGTCTACCGGGATAGCCATCTAATAGCGATTCTGCGCTTGGTCAGTATGAGTCCCAATCAAATACATTTCCTACTCAATTTCCTCTTCTTTTTCACGGAATCTGTCCTAACAAGCACTGTCCAATCACTTTGTGTATGGACCAACCTGTGGTCCTGTTCAGGGCCTCAAGCACAGTCTACCAATATCTGTCCAGGTTTTGGCAGCCCCACAGCATGTGCAGAAAGTGTGCATGTAGTCCAGTGCACTGAGAGCGAGAAGAAGGGAGTGCAGTGTATATTGCATGCAGTGTGGCAGAAGTGAGGTAGACCTGGTGAATTATATTGAACTGGACTCATTTAAATCTCCCGTTTGACAAAGAGGTCCTCAAATGGATTCCCTCCCACTCTTTGGCTGTCAGGGATTACCCCAGTGCCTCATGCCATTATTATGCATCGGGAGATCCGTCTGTGGTAAATCTTCTCTCAGTGCTCTATAAATATGTGAAACTAGTCATCGGCCCTATGCTAAATTAGGCAGAGCAGCCAGAGTCTGTGACTCTACAGGAGCATCAGGGAATGTGGGCCAAATTCCACAGGCGGTCACCGCTATTTTCGTATATTGGAGGAATTGACCTGGCCCAAGGTGGAACATTTCCATGGTGTCCGCCAAAGTGAAAAATCGGTCGTCAGGGTGTAGGTCCCGCAGGGCAGTACGGCCTCCCTACTGCCATCTGTCTATCGACATCGTATGCGCTATGTGTGAGAATGGGAGAAGTGCTTGAACGGGCATGTCTGGTGTAAAGGGGGCCCTTGAGTAGAACTGAGTGCACTGCAATTTCCCAGGTCCTACAGACCTGCCGTACTATACATGGCATAGTATTTGGAGCTCTTGCACCAATCATTAGTAAATCTGGCAACGGAATGCCATTACAGGTGCCTTTCAGTAATCTGGATTACCAGGTCTCATGTTCATCCAACCATTGTACCGCGTTTTGCAGTTGGACTGCAAAGTAGTAAAACTCCAGGTTGGGTAACTCTAGTCCACCCTTGCACCAAATGCATTTAAAAGGGTGGCCAGGCTGACCCTCTTCCTACTCGAGGCCCAAAGAAGTTCGACAATCTGCTTATCCAGCTCCAAGAAGTATTTTCTAGGAATCTTAAACAGGGTCCACTTGAAAATGTAAAGGCATCCGGGTAAAATTATCATCGTAACTAATACCAGTTTTCCCATTAGGCATAAATATAGTATGTTCCAGAATCGTATTGGCAGTTGCTAGCCCTCCAACACTCTCTTTATATTGGCTGTCTCGAACTCTAGAGTCCTGCGAGTCAGTCTGATACTCAGATACAGAATGCATATCGGTTCCCAGGGGAGATCTAGTTTAGGGAGATCTGAGGGCAGTAAGCTCCCTCAATAAGAATAGTTTCGATTTGGAGCAGTTGACACAGAGCCCGGACAAATCGCCAAACTAGGCTAGGAGAGCTAGCAATATGGGGACCGAGTATGTTTGTCTGTCGCCAATAAAGCAAGGCATTGTCTGCACACAGAGAGAATACGTGTGTATTGTCCCCAGTCTGTACTCCCCAGCCCCAGCCCCAAAGCACGTCCCCAAGCCAACAAGCCAGTGTCTAGATTGAGAGTGCAAACAGCACGGGGGACAGTGGGCAACCCTGCTTGGTCCCACAATGTAGGGAAAACCTCTGTGACACGGTTCCGCCCACCGGCTTCCTTGCTGTCGGGTCCCTGTATAAGAATTGTATCAATTTCAGAAAGCAATCACCTATACCTGCCTTCCGCAGCACTTTCCATAGAAATTCCAATGACAGGAAGTTGAACGCTTGTTTGATGTCAAGAAGTGACAATGCATACGGCTCGTCCTGTGGGGTAATCGCGTGCATAACCAGCGATAGTCTGTATAGGTTACAAAGGGTGTTCCTATGGAGAATAAATTCACATTGGTCTTCATGGACCAGCAGAGGCATATGTGTTAGGAGTCTGGTCACCAGTACTTTACTAAGGACCTTCACATCTACATTGATCATCGACAATGGGCGTTATGATGTTACTTCTGCGTCATCCTTATCTGGCTTTGGCAGCATCACTATCAGTGTCTACCTCATTGAGGCAGGGAGCAACCCCTTTCCTACGCTGGTGAATTCTGTGGGCAAACCGTCCCCACCCGGGGCTTTTGCAGTTCTCTAAGGCCCAGATTTCTACTATTATCTCCTCTCTGGTCAAGGGCACGTCTAAGTTATAGCTTTTTTCTTGTGTTTAGGAGGCTATCCCTAGACCAGCTAAGAACGCGTCACTCAGTGGCGCCACATAAACACCCTGCAGGTGAGATGAAAAAACCTTGGTAATGTCACGGTCCACGGTCCAACAATTTAGTTGTTACAGATATGACCTTCACAATGTTGCTAATAGAAAACAATTTTAAATGAGAACTCAGTGATACTGGTCCCTGATAGGAAGAAGAGAGTTATGTCAGCATGCAGAAATACAATGTTGACTTTCATACGGAGCTGGGCATCTAAGCCTTCTTATGTCAATGTTAAGATGCACATAACCTAATGACAGGTGAGCAAAACATGTAAATGACTTGTTTCACTAAGCGTAAAGTAATGTGTGTACACATATGAGTAATGGTTATGCGAGTTACAGTTCATTAATCCCAAATATATGTTGACGACACTGAATAACTAATTTCCCCCCTCTGATGGCTCCTAGAGCCATCACAGTAAACATTCACCATTTTTCTTCATGACACTTTCAGAAACTGTTTGACAACTGATGTTGCTTACTTCTGGAGTCCACCTTCAGTTAATCATAGACATAACACTGTTTCACTTCCAATTCTACTTCTATCTTTTTCATTCCCTTCTTGATTTCTCTCCACCTTTCTTGTCTGAACCTTTATCCCCTTTCTTGAATCCCGTTATCATCAAAAACAAAAAGATCACCAACCTCCAATAATCAAAATAAGCCTTAATATCACCTGAAAGCCCACTAAGCCAGCTACCTATAGCAGAAAAACCTTTCACGATTGTTTCCCAAGCACCTGTCTCTTCCAGATTTTTGAAATCTTGTGATAAATATGTGATATTGTTCACATAGTTATGGATCTCCCTACTGTTATTAGTCACATATGTGCAGTATTATTGGACATGCAGAACTTTACAAACTCTGCCTGCTTTTGTAAGTAAAATATCTAGAGCAAGCCAGTTTTGAAGAACAATGGCTGTCATTGCTGCAAATTCTGAATTATTTTACCTAATACACCTGTGGTATCAGCTGCCAGCCTGTCAACCAAAGTCGAGAACTTTCTTATTTTCAGATTTTTCAAAATCCCATCTACAGTAGGAATCAAAGCACCAACAATATCACCCACCAGCAGTGATGCACTGCAAAAAGATCTCCAATGCATTTCTTTATTCTTGTCTTCAAATTCATTTACATGGTATACCTTTGGAAATACTAAGCCCATATACAACTACCTACCCAATGAGAAGGCAACTGAAAATAAGCATTGGTCCCAAATGTATAATACACCCCAGGACCCACAGGGTCTCTTCCAGCCAAAATATATTCATTTTGAAACTATTCCTTGTACACACTTACTCCATCCTACCTCTAATACATTCCTAACCCTTTGTTCCAGTCTAATAAAATATAACTTCCCTTTCATTGTCATATCTAAACTCAATCTAGAATGTATTCCTGTATTTTAATTCATGTTCTTCCTTTTTCCAATTAGTAGCCTTACTATTCTCTGAATCCTTTGCAATCTGTTCCAGTCTTACCGCTAATTCTTCTATAAAATCCTTTTTATCCATGTTCATCTTACAAATAAGATTCCCTTTCTTATAAGAGATAGGTGTATCATCACCCAAGAAATATCTAATTTCCTTTACATCTCTAACTGTGGAATACTGACTTAGCCCCTAAAACATAGGTACCCTATGTATGGTTTTATCAACCTCCAATAAGTGGGAACCTAAATGACCTTCTTTATAAAATAAACTAGTGATAATGCTACAAGTTAGAGGATACGTTAGTGGAATGTGGTGATAGTGCATACCACCAGCAATAGACATTGACAAATAAGTACACACATAACACACTTAATTGTGAATAACAATAAAACAACCAAAGAAAATGTTCTTTGAAAAATTATGCATTGATCATTTCCATGCCGAAGCTCCAAATTAAGTTTCTGCTACTCTTGAAAATTAGACTGCTCTTCTATGGGGGTAGGAGTAGATTTAGTTTCAGGAGTAACTGGTTATGCAGGGGAACTCAAACTAATTAAACAGCTTATCATTAATATATTAGAAACTAGTGATACTATGACCACTATTGCTCTGCACGGATTTTGCGAAAGGGTCAACATGATCTCTCTTGAATCAGCTCAAACAAGCGATCTACAAGTGTCTTTGAATGTTGTGCACGAGGAATATCAGGTTCAGCTCTTTCAACATCAATCCGTCATTCTAGGTCAATCTTCTTCTAAAACGACATCGTACACTTCTAAAGGAGCATTGTCCATAAAGGTCATCACAAAGTTCAATTCAAAGGTTGAGTCATTCAGAAGTGTCAATTGACTTTAGTTCAGTCAAAATCAAAATTTAGTCAAAGGGCAAATGTGGCAGTTTTCATCATGAACGTGTTGGTCATCAGTCTCAGGTAATCTCAAGTCAGCTTAACTCTTAGCAAAATAGGTCCATTCAGAAGCTGGGTACCTTCAACTAGGCAACCACATTCTCTTTGATCTCCTGACTACTAGCGGCTCAGTGTCACAGTCACTTTGCCCACTGGTCTTTGTCTCTTCATTGATGACGTCTGGAATTCGTTTTTCAGACAGAGAAACTCTCCATCTCTCTGCAGTCTTTGGCCACCTCTCATTTATTGGCCCCACTCTGGTCACATTACTTGGCCCTTCTCCAGCTGAGAATCTGAACTTACAGCTTCTTCAGTTTGGAGCACTGCGGCTACTCATGGCTCATTCACCACAGGCCTTGCACTTGTCTCGGGTTGACTTTGAGACACTTGAGCACACTCTCCTTCTTCTCCGAACTCCCGATCAGGTTGCCCTGAGTTTGGGCTTTGTGTATCTGTACTGGCTGTCACCACTTCTTCTCCAACATATGTCACTCTGAGTGTGTGATGCATGAATCTTATTTGGAAGGCCTCCACATTTAGCAGGAGTGTTCGTGACCAGTATAACCTGGTAAGAGCCATGCCATCTGGGATCCAGGCACAACTTTCTCACTGGCTGAGGTAATGGCACTGCTCCTGTCTTGGAAGGGAAGTTGCCAATTCAGCCAGGTGAGAGATGGAACGGCCCACATTAGCCAGGCCTTTGCAGTAGTCAAGAATCATGTCATCCATAATATTTACATATGCAGTAACTGGCACAGTAGGAAGTCTATTGGCTCAGCCAATGAGAATTTCATCGGGAGACAGTCCTGTGATCCGGAATGCTTCTCAGACTTATCAACACCAATGGGAGATGTCAGGCCACTTTAAAATGCACACACTTTAGCAAGATGGTTTTTCGGCGTCTTGTTCATCTGCTTCAAACAAAAAAACTCAGTTTGTTTTCTTGCCAAGTTCAACTTTTTAAAAAGACCAGCGTTCCGTGTTTAGCTTTTGTGGTACCTAGAAAGAAAGTCCTGCTTTGCCGATCTCACGTGAGAGCCATGGAACCATAGCACTGTTTCTATAGCAGTCCCAGAGGATTTAGGCATCCAAAAAAACAAAAAAAAGAAAGGAGCCATCTGATTGGTTAAACAATCCACAATTTCTAAACTGTAAGCCACAGCCTCTAGAGACATGGAGCGCAACTTTTGTGGGACACCATTTTCACTTTATTTCTACACAGTGCCAGCAGGAAGATTGTGGTGTCTGCATTATGGCATACTACCTGGAGACTGCGTAAAGGCAGGTAGGACCAAGAATAGAATGCCACTCTTCTGCTGTGACATAAGACAATGCAAATGTTGAGGTGATTGCAACATCAAGGGTTGCTTAAACACCCAGCAAAACAGAACAAAGGCAAGGCCAGAAAGTAAGCCCCATTCAGAACTAGTCACTTAATTTAAGCACCATTCAGAACTAGTGACTTAATTTAACAACTTAGGGTCATGCATCCAAATGAGTACTCACAAACGAAGATGCAAAGGCAGAAGCAAAAGGAAGGGGAGAAGGAAGCCCTGCCACCTAAAGTCTTTCATGTGAACAAGAGGAAGGCAATTGTAGATTGCAATTCTTCTCATTATGCAATCAATGCAACAAGATTATTGTTCAGGTGACAACAGTGCAATCTACCGGCAATGTCTCAACACCTGAAGACACGTCTTAAGGACTTTCTAAAAGTTAAAAAAGCAAATTGTTAAAAAACGTTAAAAAGAAACATAAAAGCTTTTTTTGTAAAACAGTTAATAACGGTTCCAAAAAAAGAACCTTATTAACAAAACAATAAAAAATAAAATAAAAATGGCTGCCTGCACTAGGTTGTCGGCAGTATCTAGCAACATCACAATAATGGACAGAGTGTTGAAACATTTTAAATACTCACCCCCAATCACAGGTCTGCGTTTAATTCATCTTCACTTTGCTCGCCACGTCACCCCAGTTTAGACCCAGCCAAATGCAAATCAGTCCCATGTGATCAGTCCAGCCCAGACTGCCAAGCCAGATCCTTCCTGGGCTAAAAAGAAGCATCCTGGGACCGGTTTCAGGGTAGCACCCACATCAGTCAGGCTAGCTTGAATCCAGTTGTGCAGGGAGCAAGGGACCCGCATCCTTTAGCTACTTAAGGCGCACATTGCAACATCACAAAATAAAATAATAGATGGAGTCTTGAAACTTTTCTAACACTTACCCCAAGTCACAGATCTGAGTTTAATCCATCGTTAATTTGCTTGTCACGTCACCCCAGTTTGGAATCAGCATGGGGGTAAGTGTTTGAAAAATTTCTACACCCTGTGAAAAGTGTGGCGGTGAGGAAACTCTTAATATGCTTGGCGGTGCCTCAAGACCACCACGCATTCGCCAGCGATCTCTGGGCCCGATTCACAAAAGTAATCTGAGCCAAAATCCGAACTTTATGACTTTTGATATTCACAAAAGGCGTTTAGGAGTAGTAAAGTTAGGATTCCTAACTTTACTACTCCTAAACTGAGAAAAATCCCGACTTTACAAGTTTCGGTATTTCCATAAGGCCTTTAGGAGTAGTAAAGTTAGGATTCCTAACTTTACTACTCCTAAATACCTTTTGTTAGGATTCCTAACTTTACTACTCCTAAATGCCTTTTGTGAATTCTGAAAGTCGTAAAGTTAGGATTTTTCTTAGTTTAGGAGTAGTAAAGTTAGGAATCCTAACTTTCCTACTCCTAAATGCCTTTTGTGAACACCGAAAGTCGTAAAGTTAGGATTTTGTCTCAGATTACTTTTGTCAATCATGCCCTCTGATCCCTTGTGGTTGCAGTGGTCCCAGGGCGGCCCGACTGTCATGGTTCCATGAGCCGTACCACTACCCGAGGAGAAAACGGGTTAGCGGTCTAGTGCTCACGAGACGGAAGCGGAAGGCCGAAGTTCTCACTTCCGGGTGAACGCGCTTATCAGCCGGGAACTCCGGCTGACAAGCGCTTTGGATTCTCGCCAACGCCACAGAAGGAGAGACGCCGCTCCGGAAACTGCTTCAGGACTTCTACCACACAGGTACTGTTTCCCGCGTAAGGCGCACAGAGGCTATAGGGACGACCGTCTCTGCCGTCTGGGACGCCTGTTGCTCAGTGTTCACTCCTCCAGCCACTGTACACCGGAGAGTGTACGGTGGGTTGGATAAACTACGGTGATGTTATTATTTGCGCAGGAGCGCTAGTTTTGTTGATTGATTTTGCTTACATCCCTAACTGGCCGGATTCGAACCCCGCACAGGCGTTGGCCCAGCTTGTGATCCTTGGGAACTATTCATTTCCCTCCACGAATAACGACACACAAGGAGGTGTCGGTTATTCAGTACTGGGGGCCTGCTTATTATTTGCGCAGGAGCGCTGGTTTTGGTTATTTGATTTTGGTTCACACTAACTGCTGTGCTGCACGTTCGCCACTCCAGAGGCCCGTTGCAGTCCTGGGACTGGAACTAGAGACACGTTCCATAGAGGTGGCCACGCGACATCGCACAAGGTAATCCCGTGATCAGTGGGCGGGTTGAGTGGTGGAGAGATGAGACTGGCAGGACGCTAATCGTGTTCCCCTCTTTCCCCACACAGCATGGTGTGAAAGGCGCCATCTAGACTCGCTTCTACCTGACTTCTCCCCCTGGTACCCCCTTGTCCTAGTCTGTGCTCACCCCCGACTAGGGTGAGGTGGGAAATGGGGGTAGTGGTTCTTGTCGCCTCTGCAGGATAATCCCCACAAGCTGCCGGTAAGCCTTGGGGGGACTCTGATACCGACAACCCTGGTCATAATAGGGTGGTCGGAAGACTGCCACCGACATGCCCCCATGAGTCTGGCGGTCCTTGGACCACCAGACTTGTAATAAGCCCCTTAGGCTTCAGTCCACGATGACCCGTCAACCTAAGTTCTCTTTGGTAGCACAAGCAGTCCAGTACCACCACACCAACCATTCCCAGATACCTCTGCTCCGCAGATCTCCTCTTCTGCTCCTTTAATGCTCTGCCGTTGCTGAAATCCCAATCCCGCTCATCCCATGCTTCATTGATCACTCCTTATGCCTGTAATATCAAGTTTCTATATCTGGACCCCCCACTTTACAACCATGTGTTAAGTTGAAACCTAGGATCAGGGGAGAGCTGCCATTGGTGCAGTGGCAAGAGGGCACGGCTCTCTGTAACACTGAGAGACATGTCACATGACCAGAACCTTCTCAGAACAAAATGGATTCGCCTCTTTTTAGACTACATCAGGCAGTCTTATGTAAAACTTCAGATGCCTTTTGATGAAGTTTAACTTAGCTTTTTAAAAGGGTTTCCGATAGCAGCACAATATGGAGATATAATTTCAGCCTCCATCTCCCCAAATCAACACTGCCTTTGCACAGCTGTTTCATTGCTGCCAGAGCCATCTTTTTTAAACAAACGTCGTCTCTGGTGTTCGCTTCCCTTCATGGGTAGCCATGAGTACATTTGTAGGCTTCCAGTGGCCTCACTTCCTGGCAAAACAATCCATGTGTGTGATAGCTTTTTATTGATATAGGTGTTGCAACAGCTGTGATAAAAAAGATAGTTAGAAGGAGATATATGAGCACAAGAGTTCTGCTTTAGTAAAACATCCGGTGTCCATTTTGTTCATTGTCTCCAGGCATCAGCAGTGAGGAGTAAGTCTTCCCACCCGTTCCTGCCTGGACCCCTGCCAGCCTCCACCTTGTGGTTTCCATTCTCAGCAGAAGAGCCATAAAAGAGCCGAGCCGTGTTTTCTAAAACTCGAGTTCAGCAAATTTACCCATTTCTTTTCAAAAATGTACTGAAAATCCTAGCTACATTATTTCACCAATTTAAAGATTGCAATAACACATTATTTCAACCTCTAAACTTCTTCCTGTTGGATCTGAAGGAATGCTTGTGGGATATGATTTCAACAGTAACAACCAAGTAAATGCATTTTCTAAAAAATTTATTTTTACATTCATTTTTATGGTCTGGCTTGACAGCAAAGCTGTCACCAGGCAATTATGTGAGAACTACTAAGAGAGGAACGTTGGCTCCGCCCACGTGTCGGGAGTCAGGAGTACATGTTTTGATTGGGCAAAAGTTGTGTGCTTCCACAAAAAAAATCTTGCCTTCCACACAGCTATGATCATATGGTTTATTTATCTAGCTGCCCAAGTGTAAACTTTTAGGGACACACACATGCCATTGTAATGCTATTAAAGTGTCTTAGATAACTAGATCATTTACAGCGTTTTTCTATGGTCGACGCTGAGATGGGAGGAGGCAGTCATTAACATACATGGATTTTTGGGTCTGGTGTGAAAGTGCATACATAAGCTTGGCTTATTGCCATTGCCAGTGCTTTTTCACGTTTATGTTGAGTTGCACTAATGGTAAAAAAGCACAAATATCTTTATAAATAGGTCAATCTTGCTTGAGCCATGGAGTGGTAGAATCCCAATATATATATCTTATTTTTATTAAATGTATGATGCTAATTGTTATATATGGAAATTCATTACAGATTTTTTTCATGTTTGTTGATCATTCTGAAAACTCAACTTTTGTTTTACTTTAGTTCATGAGTGGGCTCAATATCACTGTCGGACTTGACAGAGCAGCTGAAGCTGACTGCATGACGTATTGTTACCAATTCTTGAAACTATACATAGTGTGGACTTTGGCTCTATCAAGAGAATTATTAATGCCTTACCACATGCTATCCCATGCATGCCAAAATTTTGAAACAAGAAAGAGGGAGATTTTACCCGCTGATGTACATTGATGCAAAGGCAATTTCAGGTGGGAGACAGCTAAAAGGAAGCCATTTTTTTCTCTAACAATCGTGAGTCTCCTGCCTGAAACAGGTATGCTGGCATGTATGCTATTGGTTTTTTAGAGTATTATTCTGTCTTCCAGGAAGTACTTATGTATGCACAGTCTATAAAGAAAGTAAATAATTTTCGCTATAATTTTGGCAGCATAGCCAATAAGGCAGGTTAATGTGATGAACACCGTTTGTATATGCAGTGCAGGTATACAGCATTTGTGAATGTCTATTGTAGAGTGCCAACCAGCACACGAGTGATCACTCATCACACATGTATGCTTCCTGACGCAGGGTGCAGCATCAGAAAAACCTAATAAAGGCCCAGAAGTGCTTGAACTTCAGTCGCTTGCTACCTTAAACCGTGTCTTGGTCTCGTCATTACCTCCTCCTCCATTTTCCTCTCACAGTCTTTACGTAATGAATTAACCTCCTTCATGTAGAACCTAACCACCAAACTTGACTTTTCTTTCCTTTCCCACTCCAAGATGGCCCCCTTACACCAAGTACAAGTACCTCACTTCCTGGGAAGGACTTCCTGAAATAAAACAAGCAAAGACAGAATTCAGTGGCACACAGGGAGGGGCAGGTGGGAACTCGGGACTGTAACGATGAAGACATGGACTCAGAGTAATGA
Organism: Triturus cristatus; assembly: GCF_964204655.1. Lineage (NCBI taxonomy): Eukaryota > Metazoa > Chordata > Amphibia > Caudata > Salamandridae > Triturus > Triturus cristatus. The sequence continues at coordinate 1,717,451,823 of NC_140589.1, read as the reverse complement.
ATATTACCGGTAAGTAACCCGGCATTAACCTCAATTTGTTCTTACCACACTGGCGGCAAAGAGGCCTTGAAAAATCAAAAACTTCAAACTTCAAAACAGCGACTGCCCCAGCAAACTTATGCAATAAGTGAGGCAGATCGAGCAGGCTCACCATCAGCCACCTGCAGTCACTGTCTCTGTCCAACGTAAGGCCACTTCTCAGCAGTACAGAGCCTTCAAAGGCCCTGCTCTATGAAACACAGTGAGGAATTAAGTGCCCTTATCCATCTACAGGTCCTCTACATCCCTGACAGAGCCCTCACACAAAGTGTGATGATGGTGCTTATCCAGTCAAGAACAGCAAAACCATTAACAGCAGCTCCGCCACCAAAGAGAACAAGGAAATTACTAGAAAAAGTGAAAAAACAAAACAAAAAAATCCCAAAATCCATAACGCAGCAGCATCCTACAGCAAATAAAGGAATACGTTAATTACTTATCTGACCCACTCAAGGGACTAAAACAAAGAAGAAAACACATTTGCTCCAGCTGCCTAGGAAAGAATCAATAAGGAGCCACAAAGGCACAGCTATCACAGACTATAACCGAAGTTTCTGACCTAAGCCCGGCTCCACTGAGCACAGGCACAAGTCATCTCAGCACCCCACATGAAGCCATACACATATAGACCAGCCTCAAGATAACTTGAGCAAGCAGTACTTTTAGCGAAAATGAGAGACAATGAACATGAGCAAGAAGAGAAGCTCTAGGGAAGAATCCCCACGGCTGGCACCTTCCCCCAAAAACCCACCTGTTCAGTGACCTATGGTTCCTCTAAAGACTACAGTTATATATTGACGCCTTTGCTAATCCCAGAGCCCTCTGCGACGAAAGAGTGCTGTTTTGCCTATGACCAGCAGTGGAAGCAAAGCTCAAGAAGCTGGAGGACCCAGGGGTGAGCGAGGCAGTGACAGGACCTGCACCATGGTATCAGCCATGGTTGTGGTTAGCAAGCCAAACCAACCAAAAGCAATTTGTCTGTGCATAGGCAAAGGTCTCCCCAACAAGATAAAAGTCAAAAGGCACCTCAAACCGACCACTGTTGACCTCATTGCTGAGCTCATTGGGACCTGTGATTTTCAAATCTTGCCTAAAATGCAGGATACCACCAGTTGATGCAAATTGTTCGTACATCACTATGTTCTTGACATATGTCGACCTCAGGAGGAACCCACGGTTGAACTTTGGCATCCCCTTATCCACAGAGGCTTTCCCAATTGGCATCTAGGAGGCCTTGTTGGGGCTCTTAGGGGTGGAGAAGCTAAATGATGACATCCTAGTGTATATCTGAAATATTCAAAACACTGCAGGAGGCTTACGCTACCCAGCAAATGTTGGCAGGCAAGGTACTGATACTTCACAGTAGAACATTGTAAATTCTTGAAGTCAGAAATTCAGTTATTTTACTATATCTTCTCAGGAGAAGGGGTAGGTGGCTCTGTCCAAAGTGTACAAAATCAAGGAAGCTACACCTCCTCAGACATTAGCAGAAGTCCACAGCAACTCTCACAGAGCCTCTGAGATTACTCACAAAATCCTCATCACCCTGGAAGTGGGGCAAGATAAAAGACACAGCCTTCCGAACAATCAAGGACTCTCACCTGCAGGACCATGAGGCATTTGATCCTCCTAAAGAATCAGAATTCATTGTTGACACTTTCCCTGTGGCTCTAAAGGCAGTCTTCATGCAGCAACAAGGCAGAGAGGAGTGGAAACCAATTGTGTTTGCCTGCCAACCTCTGAATGACGTGGCAAGAGGCATCCTCAGATCACGGGGGAAGTGCTGGCTATAAAATGGCGCTGCACTTATTTTCATTTCTACCTTTATGGAAAGTCATTGAAAGTTACAACTGACCCAGGCTACTACTGTCTCACTTTGCCAGAACTGTCGCCCGACTAAAGTTCTTTCCGCAGTACCTGCCGGTTTAGCAAGTTATAATATTCTTCACTGGGGTCCTCGTTTATAAGGGTCAGCCAATACAAGCACCTAGGTCCAATCCTAGCACCAGCTAATCCCATAAAGATACCCATTCCTCTACCCTCAGACAGCCGTGGGATCTCGATAATGTGTTCCTCTTTGCAGTATAGGTTTTTGGTGGTGTGGCGGGGAGTCAAGACACTCACGTAGAGTATATGGTAAAAACTGCTGTGTTCCATGAGGTGCTGAGGAGGGAGATGGCCGACTGTTGTCCTGCAGCTGTCTTTGCCAAGGTGCATAGGCACCTGTGCAGAGGTTCACTCCTTTCATTTCAGAACTATTGTATGGGTAGGGAATTCACTCTGAACGCCCAGATTACTGGTAGCCTCTTCATGGGCGATGATCAAGTCGATCCAGCTTAATATGTCATGACATGCTTTGGTGTATCAAGTTGAGGTGTCCTCTGTCTCATGATGCCTTCTGTTAATCAATGCATTGCCAGCACTGTTGAGTGAATTGTCTGGAGCTGTTGACATGTATTGGCCAGTGCTGCATGCCGATTTCTATATACTTCTTAAAATGTGCCTGTGCGTACGCCTTAGGGTTATGGAGATCTTTGGGGCCACTGGGTAGGTTCACTTGGTGGAATTGAGTCTGAGATTGATCAATGCTTGTTTCCTTGATCTTTACATCCAATATCATGGGGACGTACTCTAAGTGCAAATGTTAGAGGTCTTACAATGGAGGATGCTGAACCTAAAGCTTGTCCAGTTTTCTATCACATGCAACATTGTTAAATGGGCCAGACACATCCTCTTGACTAGATGTTGGCTATGATAGTTCTGTCTCTCTTACACACCTGGAGAGCGTTTGTAATCACTGTGACATATGTGGGAAAATGTGACATTACAAGGTAGTTCTGGCACATATGCTGTGGATGAAAAATACAAATTTAACCTATGAATTCAATAGCCTTGCATGTACAATTTTCAAATCTTCATGTAATTATTTATCTAAGTGAGTTAAACAAATCACATATAGGGGTACACATATTTAGGGCATTTGCTAATGGTTCGTGATGAAGCTGTATTGCTTTAAACCCACTTTACTTCTGCAAAGATATCTGCTCTCATAATGCCTGTGCAATGCTCTGCCACTGGTTCTAACATTTTCTTATTTCTATGATGTGCTACATAGATCTATTCTGTACAAAACTAACTATTAACAAAAAAACCTAAGTGCTATTATTGCATCTTTTTCAGGAACATATTTGAGGTAGTCTTTGTTTCCAAAATTCATACTGTACTGTCTACAAAGTTCTGTAATCTTCTTGGCTATCAGAAATGGGGACACGCCCAGCTGGTAGCAGGTGACTATCATGGTTTCACACTTTTACCAAAAATATTTTAAAGAACAAGGAACCAGATTTATCATTGGTTTGCATTGCCTTTGCGTCACGAAGGGTTTTGTAATGGCAATGCAATCCTTAAGTCAGATTTGCCAAGCAGTACAAAGCCACCTTTCGTAGCCCCTTGTTGTTTGGTAGATCTTGAGTAATGCAAGTTGCTACCTTGTGTTACTCTGCCCTGGGAAGGTGTTCCATGGGTGGAGAGTGGGTGTTCCCACACATCCACCCATGGATTTTGGCACATTCCCAGATTTACCAAGACGAGTAAAACGCGTCACAATGCTACACCCTTCAGAAAAAAAAGCGTAACTCGGAGAAATATTGTTATTTCTCCACTTTTTCATTCCGCAGCACATTCAGAGAGAGGTAAAGACCTTTGTTTGTGTGCAGGAAGGTGTCCCTTCCTGCACAAAAAATGATTCTGTCTGCAACACAGGCACCCTTTCACCATGACGCAAGGATGTCTGCATTGGTGTTATGCTGCACTGAGTGCGCCAGCACAAGGAGAGAGCAGAAATGCTCCATATCCAGATAGCTTTGGCACATTCCTGTCCTCTCCATTTGGCGCAGTGCAGCACATTGCCTTTCTGCATTGCGCTGCCACAAAGTTTGATGAATCTGGTCCCAGATATTGTGACCTAATGGCAGAACTGATAAAACATGGCATGTGGTAAATACGTTGAACTGACTCAGACACAGCATGATTACAATAAAAGGGGCCTGTGAGGCAGCAACACCAGTTAGACTTTGGGTAGATCCGTCATTTTCAGACACATCAGCCTTTCCAGAATCAGGAGGGCCACACACATCTCCAGCCAATCTGCCTGCATTACACTCTGAATAACACTCAGACAATGGACCATTATTCTCCTGTCAGTCCATCCGCATAGGCACATAGCACTGTCGGGGTGTTTTTCAAGTGACTTATGCAGAAACCGTAGGAAATTGCACGCGCTTATCCAGATACTGCAAACATCTTTTTAGTCAGCAGTCCACTGTCACTCATACCTCAGCAACTCCTTCATTAAAAAAAAACCCAAAAAAAACCATTCATACTCAGTCATATATCACTTCTGTCTCGTAGCCACCCATGTGCCATAACTTCAAAAATACCCACAGATCATCCTTTAGGATTAGTCCTACCATATGGTATTCTTTTTCCCTCTTGGTCAGTATTGATTTCCCCTCTTGAATATGACTTCTATTGTTTTTTTACCATTATGTGAATAACCTGGGCCCTTACTCATTTTACATTGTATCTATTAATTGCTTGAAAACCAAAACGTGTATTAAAGGCTGCTTTCTGACATAACATGATAAACTAGCACAGTATAACAGTCAAGGATGATGTCACAATGTTAACACATGAAGATAATATAGAAATGATTGTTTCGTTGCACACTACGTGCAGCACTGCATGGTGACAGCTACTAGACAAGGGCGAAAGAAAATGGCAGTAATATTAGAAAGCATTCGTGGAGTTGGAGTCTATGCCATTCATTGCAAGGGATTTCGCATGTTTCACTTGTCAACAGCGAGTTTGGTCAGACTGCCGAAGCCCATGTACCGCTAAAATGCCAGTATCCGGATTTACTTAGGATTCATGCAATGCAGCAAAGTGAGCAGTGTTGCTCCTCTGCCTTGCATGAGTGTGAGAGCAGGACAGTGCCTAAGATATGATACTAGGGGGCAGCCGCGGCCCGTGGAGGGAGTTCCGTGGGGCAGAAAGGCGGGGGAGGGGCAGGGTGGGGGGTTCTAAAAACCGGAATATGGATAATTGCAGGTAAGTAAACAATAAAATAAATAAAACGAATTTCGTTGCGTGCCCAATAGGCATTTTTTGACTGGACAGTGGTTTACGCCATGATGCGATTATCTTCAATTTTACATTCTAATGCATGAGCAGACTATGCTTTATGACCTCAGAGCACCAATCTGAGATAATTTAAAATATGATACTGAAGTCACTGTGGAACGAACCAAACTCATCATTAGAGCAAGGAATGAAAGTGTTAGCACTCTGCCTTGTTGGAGAATAAGCAGAGATAAACAAACTGTAAGCAGCGAGAAAGAAGAAAGGTTTCCATAGCTTATCTTTCATAAACTGTCATGAATGATACGTAATATGAGAAGTTGTTGCCAGACATGAAAAAAAGCCAAAATAAATATAAATTAGCAGACTTCTTACCCTGTCCCTCTAACAACTACGCAGTACAGTCAGATCTACACATTGTATTATTTTGTAAGACCTATACAGAGGAAAGGAAAACATTCATACTCCCAATCCAGAGGTACTACAATTTTAGACAGTGCTGGGTGGCCATGTACTTTTTAAAAACTCTACCGGATCCATTTGTATGCTGTTCTGTTGCTTCATTTTTGTGGGCTTGTCTTAGGAAGAGGAAAAAGTTGGGACGACATTTTAGTAGCAACAACTAGTTAATTAATTTTAGATTCTGAACTACTTTTTTCATAAACGTTTTTATATGAATTTACCCGGGTCACTGCAACTGTTTAATTCTTATTTTAAATGTGTATATATGTGTATATATTGTGTTGGTATTTTTAGATAACTTGTGCTTTTATGATCCTTTTTAAAAAGATCACACAGACTAACTGAAAAAAAGCCCTGGATGGGTGTAACTTGCATGCTTAGATGAGGTATTCAATAAAGCTGGTGATGGTATTTGACTAAGCAATGTGCCAATTCACAAAATAATTTATCAGTATTAGAAGTAGTACTACTGGAGTACTCTTTTGTGTACTCTTACATGCAATTGAGAATATCCCTATTAGTAAAAGTTCAAGAGAAATCTGTCTTTTCTATGTGTACTAGTTGTATATCACTTTTCCCTGAATATTTTCCCATTTTGTTCTCATTTTAGATGTTCTGGGGCCAATTAACTAATACGGATAGAAGAGTACTCCTTTTCATACTAAAAAACAATTTCTTTGTGAAAAGGACCTATTCTAAATATTGTATTCAAACCTTTTTTGTAAAAAAAAACATAGCAGCATCTTATGCAATAAAATGTGTGATAAATCAAATGTATGGATGACTGTTATTTCAGGCATTAAAAAAGGTTAAAAATACCAAAATAATTCCTACAATGATTATGTTGAGCGTGTGCAAGGTTGAATGTTTTTTCTTGCATAATGTAGAAATTGTGTTGTCGTTTGAATAGGGTATGCGCCCAATCAGGCAGCAACCACACTCCTAATCAGGGTAATCAGGGTAAGAAGCAGTAGCTTGGCACAGAGCATTTAGGTTTAACTTAGAAGCAATGTGTAAAGCATTTGTTCAACACTTCAAACAGTAAAACAGTGACAACACCAGAAAAAAGATTCTAGTAGAGGTTAGAAAAATATAGCTTAATTGAATAAAGAAAACAAGACCACAACGACAAAAATCCAATGAGTAGAACCGAAGGTATGAATTTCTAAAGCATAACCTGTAAAGTATTGCCTAAAAGCATAAAGCGCCAACCGGGACTACCTGGTCGTCCTACACTGGGTCAAATCCAAACGTTCACGCCGTCCACGTTGCAGCACAGGTTGTATACAGTCCAAAGTCAGTCTTGTTAAAGTTTTATCTTCTCATATTTTGTGCCACGAGTCCTGTTTGCAGAGGAGAAGTTTGCCGGGGAAAAGAAGAGCGTTGCTGGCGATGTTTGGCAGAGTGTGGACGGGCAGGCTGGAACCTTGCTGTGGTGATCTATGCCAGAGGACGATGCTTGCCTTGTTTATTTATTTATTTTGAGAGTTTTATATAGCGCTGGCTAGACCCGGAGGTATCAGAGTGCTTTACATAAGGTTCCACAGAAATTACAAAATTACATCAGTTACGTGTTAAATCAGTTACTAGAAAAACATTTCAAGAGAGTAGAAGACGAAATAAATGGAGCTTAGAAGGGTATGGGGGTATAGATAAATATATGCAACACATTAAAGAGCGAGAAGGGGAGACAGATAGAGCGGATAGGGGAAGATGGGGAGTGAGAAGGGAGAGGAAGAGGGGGTAGATGGTATGAGAGACGAAGGGAAAGTCTGCCCAATGACCGACTGGGTAGGAGACGGCAGAGGAGGGAATTCACAGCCAGTCTCCCCTATAGCTCTCAAGGTAGCCCCATCGGGCATCGGTCAGATAGCTAGGTCTCTAGGTTACATCAGTTACAGGTTACATTGGTTGCTCAAAACATTTAAATAGCATATAAGATGAGAATTATTGGCGCGAGGAAGGGTAAGGGTAAAAGGGAAACTAGGAGGGAGATGCGACGGGGGGATGAAGGAAAATGTTTGCCCAATGTCCGGCTGGGTAGGTGACGGCTGAGGGGGAAGTCCACAACTCATCTCCTCTGTAGCTATCAAGGTAGCGCCACCGGGCATCAGTCAAAGTGCTAGGTCTCCGCTGTCTGTGGCAAGATCACAGATTCAAGGTCCAGATAGGGGAGGAGGGTGGGGTAAATGCACGAGGTCTGGTTGATGACCACTCCACGTGCTGTCGTATTTGTACCCTCTGTGTGGCATGGCCATCGTCCATCACTACTCCTCTTTCCTGCAAACCTGAAGCTGATGCCTCCCCCTTGGAGAACGGGCTCGTTGATTTGCTAAATTAATTCAATCCTCTAGACCCCCCTTGGGATCGCTGGTGGATGATTTCCGCTCCCCCTCCCACCGCCTCTGAAGAGCGACTGCTGTTTAACTCGGGGGACGTTGCAGGTCATGCTCGAGTGTCTCACCCTCTCCAGCCTCAGCCACACCATAAATGAGCAGTGCAGCAAAATCACCCCTGAGGGGTCAGCCGGCATGAAGAAGTGAGGGCCAAGGGGTGGGGGCGTTGGATTGCAGATTGGAATTGGACAGTGGCATCACGGAGCATTACGTAGTTGGAGTTGTCAGAGTTGTGGGTTATTATTGTTCAAAACGGGTGCCATGTTGGAGTCAGGCAACCTGCTCCGGTGGGGTTTCTTTCGGTGGGACATGCAGGGGTAGCGGTGCCATGTTTTGTTGGCTAATGTCACCACCTCCTTGCCACTTTTCGTCTAGGACAGTGATGCTGCTCCCCATGGCGCGCCCAAGCCCCCATCACTCACCTAGGCGAAGATTGAGGCGTTCACCGTATCCCGTCGAACGGCCGCCATCTTAAGGTCAGGCTGCATCGATAATATCCCTCGGAACTTCATTCCAGGATGTTGGCATTTCGTCGCGGCAGCAAAAGGTCGATTGCCACACGGTCCGGAGTAGTTTCCCGAGGGCCTGCTCCTGATGTCACGGCCCCCGCTCAGCTACCATCAAGCGCGAGTCCGATCAATACCAAGCGCCATCTTGAGGCGCGATCACTTGGATAGAATAAAGCCGAAATAACGGCAATGCAGCAGCCAGGTGGAAGGGCGACCACGGCGGCAGAAGCTCCCAGTCTTCTAATGTCGAGAGTAAGCCCTTTCAGCATGTTTTGTGGGGATTGAAGCACTGTGCTAGGTTGTTGAGTGCGAGGCTTCCCCTGAGCTTAAGCTCCGAGCAGCCAAGATGGGATCAGACAAACTTGCGGAGGCTCTCTCTGATTCTTTTCGCAAGCAGCCTGGTTCAAGACCAAAAGCTTGACTTTAAGAGCTCGAGAAGCACGAAGGGCCCAGGCACCTGAGAGGCGCCTCCAGGGAGTCAGGAACTCATAGAGGATGGGTGCAGGAGCTGTGGGGGGCCTGGTATGTCCATGAGGCTCAGATCAGGAGGCCAGCAGACTAGCCCTTTGGGTCATTCTGGGGTCCTGGGTGCAAGATGGAAGTTGCAGGTCCAGTTCTTCTTCCCCAGGCAAGAAGGCAGCAGGTCAGCAGAGCAAGGCAGCAGCTCCTTCAGAGTATAATTCCAGCAGTGTCAGTCCTTTCAGCAGCACACCAGTCCGTCTTCGTGGCAGAGTATCCACAGGTCCAGAAGTGTACTGAAGTTGTGGTGTCAGAGGTCCACTATTTAGACCCAGTTGTGCCTTTGGAGTCGAAGAGACTTCAAAGACATGCCTTAGAGGTGTACAGAGGTCCTCATTTCCTGCCCTGGCTCCAGACTCACTACAGGGGGTTATGCAGCCCTTTGTGTGGGGACAGGACACAGCCTATTCAGGTGTAAGTGCAACCAGGTCCAGCTACTCCCTCCCATCCAGCCAGGATGGGCCATCAGGTCACATCTGAACTCCGATTGTGTGTGGCTGTGTAGGGGGAATACAAAAAGCCCAACTGTCACCCACCCCAGACATGTGATCAGAGACCGGCAGGCAGCACCAATTAGCCAAATTAGGAAAATGCAAAATTTCTAAAAGTCTAGTATATTTGGCGGGGTTTGGTCCTTATTTGCAGCTAGAATAGGCCATTACTTTAATCAAAAAGATTGTTCTAGCCGTCTGTTTGTACTGTCAGTCAGTCAGTCAGTCAGTCATATTACTTTATTTCGATAAATCAATATCATAAAAAGACATAGGAACAGAATTTACACACGATCATCAAAAGCAATAAATACATAATAAAACATAATATATATACATACTAATACTAATTACATGTAAATACAAAAATATATACTTTCTATAAAATCCATACCTAAAAATGCATTTAAAAGAGGTCAGTAAAGATAAAACAAACTGTTCACATCGAATGCAATGGACTCATCAATGTAAGGAGAATTCAAAAAATAACCAATACGGAATATACAATTCATCTTTCTATTAACCCGTAGTCACCCGGTTATCGGACACCATCCTTTTCTTAGCCCTAATAGCCCCCACAAGAAAGTTGGCAACATGGAATATTATCCTAGGGGTTTGTAATAGCTGGAGGAACAATAGTGCTGGCTTGACCTGTATAAACCCCACCTCTTTAAGAATCGGTCTCAGGAATTTTCTTCTTAGGACCGTGAAGTGGTCACAAAACATCAGAAAATGCAAAGTGTTCTGGGTCGAAAAATTATCACACTTACATGGCGGAGCATTATCTGGAGAGCACCAACTTGGAAAGTAACCCAGAGTGAGTTAAGTGGATCAAGTTCAACCGAAATCGAGTTAAGAGGAAGCGGTGATAGGGCAGGTTGACAATAGTCAAATATGGTTCTGGGCCCACGTGGGTACACAAAATAAGGCTAGACCTTACCATTGGTTTCTCAAGCTCCACTTGTTCCCTATCTAGGCATTACATATCTCTCATCATACCTTTAATTTGAGCTAAGTCTTTCGTAGTTATACTAAAAGGGGCTGAAAAAAGATCCGGTCTCCCTAGCTTGGCGAGGCTGTCTTTGATATAGGCTAGCCATGGAATCTTGCTTACCCCATCTAACTGCAGGCAATCTTTTAAAATGGTGTGATTGAGGGGAATTTCGTGGTTCAGCCAGATCCTGAGCCAGGCCAAGACAGGGGCTATTTTTATCAGGTCTGAAATGTACCCCAAACCTAGTTCAGAATGAACAATGTATGTAGGAGTTGACTGGGGTACGGAAAGAACTGACCTGAGAAATTTGTTTTCGGTAATCTGGATGCTGTCCGTAGAACAATAGCCCCAAATGGCGCTGCCATATGTGGCAACAGCCAAACTTTTGGCTTTATAAAGTTGTAGCAAAGTGACTATTGGCCTCGCCCCCAGTTTTTTAATAAAACTCTGAAGGGCTGAGGAAGATCTAGCAAGAGCAAGATTTCTATTTTTTATCTGGGGACCCCAGGATCCTCTCTCGTCAAAGGTAATCCCTAGATAGGGGAAAGTGGCTACTCTACAGAGCTCTTGATTCCCGCATGTAAATGTTTTTATTGCCTTAATGTTTTTGGCCTTACCCACTATCATAATTTGGGACTTTTTGACGTTAATCATTAAATCCAAGGAACCCATAAAGTCTTCAAATGCGTCCAATAGGCGTTGAAGGCCCACACCAGTACGAGAGAGCAAAACAGCATCGTCCGCGTATAGGAGAACTGGAATTCCAAGTTCGCCTACGCGCGGAACGTCCAGGCTTGCCGTTTTTAAGGAGGATTCCAGTGCGTTTATATAGACGGTGAAAAGGAGGGGAGCCAAAATGCACCCCTGCCTTACCCCTCTTTCGGACTTGAAGTGACTAGTGCAGCGACCTTCCGAGGTGACTCTGATCGCGGCTGTTAGGTCAGAATGAAGGTCAGCTAAAAGACAGACAAGGGCCCTGTCCAATCCTAAATCAAGCAAGATATTCCACAGCTTGGAGCGATTTACAAGGTCGAAAGCTGACGAGAGGTCCATGAACCCCAGGTACATAGACCCCTCCCTAGCTCTCGTGTATTTTTCGACCAGTAGATGCAAATTAAGGCCCTGATAAATGGTGCTTCTTTTTGGCCTGAAACCGTACTGCACATTGGATAGTACCCCTTTCTCAAGTAGCCAGTCATTCAATCTAGATAGAATAACCCTACCCAGGATTTTCACCGATGAATCGATTAAGGAGATCGGTCTATAACAGGATGGATCTAGCCTATTGCCCTTTTTGAAAACCGGTATGATAATGGATTTTTTCCATGAATCCGGGATTTTGTCAGTTGAAAGAACATTAAAAACATTACATAGAATTTTGGACCAAAACTTGGGAGCATGTTTGAAAGCGTCCCCAGGAACCCCGTCAGGACCTGGAGCTTTGTTTTTCGGGGTCAGTTCTATTGCCCGTTCCACTTCAGCTGCTACAAAGACTACAGTGGTCTTAGCGGTACTTAATTCGCCAACTACCTCTTCTAAAGGGGCGGCAGTGATAACAGTGCTATTCGATTCAGAGTATATCTCACTGAAGTGTTTAATCCAACCCTCATCGGGGATGTTTGCCTCTAAGGGTGTGTTTGAGTCCTCTGAAAAGAGTGGTTGGTTTATTATTTTCCAAAATAGGTCACTGTTTTTTAATGTGACAGGATCTAAAAGTTGCTCTAGAGCTGTATCTTTCAGAGCCTTCTTTCTTGCAAGAATTGTGCGTTTATATGCAGACCTTGCACTCGTTATATCCTCACGGATTTTAGGAGTGGCTTTCAGGGCTTTTAATAGTTCACAGTGAGCCTTTGAGCAGTTCTTATCAAACCATCTTTTGCCATCTAACTGCTTTGAGCTCGATTTATTCTCGAGGCTACGGGCAATTTCTGTACAAATATGATCAAAGGCCATTATAACCTCTTTACTCTGAGTTCTGTTAGATAGACATATTGCAACATCATCCTCAGTCCTCGACAGAACCTCCTGTAGGAGGGTTTCAGGAACTATTTTTGTCCATTTTAACCTGCGATTTTGGTCTTTAGTCGTGAGATTAGCTCCCCCTTTGTGTTTGAGAGATTTCAAAGAAATTACATCTGCAATCATTAGTTCTAATAGAACAGGATTGTGGTCGCTAAAAACTGATACCTCTGTATAATATTTAATCACATAATTTAACAAAAAGGGAGTCAAAAAAATATAATCGATAATAGTGCCCATGTCATTTCCTTTAAACGTAGGGGATCTATCTTTCCCATCCCCACAAGCTGATTCGTATAAGTTCCAGCTAGCTAAGAAAGATTCAAGGAGTTCTCCACGCCTAGGATGTTCTAAGTGCACAATGGAAGAGAGGGGGGGAACTTCGACGTCCTGGCTAGGACATGGTAGGGAACATGGGTGTATATTAAAATCCCCTAGTAATATTAATTCAAAAGTATGTACATTAGTGTTATAGACTGACAAAAATTTGTCCAGTGACTCTAAATTGTGACTGGTACAATCATTAGCGTTAGAGTTGTAAAAATTAACAAAAAGTATCTTAGCCCTATCTTGCAATGCAAGTTCAACAATCAGGCAGTGATCGGAACCAGATGAGCATTGAGTAAGTTTACCCTTTATGTCCAGTTTGAATAAACTTAACAGGCCTCCCTTAGGTCGTCCTGCCACACTGCTGATGGCTGGGATACAGAAGTGGCTATAGCCATCCATGGAGAAACTATTTGTCTGGTCCCAGGTCTCTTGTAAAGCGATGATGTCAAAGGCTTTAAGTGTCAGTAGCCAATCCGGGTTACCAAATTTGCTCTTTATGCCAGCAATATTCCAAGTGGCAATTTTGAGAGATGGAAATATAGCAGGTGGCTGAGTGGGGTTCCTCCTGATGTCGGGAAGTCAATCGTTTTCCTCCAATGAGGACAAAACAGAATAACGATTATGAAGGGGAAGGATGTTATACATCTGCCTGTTCCCTGGCTGCTGACCAAAAGATTCCCCTCCATTTTGGAACACAGAAGCATTCAAAGGCCTAGTAGGATGACGACCAGCCATTCCCCCAGTAGGGGCGTTACCACGATACTCTAGCTGATGAGATGGTGGTAAAAGATTACTGGCCAGATGACTATAGAAATAACCAAGTGGTCTGGCGCAAACAGCGTTATCCTGGAAGGGTAAAGAGGCAGCTCTAAGAAGAACAGTGGCCGCATGTTGCGGATATTTAAAATTAACAATAATGCAGTCCCCCCTGATGTCTTTCTTACCGTGACCAATCCAACCAACTCTACGAGTGGATAAGATGTCGTGTGAGAAGGCCACCGGAAAGCCACAATTCTTGTTCAACCAGGCAAGTGTTTTATTTTTTAAAGCGTCGTGGGTTTCCAACCTGGGATTAGACATGCTGGAGTCAACCTCAGGAACATTAGTTAGTACCACGGTGTAAGGAACACACTGTGGTGGAAGGTTGACAACGTTTCTCCACATGGGTTTACTGTGCCCCAAGGCGTCACCCCTTGCTACATTCTTCGCAGCGTTCTGACGACTATTTTGTACTATCTGTGTTTGTCATAAGGATGGAGCTAGTGCAACTTTAGAACCCATTAATGGTTGTGGTAATGGGGTAGTAGACAAAGCGTTTGCAGTCTGGAATGCCTGGTATTTACCCCCAGAGCCCTCTTCCCTGGTATTATCAGAAATAAATAAGGCGGGTTCCGATAGACTATGTCCTGTAGGGCCAGAAGAGACAGGTTGGATGGAGGTCAATGGGGAGGTCCCAATCAAGTTAGAGTCTAGGAGACCCTTAAGTCTAGTAACCTCTTGTGCAACTAGGTCTAGCTTTACCAGCAGTGGACTAATCAAAGCCTCTAATTTAGACTCTAATATAGTAGCCAGGAGTTCAATGTGTGGTGGATGCAAGAGGCTACCCTCATCGTTGTTTATAGTCTCTAAAACTTTGTTTGAGGGCACAGAGTTAACCCCCCCGGACAATGGTACTGAACCTTGCTTTTTGGGTTTACGGGTCACTACCCTCTTAGCCGGGATCTTCCTACAAGCACGCACTGTTCTCCGGGCGGGAGATGGAGTTTGTATAACCTTGATAGGTGATACCGTGCTCTGGCTAGAACTAGGAACGTTATCGGTTACCCCTTCGACTAAGTTGTACTGTCAAATACTTCAACAAACTAGGACCAATATGTTTTATTCCTGGCCCTTGTGTTTATTAACTTAGATTCTTTTACAGGTTCAGTAGATTCACATAATTATTTTTTTTCAAAGAAAGGGGGGGCACAATCATTGATTTAAATATATACATACACATTTTCAATGTTTCAAGTAAAACGAGTAGAAAGACAATACATGTGTAACATTTCTCACAAAAATGAAGCAGTAGAATTAACCAGTCATCTATTTCCATAAACAAGCAGCAGTGGCCTTAGTCCTTTTTGTCAAAGGTGGATCTGTTATGTTTAGCACCCTTGGGAACTCTTATTTCAGTTCATGAGGTTAAAAATTCCTAGGCATTCATTCCCCTAGATGATGCTATTCATGCAATTGTGTTCCCCAAGAGATTGAAGTGTGCCGACGCGTTCCATACCCCGTTATTATTATTGGGATTCTCATCAGGACAGAACCTGGATGTATTCAGTAAGCAATAATAGAGCAATTGCAATTAATGTCTTTTAACTATCCCTCTGTCTCTACTTTGATTTATTTGTTGCTACTTGATAATCAACAGCAGCTTATTTATGCTTGAACTTCTCTAGTCGGCAGTGTAAAACGATTCATGCAGGGTTCTGAAGAATATCAGGTGGTAAATTGCAGCAAATCACAGATTCCTTGCTTTTCGGGCAGTCTGTAAGAACACACGTGGAATGATTTTTCTAATGTAATTTCATACGGTGTTGAAGACTGTTCATTATTTGGACACATTGTAGCTTTTTCATTTGGCTAACGTTAACAGTCGCACCCATGAGCAGTGTTTCGGTCTGTTTCTAAAAAGGTGTATCTCGTGTCCCATGGTGTTCCTCACTTTATACAATTTTACTACGGTGAAGGAGATAATACATTTTTAAAGTATTTGATATTTTCTACCCGGCGATCGTACAACTTACTTTATGGCATTGCTGATGCTGATACTACATTCAGGAGTTCTCGCTTTCAACTGCAACTGCTTTCAAGGCATCTTCCGGTTCCAATCCAGTTTGAGTCTGCCGGATGTAGATCTCTCCTTTGCATGCTGTAATATGTAGTCTCTGCCAATTAGAATTAGCTTGAGTTGAAAAAATTGGTTATTGGGTGATATCAATGCTTTTCAAAATCAGCCTATCTCCGACATTTCATTCAACCCATTTATGGTGCGGTTGAATTTGAGAATTAAATAGGCTTCTGTCTGTGTGAGGGCTGTCTCGGAGTCACCTCCTGCTGGATTGGATTTAATGACACTCAGTACAGTCCATTTTAAATCCTTTTCACTGAGATTCCTTTCCATGTAGTGGCTAACCATCGGTGCAGTTACAATCTTTGTTTTTCTTCATGAGCGATGTTGGACTACACGTTGTTTGAGCTCCTGGTTAGTTTTCCTGATGTATAATTTTTGGCAAGGGCAAATGATGGTATAAACAAAATTTTTTGTTTTGCAGTTTGAAAATGATTTATTTTTACATGTGACATTGTTGTGCGTGAATTCAAAGCCTTCAATCGTGAAGCTGCAAACGGAGCGGTTTCCACACTTGTGGTCTCCTTCTATCAATTTGAGATTCAATTGTGACCACAAGTTGGTAGGTTTGGTCTCCAAAGAGACATGTGCCCTTACAATCTGTCAGCCAATGCTGCCATTTTTCTTCAATGCAAATAACGGTGCTTCTAGAGGGAATTCTGAGTTTTTTTATGGTGCCAATTCTTACGGATGATATGTTGAAATTTGTTGGTGTGAGGGCCATAGGTGGAAACACACACCAATTTATCCACTGGTTGTTTTTCTTTTTTTGTTAGGAGGTATTCCCAGAGTGTGTACCAGGATCTTTTCATAGAGTGTTTCAATAATTTTTAAGGATATCCTCTCTCCTTTAACTTGTCCCTCAATACTCAAGCATGTAGCTCGTAATCTTTTTTACGAGACCAATGCCGCCTAACTCTTAAAAATTGTACAGACGGCAGATTGTCCTTCAAATTGCGAGATTGAAAAGTCTTGTAATGGAGTATATTGTTCTTATCCGTAGGCTTTTTATTCAGTTAGTTTTCAATAGGTCTAAATTCAACATCTAGAAATGTAAGATTCATTTTACTCTTTGTCAAGCTGAATTGAATGTCAGAGTGTCCGTTGTTTAGCCATTCATGAAAAGTCACTAGATCTTCTTCAGTCCTGTTCCATAGGCACCAAATGTCATTGATATACCGGTATCACTGTACCAGGTATTCTGCGAATGTGTTATCGCTGTAAATGAATTTTTCTTCGAATCTGGCCATAAAGAGTATCACCATTTCTGGCGCAAATGGACATCCCATAGCGGTCCCTTTTATTTGAAAGAAAAAGGTACCCTCAAATTTGAAAAAAATATTTCTCAATGCTTTGGATGCCAGTTGTAAAATTGAATAAGCGGGAACTAGATGAGTACGCGCTCTTGTTTCCAAATATAACTTAATTGCTTTAAATGTTTCATCCAGGAAAATCTGTGTATAGAGTGAGACCACATCCAGGGTTACTAACCAGTGTTGGGGGAATCAACGTTCTAAAAGTGGCATTTTCAAGATTGCAATTTAAAATCCGACTTCATCACAAGTTTGGATTTTAAGTTGTGACTCCAGAGACACCAAACATGAAAAGTCTATCTCTTCACAATTGTGAATTACATTCATAAAATGTAATAAGGTTATCTCAATGTTATCCCATGGGAGAGATAGCCCTTCAAGTAGTGAAACACTGATTCAAGAGTTTTTTACTACCATGACATGTAAAACTTAAATGTATATGAGTTTTCTAAGGCTTACCTCAGGATAGGGTGATGTATAAAATGGGAAGGTTTGGGCCAGGCAAAAGCTTTATTTTGCAGGTCAATATGACAGTTTAAACTGCGCACACAGGCTCTGCAATGGGAGGCCTGAGCCATGATTAGAGGGCCACTTATGTGAGTTGGTCAATAAGGGCTGCAGGCCCACTAGCAGCAATTAATGTGCATGTCATGGGCACATGTAGTGCACTTTACTAAGTACTTATAAGCAAATTAAAATATGCCAATTGGGAATGAGCCAATATGGCTATGTTTTGGGGAGAGAGTACAAGCACTATAGCACTGGTTCACAGTGGCAAAGTGTGCACAGTCCTAAAACCAGCAAAAACGAGGTCAGAATCTGTGGAGGAGTAAAGCAAAATGTTGGGGGGCTGGGACCACCCTAAGGCTGTCAGGTCTAACATATATGTCATGTTGTTTTTAAAAAACTGCAAAAATACATGAAGGTTGCAAAGATTTGTAGTAAAACTATGGTAGGAAAAGTAGAAGGAAAAGGTCCTGTCAAAAATATTGCCGACTAAAAATAAAGGAAAAATGTTTTAAAAAATGTTGTGCCTTAAAGGGCAAAGGTAAGTGTACTGAGAGTCGGGTCAAGAAGGCATCCTCCTGCTAAAGTAGACAACAGCATTTACAGTCAGTTGAGGAAAGAGGCTGGGGATTAGTAAGGGTTTTTTAGACTCAGGGAAATATTATTGCCAAGTATATACACACTTACCAGTAAATAGGGGTGGCCATAACTCGCATAATTCAGTGTGGAGTAATCACACAGAATTACCTAAGAACTCCAGAAGATTACGCACAGTTATGTAAGATGAGAAATGTTGCCCTTTAGCTCTATTTCTTAGCATAAAAGTGCCCCCTAGCATCCAAAATGGGTGCGAGAATGCATTTGTACTATAACAGCACTAAATACAGCAGAACACGAATAGCGAGCGCAAATTGCTATTTGCGCTCGTTAATGTGTTGTCCCAGTAGGATTTCCCCCCCCCATATTACTTCTACTTACATGAGCAGTGGTAATCTTCTTAGTATTGGTAATTCTGCATCAAATAGTAATGCAGAAGTATCATAAATTACTCCAATTACTCCAGGGCAATTGAAATTCCACCTGGGCCGACCAGTGAACAACTACAGAGACAGGATGCAGAACATTTCAGTTTCTTTGCAATGTTACCCAGCTCCCACTACATGCACTTTTGGCCTGACAACATAGGCTCCTAAATGCACGCATTTTGAAGAGTGGGTGCAAATAAAATAGAAAACACATATTGGACCAAAGCTGCGTCAGTGGCAAAATTCTTTACTCGTTTACCTGGGGTGTGACGTTCAGATTTGCTACACTGGATTCTTTGTTCGGTACTCAGAGGGTCAATTTGTCATGGGGCTGAAATTGGCTATTAGCTTAGGATGGCTGACTGGTAGTAGAAGGCAGTCCTAACGGCAGGTCCGGGCCTAAGTAGCTGGGGAGCAGTGTAAATATATCAAAGGCAGTGGACCTGCTTGCTGTTTGGGCAAAATTATCAAAATATATCCTCTGTTGAATTAAATTCCACTGCAGACGATTTAGGCTCAATAAAAAAGGGAGGTCAGGTTAGGTGAAACTGAGGCCTCTAAAGCAGTGCAGCTATACTGGGAAAAAAGTAAAGCACAGTACGCTCCAGCCTCCAACTTGGTTACTTAACCTGCAGGTAAGCTATGCTGTACCCATCTACCAGTCCCAGCCAACTTATCCCAATCAGTAGTCATGGTCAACAACAGCAGGTGCTTGTGGCAATGAAGGAGGCACAGAACGCGCCCTCTCATTATTCCAAGGGCATTTAGTTTAATTGCACTATTCTAATCCCTCCAGGGTCCATGCAAATAACATCTCAAATTGAAACGTATACACGAAAATAAAAACTCAAAATGCTCACCAGTGTGTCGTCACTGGCCTTGCTTATGCCTCCAGGTCTCCCTTCAGATCTGTGACCGGGATGAACGTTTGATTAATTCAGCATTCTGTCCATCATTTGTTCTTTTTGCATATGTCGCTTTAAGTGGGTCCCGTGCTTGCTACGCCACTAGGTTCAAGCTAGCCCGGCTGATGAGGGGTGTTACCCAAAAACTGGTCCCAGGATTGTTGTTTCTGGTCCAGGGAGGACCTGGCCTGGCAGTTCGGCCTTGACTGTTCCCATGGGAACACGGTCAAGACTGATTAGCATATGGCTGGGTCTAAACTGGAATGGCCTGGCGTGCACAAAAACTATGGATTTAACCCAGATCTGTGATTTGGGGTGAATGTTTGATTAATTCAGCATTCCATCCATCATCTGTCTTTTTTGCACATGCTACCTTAAACAGCAGGATTTCATAAGAGGAGGTGAAGTAACTGGCAGTCATTTGATCTGCCTCTTCAAATAATCAATATTAACCCGCCTTGTGATATCCTTTTTGGCACCCTCCGATGTCTCCCTTCTCTTTAAAGACTTCCTAATAACAAGCATTTGCAATGCAATAGGTCTCGCATTGACGCGAGTTTGAGCTATTGGCATTTTAAATAACAGTGCCTTTTATTTTTGTTTTGAAAAAGAAAACAAAAAGAAAAGGCATTGTTATTTACAATGTCAATAGCCCAAACTCGCGTCAATGCGAGACCTATTGCATGGCAAATGCTTGTTAATTACTGCTAGGTCTGAGAAGCGGAAGGACGCACCCCACGTAAAACCCTGGGCACACTTCGACAATAGACCTGCCATTAAAATAATCTTAAAAGGTGCACATCAGGAGCTACTTTGAAACTAGCCCCGGTCACCAACCGTCTACCAGCCCGTCGATGCTGTTGCTCTACGCGGGCATTAGTTGGGCTACCTCCTCCCTGTGTCAGCAAACTGTGCAGTTGGTTTGGCTGTGATGCAGTAGACCCCCTCTGCTTTCCCGCGGATCCGGCACTGCGGGCAGGGATTTCAACCGCTCGGGCCGGGGGTGAGTGTACAGCGGTTCCGCCCCCATCCCAGCAAGTGGCGGATTGTAGGGAGGGTGCGCGTTGTCTACCGTTCCAGCCACTTGGACCCCAACCGCCACATCACAAGAATCGCGTGAGTCCCGGCGTGTGGCCGCTCCTCCCCGCCTCAAGCCCCGCCCACGGAATCCCTGCTGCCGGGGCGCGTGAGCGCCTGCACCCGTGGGAGCAGCTATGGAGGAAGAAGAGTTGATGGAAGAGATGATGCTGGCCATGGCAGAGATCCCTGTGAGTACCGCGGCATCTTGGGGAGGGAGGGTTGGGTGCGCCTGGTATGGGTAGGAACTCAAACGTTTTTCGTGCCATATTGTCCCTCAGCCTTCTTACAACCATTTGTCCCTCCCCCATAACTGCCTGTGATCTGCGGCATTGTGGACTGTGCCCTCAGGGAGCAGGGTCAGCCCTGCCTCCCCCCCCAGTATTCCGCAGGATATTGTTTTCTTTGTGCCCCTGGGGGATGATTTTAAGCAGCGATAAGCGGTGGTAGATAAGCCTGTCAACTGTTTAGTTATCGGGTTGAAAACTGTAACGCGATGTGCATAAAATAGTTTATTTTGACGCATAGTTATTGCGCTTTGGCAAAACTTGGTATCTTCGAAATCACGGGAAATTAACTATTGGTCCCCCTTGCTGTCGGAAGTTCTTCTATCAGTC
This sequence comes from Triturus cristatus, assembly GCF_964204655.1. Classification (NCBI taxonomy): domain Eukaryota; kingdom Metazoa; phylum Chordata; class Amphibia; order Caudata; family Salamandridae; genus Triturus; species Triturus cristatus. Next base: position 1,717,430,585 of record NC_140589.1, on the reverse strand, counting down.
GTGGTCTCTCTGCACGTGTCCGCCTATTTAAAAAAAAAAAAAAGTGCAAACACAGCCTTCGTGCTTTAAAAAACCAAAGGTCATTATCACAGCATGCCGACAGGCGCCCCACGCTGCGGACCTATAATTAACTCAGCAGGCACTCAACGCGCAAGCGCGTTCACAGCGAGAGCGAGACCTAAACAATTACATGAGGCTGGTGAGGACGAAAGTGAAACTGCTTGCTGGCTTGCGAGGGAAGGGGGACAGGAGATGTGCACGCCGCGTGGCTGTAAGCGCGTACACCAACTCAAATCCGCCAAAAGCCTGCGCGTGCACATCTCCTGTCCCACTTCCGAGGCAAGTCAGCAACAATAGATCTCGCCGAAAGCAGCCCTTCGCGCTGCGTTCGCAGGCGAGACCTAAAAAAGGAGTTGGCAAAATCTTGTGCCCTTAGCAACCTGGAAAAGAAAGATGGGTACGTAATGTGCTCTTTGTTTAACCTGCAGATCACCCTTTCCCAAAAGACTTAGACTTACCGAAGTTGAATACTTCATTTAGTGGTTAACCTGTCTTTTTATAGCATTCGAAGACTATTGTACGCCAACTTTAGTATTCAATAGTGTTCTTTTGGGGAAGGCTAGTGCATGAAGACTACCGATATGTGAGTGGTACTTCTTGAATACTAACAGAATACTAAGCACATACTTATTTGTAATCGCATAGTCTTCATTTACAATGCAGTAGTGTTTGAGTGTGGGGACTAGACTGGAAGTCTGGGGAGGGTCGTGCTGGTGGTAGTGTTTTAGGGTTCAGGGTAGTGTTGTGGTGTTTGTGTAGTGTTTTAGGGTTTAGGGTAGTGTTGTGGTGTTTGTGGAGTGTTTTAGGGTTTAGGGTAGTGCTGGGGGGTCGTGCAGGGTAGTGTTTGAGTGTGGGGACCGGACTGGGGGTCGGGGGAGGGTTGTGCTGGGGGTAGTGTTTTAGGGTTTTGGGAAGTGTTGTGGTGTTTCTGTAGTGTAGGGTAGTGTTTTAGGGTTTAGGGTAGTGCTGGGGAGTCGTGCAGGGTAGTGTTTGAGTGTGGGGACCGGACTGGGGGTCGGGGGAGTGTCATGCTGCGGGTAGTGTTTTAGGGTTTAGGGTAGTGTTGTGGTGTTTGTGTAGTGTAGGGTGGTGTTTTAGAGTTTAGGATAGTGCTGGGGGGTCGTGCAGGGTAGTGTTTGCGTGTGGGGACCGGACTGGGGGTCGGGGGAGGGTCGTGCTGGGGGTAGTGTTTTAGGGTTTAGGGTAGTGTTGTGGTGTTTGTGTAGTGTAGGGTAGTGTAAGGGGTTAAGGGTAGTGCTGGGGAGTCGTGCAGGGTAGTGTTTGAGGGTGGAGAACGGACTGGGGGTCGGGGAGGGTCGTGCTGGCAACCCTACTATATATTCATTTTGACAAAAAAGGTCAGTCCCACGTGCTCTGCAGCAGCTCCCCCAAATTTTGCCGCTGTTACGCGAACAGGTCACGAGTGTCACACACTGTGAGGTGTCTGGGCGCTCTGTGAAGCCACGAGGAGGCATGTTGGACACAAACACGCACAGACATCACGTCTTCGACCCGCAATGTCTAACATCATGATTGTCTGGACTGGAGCACATGGGATGCGCCACTCATAAGTGCTCACACACACAAATCAAAGATGTCAGGTTGGCGACCGCCCTCTCCTCCTGCAGCCCCCACTCCGGCCTGCTGTACAGCGTCTTGTGTCCTCAGTGAAGCGCAAAGAAGGGTAAATACAGGCGCACATTAAGTGTTATGTCTGCCAACAACAGCACTCGTGTCTGGTCTCCAACCACGGTGCACACACGTAGCGTCTGTTACTGCACCGGATAAGGAACACCCAGGCTGTGAATGTCCTGCCAAGCACCCTCATGATGTCACTGCACCCCTACACACGTTTCCGTGCCATGCTGCACAGTGTCTCCGGCCGGCAGTGGTGCCAATGAAGGCCCTCGGCATTTATAATGCCTATAACTTCAAGTCCAACAAATGCGAGCCCCATTGCATTTTTAATGGTTGTTTTCTCTTGCCCATTAGCTTCCCCCGTTCAAAGTTCCTCTCTCTCTGTTTACTTCCACTCTGCGCACCTGTCTTGCTCCCACCAGTCCCTGTGTTGCTTCCTGCTCTCCACCCTCTATGATCCCCCCCGTTGCTTCCCCCACCTCCTCACATTTTTTCTTTTTGTTTACTGATCCAACTCAGATCGGGAAAGAAAACGGAAGCAGTTCTTTCGGCATTTTGTAGGTGTTCACTTTCTCGTTGCATGCACCTAGAAAATGAATGTTCTCTGTTTTAGCTATTTTGCAGTACATCATGGTTCAAACATTGGCAAAACCAAAAGCTGCCAAAAACAAGTCCTGTTGGCTTTGCCAATGCTTGTTAATTTATCTAAACACTAGTCTGTCCAGGACCAATAGCTGCCAAAGGCATGGCCTGTTGGCTTTGCCAATGCTTGTTAATGTATCTGAACACAAGGCTGTCCAGGACCAATAGCTTCCAAAGGTATGGCCTGTTGGCTTTTGCCAATGCGTGTTAATGTATCTGAACACAAGGCTGTCCAGGACCAATAGCTGCCAAAGGTATGGCCTGTTGGCTTTGCCAATGCTTGTTAATTTATCTGAACAGTAGTCTGTCCAGAACCAATAGCTGCCAAAGGTATGGCCTGTTGGCTTTGCCAATGCTTGTTAATTTATCTCAAACACTAGTCTGTCTGACCAGAACCAATAGATACCAACGGTAAGGTCTGTTGGCTTTGCCACTGCTTGCTAATGTATCTGAACACAAGGCTGTCCAGGACCAATAGCTGCCAAAGGTATGGCCTGTTGGCTTTGCCAATGCTTGTTAATGTATCTGAACAGAAGGCTGTCCAGGACCAATAGCTGCCAAAGGAATGGCCTGTTGGCTTTGCTAATGCTTGTTAATTTATCTGAACAGTAGTCTGTCTAGAACCGATAGCTGCCAAAGGTATGGCCTGTTGACTTTGCCAATGTTTGTTAATGTATCTGAACACATGGCTGTACAGGACCAATAGCTGCCAAAGGTATGGCCTGTTGGCTTTGCCAATGCTTGTTAATGTATCTGAACACACAGCTGTCCAGGACCAATAGATGCCAACTGTAAGGTCTGTTCGCTTTGCCAATGCTTGTTAGTGTATCTGAACACTAGTCTGTCTGTCCAGAACCAATAGATGCCTATGGTAAGGTCTGCTGGCTTTGCCAATGCTTGTTAGTGTATCTGAACACAAGGCTGTCCAGGACCAATAGCTGCCAAAGGCATGGCCTGTTGGCTTTGCCAATGCTTGTTAATTTATCTGAACACTAGTCTGTCCAGAACCAATAGCTGCCAAAGGTATGGCCTGTTGGCTTTGCCAATGCTTGTTAATGTATCTGAACAGAAGGCTGTCCAGGACCAATAGCTGCCAAAGGAATGGCCTGTTGGCTCTGCTAATGCTTGTTAATTTATCTGAACAGTAGTCTGTCTGGAACCGATAGCTGCCAAAGGTATGTCCTGTTGACTTTGCCAATGTTTGTTAATGTATCTGAACACACGGCTGTACAGGACCAATAGCTGCCAAAGGTATGACCTGTTGGCTTTGCCAATGCTTGTTAATGTATCTGAACACACAGCTGTCCAGGACCAATAGATGCCAACTGTAAGGTCTGTTCGCTTTGCCAATGCTTGTTAGTGTCTCTGAACACTAGTCTGTCTGTCCAGAACCAATAGATGCCAATGGTAAGGTCTGCTGGCTTTGCCAATGCTTGTTAGTGTATCTGAACACTAGGCTGTCCAGATGGTATATAGCTACTCCTCGGGGGACACAGGACTCAGGATGTGAGATTCTAACAACAAGCATATGCAATGCAATAGGTCTCGCAGTTACTAGAGTTTCAGCTATTGGCATTGGAAATAACAATGCCTTTTATTTAGGTTTGTAAAACGAAAACAAAAGTAAAAGGCATTGTTATTTGCAAAGTCAATAGCTTAAACTCGCATAAATGCGAGCCCTATTGCATTGCAAATGCTTGTTTAACACTTGGGATTTCTTTCACACTCACACCACAAATTTATTTTTTCCTATCCACTTCAGAATTTTTTCAGCCACTTTAACATGTAGAGGATCTTTTTTTAGCTATCAGACGGTTTATTTTCAGGATTTCCATTACACTTGAAACCCCATCAGCCATTTGCACATAAGGTGTGTGTGCAAGCCTCCAGTCACACTCAGTGAAAAATTGTCTAGCAAGCGCGACAAAGAATTTTCAATTCTATTAAGGACACGGAGGCGAGGATTATGCTTCTCTATTCTTTACTGACATACACAGCAGCCAATAAACAACTTTAAACTGGCATGAACCCGGAAGGACTACCCCCTTCCTGTATATGTACCAATCACAACACAGTCCCCGACATAAGAATGTCCGATAATATCTGAACTTCCTCTTTCTTTGCCTTTGTCTTTAACCATTCAACCAAACTGGAAAACTTCACATGATGTGGAGCCTTGTCCGAAGTGACCTCCTCCGTCATGTCAACGAACCGCACTCTGTCGATACCGAAACCTCAGACTCAGGTCTGTTTGTTCTGTTCACCTGAAATGGAAACTGATATTGTAATTTCCATTCGAAACAATGACACTGTATTAAACCTTCAGCATTACAGGGCGGGTACAAGATCTTAGCAGTAACACAATATTGTTGTTCATATTAAAGCTTGGGTGGGATAATCCTCGCCTCCGTGTCCTTAATAGAATTAAAAATTCTTTGTCGCGCTTAATAGACAATTTTTCATTCTATGTCAGTCCACGGAGGCACCGATTATGCTAGTTTAAAGTTGATTCACCACCACCGAAGCTACATCCACAATAGGTTTATGGTAAAACGTTTTGAATGTGGAATCAGCCGACCAGTCCGCCACAGTCATTATATCTTGCAACCGAGAACCCGCCCCAAAAGACTTTGAGGCCATAGCTCCTCTAACAGAATAAGCTCCAAAAATGGAAATATCCACCCCAGCAAGACCCAGTAACCAAGTGACCCACCTTGCCAGGGTTGCAGATGTGACCGGGCGAAAAGGTCTCTGAAGAGCAATCAATAATTGTCCTGACACATCAGATCTAAATTCCCTAGTACAATCCTCATAAACCTTCAAACACTTGACAACACACAGTTTGCTGTGATGAGGAAAAGCAGGGTATGTAATACACAGAGAATGCGTTTTAGTATGTCTTAACCTCTTCGGTGCCCGTGACGAGCTGGACTCGTCATGGGCTGCGGTGGCGCTGTGCCCATGACGAGTCCAGCTCGTCACAAACCCCGCCCGCTAATGTAACGGCCGGCACAGGGCGGGGAAAGGGGCGGGCACCGAAGGGGTTAAAATCGTAAAGGAAACTCCCGAAGGAGTAAATACTCTACCTGCCAAATCCAAGGCCCGCACATCCGACACTCGTCTACATGAGATTAGACACAGCAAGACTGTCAATTTTGCTGATAATTGTTTCCTAGACAAAGCTTCATTATTCGGCCAGTTCCTCAAAAAACGCAGTACCACCGAAACGTCCCAAAGTACGGTGTAGTTAGTTTGAGGAGGATTCACTAAACGAATACCTCGCACCACCTTGCAAACCAAAGGGTGTTCCCCCACCGGTCTGCCTTCCACATGCGGATGGCCCGCCGAAATTGCCGATCTAAAGTTATTCACCGTCCGGTATGCCAAGCCGGATATGGCTAGTTCCGACAAAAAAATCACAATCAGATGAATGTCGGATCCCACGGGATCACTATGTCGCTCACCACACCAACTAACCCATCGCTTCCAAGCAGATTCGTATCGTTTGTGTGTGGATGGTGCCCAAGCCTGCGATAAGAAAAAGAGAGTGTCTTGCGAAACTCCCGGCACCTGCCAGCGACGCCTGAAAGTCTCCAGGCCATGAGAACCAACTGGTTCTGCAACACTAACGGATGTCGAAGCCCCTGCGGGTCCGTGAGAATGTCCGTAAATGATCGAAGTCGAACCGGAGGCGCACAAGCCAATGTCATGGCGGTTGGGAACCATGCTTGTGCTTTCCAACAAGGAGTAACCAGAACAAGTTCTGCTTTCTGTCTGCGAAGTTGTGCCAACACCCTTGGGATCATGGCAAATGGTGGAAAGGCATATAGAATGCCCGTCATCCACGAGTGAAGAAAGGCGTCCGAGCCGACCGCTAGAGGGTCCGGCCGCCAACTGTAGAACCGTGGAAGCTGACTGTTGAGTCTGGACGCAAACAGGTCCAATACACAAGGGCCCCACTTGAGGTTCAACGCCTTGAATCTGCTGGGATGCAGCCTCCAATCGCTGCTGTCCCGCAAATGTCGTGAATTCCAATCTGCAATCACGTTGGATGACCCGGGAATATACTCCGCCGTCACCACCAGACGATGGTCCAGGCAATAATGCCAGAAGTCCTTGGCTATCTCCGCCAAGAGGCAAGATCTGGTCCCTCCGTGCCGATTTATGTATCGCACCGCGGACACATTGTCCATGCGGAGGAGAATGCAACAAGAAACCTTCTGAGGGGCCAGAGTACGAATCGCAAATGCTCCCGCAAGAAGTTCTAAGCAATTTATGTGCAATTTCAGTTCCTCCTGAGACCACCGGCCCCCCGTCTCCAGGGTCACACAACGCGCTCCCCAGCCCCATCGACTGGCATCTGATTCTATCACTACATCCGGGCTGGTGGAGAAAATGGCCCTGCCATTCCAGGCATCCATATGGTCTAACCACCAATTGATCTCCGTACAAGCCTCTGCAGAAAGGGTTATCTGTTGCACACACGAGAGACCCTTGCGTAAATGCAAAATTTTCAATCTCTGAAGGGCCCTGTAATGCAATGGTCCCGGAAAGATCGCCTGAATGGATGCAGCCAAAAGGCCTACCAGGCGAGCTAGCGTCCGTAATGATATTGTCGGAGAGGCAAGCGCTCTCCTCAATTCCTTCCTGATTGCCACTCTCTTCTTCAGAGGAAGCAGTAGCTGACTCGTGAGAGAGTTGATTTGAAATCCCAAGAAATCCATTGATTGCGATGGGATCAAAACCAACTTCTTTAGATTCAGCAGGAAACCTAGTTCCTGCAACAGTCGGATCGTCCAAGAAAGGTGCCTTACCAAGAGTTCTTTCGACTGTGCCATAATTAGAATGTCGTCTAGATAAATTAGCAGACGCACCCCCCGTTCTCTCAACCATTGCACCACCGGTCTCATGAGTTTGGTGAAACACCAAGGGGCGGAAGACAGACCAAAGGGCATCGTGGAAAACTCGAACCACTGGCCGCGCCAGAGAAACTGGAGAAACCGTCTGTGTGGCGGGAATATTGGAACCGCCAGATAGGCGTCCTTCAGGTCTAAGCGAACTAGCCAATCGTGTTCTAAAAGGATGTCCCGCAGTAAATGGATGCCCTCCATTTTGAAGTGGCGATACACCACCCATGCGTTGAATTCCCTGAGATTCAACACCAAGCGAAACCCTTTTTCCTTCTTCGGAACCAAGAAAATAGTGCTTACAAAACCCCGAGAGTGGGGAGTAGACCTCACAATCGCGCCTTTTTGGAGTAACGCTTCCACTTCCCTGTCGATGAAACTCTGTTCTAGTAGGGAAAAATGTAGGGAGCCGGGCACCTGACTCTGTTTCGGAGTGGCGTAGAACTCTATGTGGAAGCCCTGCACTGTTTGTAAAACCCAGGGATTGAACGTAATCTCTTGCCACCTGTGAAGGAACAACGCAATACGACCTCCCACCATGCACTGTGTGGTATTCAAAATCTTTACCAGAATTTTGTTGCCCTCTGTAGACTCCTCTGTGGCCTCGACCTCGTCCTCCCCGATTGCGGGAGGGGTAAAACTGCGGTTTCTGACCACCTCTGCCTCTTTGCTCAGCACCTCGGGAGGTCTGGTTATAACCTCGGCCGAACCCTCGACCTCTAGAGTGTCCGGCCCATCAAAAACACCAGTGTGGAAGACCTTCTTGATGTTTGCCTGCGCCTCATCTAGTGCCGAAAACGTGGCCACGTATTTGCCCATTTCTTTGACAAATTTGTCGCCAAACAGCATGCCATTGGCCATGGAACCCGGTTCAGTCGTGGCCATCTCCGCCAGTTGAGAGTCAATGCGCATTAAGAAGGATCGCCTCCTTTCCGTTGAAAGCGCCACATTGGCATTGCCCAAAAAACACAGGGTCCGTTGAGCCCACTCCATAATATCCGATGTGTCCAACGGAACGTTTTGGTTCTTGGCGTTGACCGCCGCATCCAATATTTTGGTAAGGGGGCCCGAAACATCCAACAGTTTATCTTGGCACCCTCGCCAGGCTCTATCCAAACCCTTTTTAGGGTTCTTCGCGAATTTTCGCATAAACGTAGCCATGTTCGGATCCAACTCTGGCGTGTCAGCCACCTTGCCAGTCAGCGAGGGTCTCGGGCATTCCGACCTTAAGGTGGCGCGCACCTCTTTCTCAAAACCCTGTCGTAGGTTTACCCCCACATAATGGGCCACCTCCGGACAAGGTACCCACTCAGAGGACCGAGGGTGTATAAGGCTCTGGGGATCAAATAATAGATTTTTGGGAGCCTGACTGTCATCTGCCTTATAAGCAGTATGTTTCGACTTTTTTGTTTTCTTTTTGGGCCTCACCGACTCCACCTCCGAGCCAGAGGTGTCTGCAGTAGACGGAAAAGATTCATCAGTGGTATAGGAAGCCATGGAACCATGGTCTTTCATGACGTTTCTGGCCATGCGCGCCAAAACCTGGGCAGAAGACTGCGAACTCTCCGTGCCACTATGATGAGTTTTCATCTTCCTCTTGCCATACTTGTGGAGAGGTTTAGTAAAAGGCTTCAGAGCTTTTATCAAGGCTTTGTTAACTGAACCCTGGACGTGGGTATCCAGGGCTTCAACCAAATTCTCCTCCAATTGTTCAGGCTCCTCATATTCCTCATATTCATCACACTCTACCCACTGATTATCCTCTTCGGCGTAGTACGCCATTGCTTCAAGCAGAGAGGTCTGGAGGAGATTCAAGGGGGGGAGCAGCCCAGGGGTCTGTCAGAACTTATCCCTAAATACTTCACAGAAAAACGAAACCCAAGCTAAAAGTTCTGAAAAAAGACTGTTCAAGGTGGAAGGAGTAACCCCTTATAAGCTCCCCTAGAGCAAAGCTCTATGCCGGTAACACGCTCCGGTCAGCGTTAGATTTATGAGGCCAGAGATGTATGCAGTCTCTGCACGTTATGCGCGAAGGGCCGTTAACTCGTAATGAGAGAAAAACGGCTCTTCGCACACACACACAGCGTCCGGGGCAACGACGCGACCGCTCTCTGAGCACGAGCGTGTCGTGTCTGCCTCCTCCTTCTCCACCGCCCCCTAGCGAACGTAGTAATCAAAAACTAAGCGCGCGCTGTCACTACACGACATCCCCTGAGGGACCGGAGCCAAGAAAAAACACCTCAGAAATTCTCACAATGGCCGCGCCATAAACTACCACAACAGTAAAACAATCCTGAATACATATAAACACCAGCGGTAATACCATCAATACAATAACTTCCCCACAATTTTTTACCACATAGATAAAAGGTAATGGAAAAGCACTTATCTGCTGCTGCAGCAGCAAAGAAAGAGGAAGTTCAGATATTATCGGACATTCTTATGTTGGGGACTGTGTTGTGATTGGTACATATACAGGAAGGGGGTAGTCCTTCCGGGTTCATGCCAGTTTAAAGTTGTTTATTGGCTGCTGTGTATGTCAGTAAAGAATAGAGAAGCATAATCGGAGCCTCCGTGGACTGACATAGAATTCCTGGTTCATATTACAGGTGACCACAGACTACACTTCCCGTCACCCAATTCTACTTTGCAGTCATGGGCATCCTAGATGTCTGTCCAATAGCCTGGCTCCGATTTTCACAGAAAGCACAGAAACGCAATGCCGTTTTAAAAGCGCCAAACGGTTTGAATTACGAATATTGTATGTGCGTCTCATTTCTGGCTATTCATCTGGGTGTGTGATCTCTTTCGTAAGCCCCCTACTGTTCCACCTTTCCGGGAGCAAGTAACCTGCTTGGCACCCGCGAAGGGGCTAGCGGAGCGAACAGTCTTACTTACTGAGCCTAGTTTCCTAGATTCCAGTCTGCCCTCAATGATGGTGGACGCGGCCTCTATCCCAGGCGCTTCTCTCCCTCCCCAGTGGCAGCTGTACTTACAACAGCACCGGGAGCAGACTTAGACCAGCTGGACCTTCACAGAAAGCTGCGCCTGCAACCCTCCAGCGGTGAGGAAGGGTTGGGCGTATTTATTTGTGTGATCCCTTTACAGGGCCGGCTCTAGGACGGTGCGATCGGTGCCACCGCACCGGGCATTGACTTTGGGTGGGGGCGTCATTTTTTAAAATGTATATGATCATTTTAGGAGCATCTGCTGCCGCGTTCCTGGCCTCCATCAATTTCCAGACATCCATTAAAATGTCAAGATAACTCTGGTGATTAATCGTCTTTCTGGAAAGAGACCGGAGGTTTGTCTTGGGGAAGTTTTGATTCATACTGAGATAGCGCAGAGGGTTAAAATGCCTGCTGCTAAGAATGTGTACTATGCAGATAACAAAGCGCATATGATGTAAATAGGTCAGTGGGTTACTGCTTCTGTAAGAGAGCTCCTTTTGTAACTTGTAGTTTTTAAATTAAAATCCTAATATAGAACATTGAGCTATTACCTGTCATCAAAGAGCTGCATTTAAACTGCAAGGTCTATATTAGTTACATGTTTATGCCCAGTCTTTCATTATCCTAATCTTGTGAAAAGGGCTCATTTGGGTAGAAAACAATTCTTATTATTAACCCCTTCAGTGCCCGCCCCTTTCCCCGCCCAGTGCCGGCCGTTGCATTAGCGGGCGGGGTCTATGACGAGCTGGACTCGTCATGGGCACAGCGCCACCGCGGCCCATGACGAGTCCAGCTCGTCATGGGCACTGAAGGGGTTAAAGAGAACGCCTAACAATAATGTTATGTTTTGAATTCTGAATTTGTGCTTTTCCAGAATAAGGACTCAAACTATATTGTCTACCAGTATAGATGACATGTCACTCCTACACTACACCTTGTACTCCTGTCTGATGTCACATTTCCTATACACTGATTTACACTGTCTCTGTGCAATGTGTGTGTGATGTAAAGTGCTGCGACACCTTACACTGGTATGAGTGGCGCTATACAACTAAATGAATCTGAGGGACAGTGGTTATGGAGACTTGAGGGGCACTGTTAAAGGGAGCGAGTGAGGGAATCCGTGGCATAGGTGGTCATTGGAGGGGCGCCAACAGACAGTGTCGCACAGGGCGCCACCTGTCCCTTTGCGATCATCGTGGACGACAAAACCATTTGATTTATGTTTCGGGCATATGCTTAGGGAGGTGAGGAGTACTGGCTTCTCTTTTCCCGTGCTTAAATCGGATATATGGCTGCCAGGGCCTGGAAAAGGGTGGGGTCTGAAGGGTTTCTCGTTCGTGTGCCAGTCTATGAGAGAATACTATTGTGCCCTCTGGTTAAGCGGGTGTTCGTTTATGGAGTGCTTTTAGTGGGATTAAAAAGGATTTGGGGGGGGGGTCGACGGCGGTGAAGTTTCTTGAAGGGGCCGTGGCTGAAAAAGCATAGAATAACCAAGTGCCTCCCTTGCCGGCAGCCCAACCTCATGCTTAAAAACCTTTCTTATATCATTACATTAATCCTTGCAACCTAAGTTGTTGTGCGAAACCACTTATTTACATGGTAGAGAGGGGTGGATGGATGAATGCATGTATGAATGGTTGACTGAGGTGGTTGGAGCACGGATTGAAGGATGAATTTGTGGGGAGAACTCATGTATTGCTATAACTATGACGGACTCTACTCGTGCATCCATTCCTTGATCGACCACCGTTCTATTGACAGATCACCTGCTTCAACTATATCCTTCTATCCCAATGTTTAATTATGAGCTGACATATGCATCCTTTCGTTTTCAGTCGATTCATTCACCTCCACACCTATCTATCCAACTCGCCATGTCTCTGTTCATTCATTCATCTACTCATACACACACGCAGACATGCCTACCTTTTCCATCGCTTCTCACATGCATCCATCTATTCAGCTACCTACCCACCTGCCCAAGTATCACATCCCCCACCCAGGTGTCATTTATGCTATAAGGAGTCCATTACGCATCCAGTTATTCATCCTTCTAGCGCCATTATTGTGCAGCATTACTGCCCTATTAGCACTAGGACGCTTGCTATGGGTTTTAAGAATGTGCAAACACCCTGGCATAGAAACGTTTTGGCTACACCTAGACGATGGAGCCCTTCTGTCGTAGTTTGATTTTATTTTGTTGGATGGTCGGCAGACAATGGCACAGGTCAGTCCACTGGGAATTTTCAGTTAGCTGAAGGGAAAAGCTCCACGTGTCATACATTTGTTTGTAGAATGTCACTCGTATGTACAATTATACTATGGAAATGTTTATCTGAAAACATAGAAGCTATGAGTTTCTTGTTGCTCAAAGGTTGTCATTTTTGATATTTTTATGTTTCCCTTATTTTCATTGCTTGATTTTGCTCGTGAGAAAGTCACTCATAGTCGTCAAATGTCACTCATATTTACACTAAAATTATGAAAATGTCACACATGGCAATCTGAAACCTTGGTAGCTATGCTTTACCTGCTTGAAGACTTTCTTCTCCAAGGGTCAGATTTCATCAGATTTTGTCCGCAGCCAGTGATCGGATTACTGGCAGCAGGAATTGGCCGGGGCATTTATTTTGTTGTTGTTGCAGTTTTGAGGTTGGTATCACAACATTACATTGTAAAGGAAACTGCTCATTTGTGCATTTTTAAGCATTTCAAAGCTAGCTTGGCTTTCTTAAATGTACTGTTAACAGCTTGCACGCCGGGCCTCTTGTGAACATACACTACGCTCTTCCTGCTCATTATGCACACACTTTGCATCGAGTCCTGTGGTCTTAACTAAGTAGCACACGCCTGTTACCTGTACATGTGACGTGATCCCCGGGGGCTCTCGCTGTGCGTAAACTCAATCCTCGACCGGCCAGTGGATGCAAGCAAGACTCTAGTGCAATGAGCACCCATCCCGTCACTGCACCACACAACCCCCCCAACCTGGATGCCCTACTCTAATAATCCTCCATAGTCCCACCCACAGTACTAAATAGCTCAATTCAGAAATTGCTGGTAACCACCTGCTCTGCATGCCCAAAGAAACATCCATCTAGACCACTGTTTTCATAGTTCTTCTCTCTCCCATTTTCTATCCCTCCTCCACTTACATCCGATGCTACCAGATCTTTTTTGCTCTTACCCTAAGCTTAGATCATATATAGAGGCACAACTACATAAATATTCAAGGCCAAAGAAACCTGACAGAAACTCCCAGTCTTCCCAGCTTCCTCTATCTCTCAAACACTGCCTCGTGTTCACCTCTGTCTTTTCTCCTGGTAAGGTTTGAAGGTGGTGGGGTTGGGAGGGTGGAGAGTAGAGCAGCAACGGCTCCTCCATAGTGGCAAAGGATCGTCCCCCACCCCCCTCCCCCTGCTAAAAGCCAGCAGATGAACAATAAAATGATGATAAAACAATTTATCATTTTATTTTTCCTTGGCTAGGCCAAGTGGCCTGAGTCTATGGCAGGGCCATCCTCTAGGGACAATAACAGGGAAGGAGTGGTGGGCACTGTTAGTTCGCTTGTTGGTTTGGCCGGCCAACCTAGGACGGCCAAACCAACATGCACACTTATATTTCTCTAACCCAGCTGTGTTATATTTCCAGGTACAGAAAAGCCACAGACTCCTATGCCTTAGTGAGCGTTAAACCAGTCCGCTCAGGCCAATCCTGGTGATGCTGTCATGCTGAGTAACAGCATGAGAGCAGCTTCGGGATTGGGTGTGCAGTCTGGGAGCTGGACTGCGCTCGTGGAAGAAGCTGGTCAGCGGCAGGTAAGTCCTTTTTGTCAGTTTTTTTAAATATTCGCTGCCCTACCACTTTCTATTGAAAGCAGCCACCACTGGAGTAGAGGCTTCGACATAGAAAGTTCTAATACCAAATATTATTGAGTTTAAATAGATGAACCAATAAAAGATTTGTGTATGCTAACTCATACTGTACCTCAGCTGCTAGCATTCTCATTTACTTCATTCTTCCTGATGGTCCTATCAAAAAGATTGTAAATGTTTACACGGGTGTGGAGTCACTCATGCTTTCATTCACACCTACAGTTTTCACATAACAAGGTCTCTCACCACTGCAGTGTACAGTTATCCCTGCACTCCCACTCCTACTTGCTGCTCTCATGCTCTCCTGTTTCAAACCCTCCCCCAGGCCGTGTCATTCTCTCCCAGCTGTCTCCTGCAGTCTACCCAAAGGACTCGCGTCCACTTCTCTCAGGAGTACTAATCGGGGAACTGCTGCTGTCTACGTGAGGGGAAAAGCAAGGCAGCCTGGAGCACCATTTGGCGTCGTGACAGCAGTAAAAGGTAATCTAGCAAAAAATGTAAGGCTCTGTGAGTGCCTGAGGGAGTAGTGTTGCTCCCATTGCCAACACTGGTGATATGCTGACCCTCACATAATGGTTTTTCTTGGCAACTAGGAAACCATTGCATGATACCCAACCTTTGGAAAACTTTTGCCCAGTCACAAAAAGGGTCATTCTTGGCCATATGTGAGCACGCATGATATGTTGGCTACCTCTGGTAAAATGCTGGGTTGGGTATAATGGTAGGAATTCCTGTCCTGTTGTTGGCTTCCATGATATGATGGTGCCTGTCTTTCACATGTGCAAAGTGGTGATTGGTCGTAGGGTTTTGTATTTTATTTTTTTATGTTTTATTGGTACCACAGTGGCTACTGCGCTGGGTACCCTAGTACCAGGCACTGATTCCGGGGTACCTGTGACCCAATCTTCTTATTTTTTGTTTTTACCTGTTTTGAATTAAAGTGGGGTGTCCCAAAGGCATGCCTATCCTGGCCCCTATGTGACCTTTCATGTTTTTATTTCCCCCTTCAGGACTAGAGGATTGAGATGGCTGACCCAACATTCTCATTTTTGTGGCCAGTCAATCACGGTCCACCCTTCCACTTTGAATGGGCCATCACTCACCCTGACATTCTGCCGTGAGGGGAACGGCCTGTAAGGGGGCGTACTCAGACTCCTGTCAGCAATCACCCAGCCCGCCGTGAGGGGAACGGCCGCTTGGGACAACATCTACCAGCAAGCCAGTGCCCAGCCCAGGCGCTTGCCTTAGACATCATCAGGCAGCGCCAAGGGGAGCATAAAAGCCCTGATAGCTCTCCGCAGCGCGGGATGCTCTTTGAAAGCCTCAGATTTTGCATCACTCACCCTGACATTCTGCCGTGAGGGGAACGGCCTGTAAGGGGGCGTACTCAGACTCCTGTCAGCAATCACCCAGCCCGCCGTGAGGGGAACGGCCGCTCGGGACAACATCTACCAGCAAGCCAGTGCCCAGCCCAGGTGCCTGCCTTAGACGTCATCAGGCAATGCCAGGGGGAGCATAAAAGCCCTGATAGCTCTCCGCAGCGCGGGACGCGCGCAGGCAACGCCCGGGCGAAGCCCGGGCCAAGGGCGGGCCCGTCCTTGCCCGTCATAGCCCGGAATAGGCTGGGCTGGGCCACGGTATTTGGCCCCCTCTAAGCAACAAGGGACTCTTGGTGTGGACACAGGAGAGCAAAGGTACTGTGTTTAATGATCACCGTATAACACCGGCCCACCCCTGTTGTCTGCCAATCTGTCTGTTCAGGCTGGAAGGTTGGCATTTTGTAATTACAAGTGAACTATTGGTCAAATCATTTACGGTGTTTTGACTGCAAATCATGAATAAGGCGAAGGCTAAATTGGGGAATAGGGTGGCAGGTATACTGGATGCTTTTATTACCAGAGCCAATATGGTTTTAACTCAGGAAATAAATAAAACAGAACGTAGACTCTCCTTGGACCTTCAAAGTTCAATTTCCAGGTTATCGCTAACCCCTGAATTCCTCCCCTTATTGCAACCCAGTGTCGTAGAAGATTCCCCTGCTAATACATCGACATCCCAGCCTCCAAAAGAGAAGGTTATCTCTCCTTCAAAGGAACCCACGATAGAGAATAATGGTATGAGGACTAGGGGGAAACAGGTCAAAGCTAAAACAGTAAAAGTTAACATCATTACATCGAAGGGACGACGGGAAAACAAGCAAGTGGGTGTACAGGGTAGAACGGATGGGACAACATGCAACAAACAGATCTCAGAGATAATCGAACCTGAAACCAGCCCCCTGGGAAATCAAGCATCTAAGTGTGATCAGCCCATGGGCCAGATTAAGGAATGTAGCTTGGTAAACCTAGAAACCATGTTAACAAAGCTACTGGACCCAATTTTGAAGAAGCTTAACAATATAGAAGATAGGTTAGCTTTACTAGAGGGGAGCTGTGGCTGTAAAACTACTGTCAGACAAGCCAATCAGTCTAACAATATAGCGGAAGCGCTACCAAATGGCACTCCCAGGGTCTCTAAGAAGGATCAGAATGGGGTACAAAATGTTGACATATGCAAACCCAGAGAGGCTCCTGTTAATTTAGTTTCTCATCCCAATTCACCTATCGACACTACGTCCTCTTTGGGGCCCCCAGAAGCTAGCAAACCCAACAGCACTATGGACAAAGCAGGGAGAACGCGGGAGGGGGATGTGCATGTTCAATACCTCCAGGGAACCCAGACATTTGATTTACCAATGGAGTCTACCCCATACACATTAATTCTGGGAAATGTTCCCCAACTAAAGGAAGGGGCTAAAGAGGATTTTGATAAACTTAAAAACAAATTAAACCAATGGTTTACCAACAATATATATATGGGTCACGATGTCATCAGATATATAATAATGGCTCGTAGAGTTAGCTGGATCGGTAACAGGGCAAAATCGTGTCAAGGTGACTGTATAGTTGTAAACTTTGACAACCCATGTTCCGCTGAGAAGATACTGCAGGTGACCCAAAAGCGTTATCTGGGACCCAGCTCTAACATAGTTATTTTACCCCTGGGCTATTTTTATACTCAAGACCCTCGTAGGTACAGGTTTGATACTTGCCGTAGAGTGTACACAAGTACAAGGGACCCTATGGAACAGAATTTTCAACATCGAATCCCTCCCCGTCTTCACCCTTCCAGGGACATGGTCAGAGCTCACCTTACTCCAAGATTAGAATTAAGAAATAGATTCTTACTTTTATCTGACATGGAAGAGTGTGACTGACTAAACCCTCAGCCAAGAAGCGGAACAAGTCCACACACCTTTCCACAGGACCCTATTAAAGAGGTAGTAATAGACAGTTGGCCAATTCCTAGTAACAACATCTTATCATGGAACATCGCAGGGCTGGCCAGGAAAAGTAACGATCCACTCTGGCTTGCTTTTGTCAGACCGTTCAAGATCATTAGTTTACAGGAAACGTGGGCATTGGACTGTAATCATTATTTGGATGGTTACAAGGTTTTTTTTGTCCCGGCCTCCCCTTCGGTTAGTGGCAGACCTAAGGGAGGGTTGGTAACCTATATCTCTCTTGATATTAAATGTGAGGCCCGTTTGATTCCACATTCACATCCAGGAATCCTGGCGTTAACATTAAGGAGGGGGAGGTCTGAATGGGGTTTAATACATTTTTATAACTCCCCGACTACCCCAGAGGAAGGTGGTAATATCAAAACATTGGTTAATTTTATAAGAAAACATATGGCCAACAAACTACATAACCTGATAATAATGGGGGACTTTAACATCCACCCCTGTGGCAACCCTAACACCACCTGCCTAGCCAACTTAGGTTGTCCGCGCTTAACAGGCTTACATTTCGAACACACGATGCAAGGAGAGGAACTTAACAATTTGTTGAGTGATATCGACATGGGGGTGGCTATGTCGTATATGAGCCCTGCTACAATATTCCCGATCCCAACGTTCAAAGGTAAGGGGAGGGGCACCTTTATCGATTATATTCTTATTTTGGCATCTCTAGCCCCCCTTTTAGTGGGATTTACCATCACAATTAATGAACATAGTGACCACAACCCGCTGTCAGTTCACCTTGGTGGTATGTTGACTGATCTTACTTGCAATACGCCAGGAACAGGCTCACTAAGTACCACAGATGGTAAGAGGAGGCTAAGGTGGTCTCACATATCACCTGATGCCTTTAATAATAATGTAAAGGCCTACTGCGCCGGTGAAATAGTTACCTGCACTACTAATGGAGTAACTGCAAGTAGTGTCCTGGATGCATTCTCTAATATGTCCGGAAAAATAAGCGAGTTATTGACAGGAAAGTCAGGACATAGAATCACCTTGGGCCCCAAATGGTTTGATACCAATTGTACTAAAGCCGCAAAACGGTTAAGAGAAACACTGGCTAAAAACCCTAGAAACATGTTTGTAGTGCGTTCCCTGAGAAGGGAGTATAGAAATGCCCTTGCAACTCGCAAGGCTCTGTTAAAGGACAAAGCCTGGGAGGAACTAATAGACAGTAGTACCTTGAAAGATAGCGCTAGATTCTGGAAAGTCGTTAATGGTCCCTTGTTCCACCAGGAGGGGGGAGATGGCCTGGTGGCACATATAGGAGAAGGGGACTGGGTTCATCACTTCAAACTAATGTTTGATAGCCCGGCTGAGTCTAGTAATGTGTTATTAAGTCTTGGGGATATATCAACCATAGCTTTTACCCAACCCGAGATCCTAGACGGAATCTTGGGTTTGACTAGTAACAAAGCCCCTGGCCCAGACGGGATCCCACCTGACCTATTTAAATCAGACCCTAGTTTCTGGGCATCTATCCTCCACCCTGTTTTCAATGCGGCTACGATAGAAGGGTGCCCGACTTCTTGGACATTGTCAACAATAGTGCCCATATTTAAGAAGGGCAATAGAAGTGATACTAGCTGCTATAGACCGATATCACTTATTGATTCGGTTGTTAAGGTAATGGGGCGAGCTATTTTAAACAGATTGAAGGACTGGGCAGACAATAATAAGTTGTTATCAGATTGTCAGTACGGCTTTCATCAAGGGCGTTCGACCACCACCCAGTGCCTCAATTTGTATTTGCTGCTTAACAAATACACCGTGGTGTACCGCGGTTCAATACATCTCGCCTTCATGGACCTATCATCGGCGTTTGATTGTGTCAACAGATCTAAACTATGGCAGTCCATGGAGGCGAGAGGGGTAGACAGGGGGCTGATATACTTCTTAAGGGATTTACATTCCTCAACCCGGGCTAATGTTAGGTACAGTAAGGACCTGAAAGTAACAAATGATTTTCCAATTAAGAAAGGTGTAAGGCAGGGCTGCATCATGGCTCCTTTTTTATTTAATTTTTATATAAACGATCTTGAGAGCACCCTGATAGAGACAGGTGCAGATTTCCCGCGTATAGATAAACGGGGTATTCCCGTTTTGCTATACGCGGATGATGCTGTACTAATAGCTAGGACAGAATTAGGGCTTCAAACCCTGTTAAACTCATTTTATGAGTTTATGAAAAACCTAGACTTAAAGATTAACAGCACTAAGTCTTTCACTATGAGACTGGGTAAGTGTACCAGAAAGGCTTTCCAGTTTAAAATAGGGGTTGACATAATTCCTAGTACCAGGGAGTTCTCATATCTAGGAGTTCTGTTCAATGATAAGCTAAAGTGGGAGGTGGCGATACACAAAAAAAAGGGGGAGATGGCCAGGGCAAATGCTGCAATCTTTAATTTTGCTTCAAAACTGGGTAAGAAACCGACGGGGCCATGCTTCAGGTCTACAGTGCCAAGAGTGTTGCCATAGCAACCTATGGTAGTGAGCTGTGGGGACGCGGTGTAACGAAACCTTTACAGATCGAGGAAAACAAGTTTCTAAAAAGATTATTATGTGTCCCGCAAAGTACTCCGAGCCTGGTGGTTCATGAAGAATTGGGAGCACCTTACATAGCCGACCAACTATCACTGCGCCCCATGCTCTTTTGGCTACAGTGCTGGCTTAACCCGGACATTCCCCTGACCCGTGCTATACTTAAGGACTGCTTGGCATTAGAGAACATGGCACGAATCCTCTGGTTTAATTACATCAAAAAGGGATTTGAACAACTGGGAAGGGGTTCCTTATTTATCAACCCTGAAGAAATCCTCAAGAATGATATTCCATTATTCAAAATCGCTTTCCTGAATCATAGGAGGCAGGAAAGGGAGGGGATCGAGCTCATGAAACCAAGTGTCCGGGCTTTTATGCCACTAATTACGACCCCCACTGCTGAGCCCTACCTATTGTCCACTCTCACCTCACATGAAAAATTTTTGCTAACCAGGTTCAGATGCAACACATTTCACTTTTTATTGGTAAGACCAAAAGGGGGAACTAGAGGTCAGTTGTTACCAGCATGTGACTGTAACGGGCAATCGCCGCAAAATATAGAACACTTTATGTTTTTTTGTACTTTTTATTCAGTCCCAAGAAAAACCTTCCTGATTCCAATTCTAAAAAAATTGAATTTTATTCAAGTTAAACCTGCTTTAATGTTTTTACAATTATTGAACATGGACTGTACATATTTTATTGTCCGTTTTTTAAAATCCACCTTGAAATCTAGAATGGATATGGATTATTAAACATTCTGATAGGACTTGATTCTTTTATCTTGGATGTATATTTAAATCTGTGCCGTTTGTGCCTTTTTATGAATTTATATTCTAAATTCGAAATTAAGTATTTTGACTGACTGACTGGGCCAATTGCAGATTATCTGGCACCAATGGTAGTTATTTTTAAGTTTTAACTGCTGTTTACCCTAACTTAACATGTACATTTGTAATGCACATGTTCAGTGAAAAGGTATCTTGTTGCTGATTAATAGATGTTTATTGTTACCCAACTCAATGGTTCTCATTTTATCAACCTCAGGATAAAAGGCTGAGTGGATTGGGATATGAACCCGTTGCAGTGAGGTCATTTATAGACTCCTACAGTGGATGCATTAGTCCACAAAGACAAGAGACCAGCTCATCATGATCTCAATTTTGATGCTAATTTCTCAAAACAGATTTACACCAAATAACCAAAAGCGGGTTTTCTCTATAAAGTTCTAACATGTTGCTGATCAATTTTGGTATAATTTCTGCATAACTTTCCACGATGAAGCCAAAGTGATTGTTTAAAAAAAAAAAAAATGTTTTTAATGAAACGGTACCGAGGCTATTAAAGAAAGGAAAAAATGCCCTTCCTATGGAAACTCTGGCCAAGCTAGAACTAAACTGTTGTGACTGTGTAATAAATTTATGATACTCACCACTCAATATGCCAGAATATGGTGTATGGTTAGTGAAACTCAACCACACATTCTGTCCCTGTTTATGCTAAAGAAGTTGAATTCACAATGTTATGTGCCTATTTACAAATTACTTTTTTACATTAGTAAATCACTTATATCTCTTTGTCAATTATTACAGCTATTTGTCAGATTGCCCTGCTACTGGTCTGAAAAATAAGAACATTTCAAGGTAAGAATGGTTGCTAAAAAGGTAAGTGAAACTCATATTTTAAAACCAAGTGAGTAGCAGCAACTTTGACCACATAACCCAAAACACCTAATTCTCTGGCACTTTCCCTTTGTACTCCTCACCTGCATATCTCTGAAATAAGTTTGTTTACCAAATGCAGACCCCTAAAAAAATAAATAAGAAGAAATGCCTACTGCATTGTAGGCCAGTTGAAATACTAATCGGCAGTCATTAACAAAACTACTCAATATCCCTCTGTTTTGCCAGACCCTACTCAAAGCCACTGTGCTTCTTGCTCACTATACCACCCACTCACAACACATCCTAGTAACACTACTCACCACTAAACATTTTTCTTCTTATTCGTGTGGTGTTTTTTTGCGAAGATCATTTTATCTGTTAGTAAATAGATCCGCTTGATTGCAGTATTCACCACGCTTTTGAATCCAAAATACGTTACTGGGGTAAGCCAGGCCTCCTCTAGCTGTAATGCTGACAAAGATTCCTTCAGGATTGTCGTAGTTGAATTAGCTAGTCTTGCTTGATTTTCAATCTCAACCCAACAGTGGTGGGCTAGGGTGTTGTCTTCTGCCTCCCTCATCCTCCAATAATACTTTACTAAGGCACCTTGTCTGGCCATGATCTGAATAATGTTTTTAAAAAAATAAAATTTTGTCCGAATTCTAAACAAATTTGTTCCTGTGAAGTGTGTAACAGTATTAAGAACAGTCTTTTGAAAAATGTAGATTATGCTGTATTTAATATTGTAGCATCTTTAAAGTATTCAGGATTTCTGAGCCATACGAGATGGAAGATAGAAATTTTGCGGCGATCACTTTTAGCAGATGACCGGTAGAGCAACCTATGAGCTTTTTCCTCAATTTTTAAGGCAAATAACCGTTGTTTAGCTTTCGTGCATCCTTGTTCCACGTGTTGCTTAAAGTTGAGCTTGCAATCTAGCTGGAAGCCTAGATATTTATAGGAAGCTACCCGGGCCAGCGATTGTTCGCCCAATTTCCAGGAAAAAGTGTGCGTTTTCAATATTTTATTATGTTTAGAAAAACACATGACTTTTGTCTTTTGATGATTAATTGTGAGTTGGTTCAAGGTGGTATAGGCTCCTAGTCCCGTAATCAATTTCTGCAAAGGAGTTTGTGCTAGCAACACAATGTCATCTCCTTTTTGGAGGCACGGTGTCGGTATTTTGCCCAATTTTGGGGGGTCAGCTGGGATTAACTGGAGGCACTTATCGAGATCGGAGGTGTAAATGTTAAGCAGGCAAGGTGCTAAAACTCAACCTTGTTTTAGCCCGTTTAATGTTGGAATCTTACCGGTTATGCTGGACCCGTCTCCTTTCTTGATTTGGACACACGTATGAGAGTAAAGATTGATGATGGCGTCCAGGAGTCTGGGCAGGACCCCCCCCCCCCCAGGTTTGCATTTTCGCCGATAGAGTAGCTCTTGAAACTTTGTCAAACACCTCTTTGAGGTCTACAAAGCAGGCGTACAGAGGCCTTGATTTTGCAAAGGCTTGGTTGACTAAAAGCGTGACCTCAGATGTTCGTGAGGGTACCCATCCCAGCCCGGAATCCAGTTTGCGTACATTGTATTAGGTTTGTGCGACTGACCCAAGCCTCTAACTCTACCAGGAGATTAGATACGTAGATTTTCGCCTCCACATCTATCAGTGCAATCAACCTGTAGTTGGAGGGATCCGAGCTGGAACCCGACTTGTAGATTGGATTAAGGATGCTTCCTCTCCAGGACTCGGGTATCAGACTGTCAGCTATAGCTTTGGAAAAAAGAGGGGTCAGGACATGAGACCAAAATGGAGGGTCATGCTGAAACAGGGCATTTGGTAATCTGTTCGGACCTGGGGCTTCCTCAGATTTTACATTTTTTATAATTTTTAGAACTTGAATTTCTGAAAACAACACAAAATCCTCAGGGGGTTCATGGGTCATGATGTCATTAACTTTACCTCCACCGGCAGCCTCCTTCCCTGTTAATAATCCGCCATTTGGAACAGATGGAGGTGGAGTTTCGTTATATAAGAGTTCGATATGGGCTCTCCATGTGGCCTCCAATATATCCGAATTATGATGTTGATTCCTGCCATTGGTTAGTTGGTTGATTTATTCCCAAAAGAGCTTGGAGTCTGATAGTTGACTAAATTATGTGGTAAGAAAAGGCACATTTTGTAGACGAATGCAGCACATTTTGTGACATATTTTTGCATTTAGTATTTTGGCATTTTTATTGTTGTTGACACTGGCTTAGCAAAGGTTTTACTCCATTAGTACTACTTTAAAACTCAAATACAGCAATAGGCTACAGAAAGGTGACCCATCAACTTTCACAAAAGGACTTCCACTATGCAGCAACAGATTAGTAACTCTGCTCTATGCAACTCCACTGCACGCCACTCTACGCGACTCCACTCTGTCACTCCAATACATGACACTATCTGCCACTCCATTCTACAACACTCTATTCCACTCTTCGCAATTCCACACTGCAACACTCCACACCACTAGCTAGTGCACAACATGGCTAAAACACATTGGCAAAGCCAATAGCTCTTCCATAGGCAAATATCATTGAAATGTCATATCACACACTTGTGTGTCCAACTGCATTTCCTTTAAAAGAATTTACAAGTCAATGCCATAAACGCCTTGTACAAACGTGTTTAGTGAATTGTATTTATAAGTTCTAACATTAATGGAGTCTGGTGGACAATCAACACAGGAGCACATTAGAACAATTACTTTTTTTATCTGACATGTAATTGAAGTTTGCACAATTGCTCATTTTCGGTAACCTGAAAACAAACGGTGGTGATCCTGTCTTGTCATGGACCAAGTGGGAATTCAGTCAGGTTCTCTATAATTCAACTGGCTCTCTACTTGCAGGAGGAGGGGTCTCCTGGTACAATCCTGTGTATGTCTCGGTTGGCTCCTTTGCTTTGTGCTTCTCCTACGATCTCTTGCTCCGGTCTTCTCACATACCACAATTATAAAATGCTTACTAAATGCATGACTAACAGGCGTATTAGAATCATTGACTCCCAAGATATTTAATACATTAAATTTAGTCTAAAAACCATCATTAAAAGAAGCCTTGTGCAAGCAACCAAATGAATACAATTGCTATAAATTAATCAGAATGAATGCGACTTGTGTTCAATTAACATTCAATTTGAATTATGCTATAGTCTTACTTAACCCTTGACAGTCATTGCCATTAGTCTTCAGATATTGCTCACAAAGATACCACTAATCTTCAATTAGCGGTCACAATAAATGACACTAGCCTTAATTTTGCTCTTGAAATAGCACAATAGTGTTCAATTAACATTCACTATAAAGTCTGCTAGTCTTACTTGAGTCTTCACAATCCTTGCTGTTAGTATTCAGATATTGCTCACAAAGAATACCACTAGTTTTCAAACAGTGGTCACAATCAATGAGACTGGCCTTCATTTTGCTCTTGAAATAGCACAAGAGCTGCAAATAAACCCTAACCGAATACTACTAAGCTTCAAATACTATTCTTCTAGAATACTACTAGTCTTCTTTTAGCAATCAATTGTAGTGTTTATCGTGTATTTGAAGGGTAGTTGAGTAGAACTAGTATTCCCTCATTTGCATATTTCGGCTTGTGGGCATACTACATAGTCTTCATGCATACTAAATAAATACTATATTTTAATAGTAAATGAATGGTAAATGAATACCGCTGTAACCACTGGAATCACACTAAGTGAAGATCTTCCATTGTACACTCATGGTTCCAGTGAGAGGAATCATTGATTGACTGCTCTCACAAGACACTCTAGTCACACCAAAAGGTCCCTTACTATGCTTTTCTTGTTTTATGACCTAAACTGGCTTAGATGAGTTCTAGCAGAGCTTTGCAGAAGCTTTCAGACAACTCTGTGGAATAGTGCGGGCTGTTCAACCCCTCCTGCATTTAAACCCTTGAAATTCTGCATCCTTTAGCAAGACAAAGCACCTACTGCATTATTCAGTACACCTGTGAGATGTTTTGTTCTGTACATGATGTTATACTTCAAGCAGATGAACATACATTTTTAGCAGGCTTAACAACATCTTCCATAGGTAGGCTGAGAACTAATTAATTCAACCACTGACATGGTGTCAGTGGTTAGTGAAAAATCATGGAAGTGTTCAGTCTAAACATGTAGCCTCAACAGAATTGGGAAATATTCCAAAAAGGTCACATTCCTTAGATGTTCAGCAGTTCTTGTCTGGCCATACCATGCATCCCCAATGATCTCACAAAACTCACACTCCTGGCCACATCTGTAATTAGGCCTGTCTCCTTGCTCAATATGTTGCATGCCGGCCACAGTACACTGCCATTAAACTAATCAAAGAAAGTAGACCAAGTGGCTACATCCTGGCTAA
This sequence comes from Triturus cristatus, assembly GCF_964204655.1. NCBI lineage: Eukaryota > Metazoa > Chordata > Amphibia > Caudata > Salamandridae > Triturus > Triturus cristatus. The sequence goes on along the minus strand of NC_140589.1, from coordinate 1,717,404,546 downwards.
CTTCAACAGATTTTTGATTTGATTTGATTTGGGATTTGTATAGCGCATGGCTACCCTAGGGCTTCCCCGCGCTAATGATGAGTGCTGTGGTGAGAACGAAGCTCATTGATGGTTTATGGGAAAAAGGCAAGTTTTAAGTTTTTTTCTGAAAGCCTGTTCATTTTGCAGCACTCTTAGGTCATGAGTGAGCTAGTTCTACAGTTTAGGTATCAGGTGGGCAAGGATGTTCCTTCCCATCAATATTTTTTAACTCTGCTGGTGCGGAGGTGGTGCAGATGGGAGGACCTTAATAGTCTGGTGGGGACATAAGTGGATATCAGATTACGGAGTTTTTCTGGGCCTTTGTTATTTACTGCCCTGTGAGCAATACATAGGGATTTAAACTTGACTCTAGCTGCAATTGGCAGCCAAAGGAGTTGTTTCAGGGATTCCGTCACTGATACGTGTCTAGGGAGTTTGAGCAGGAGCCTTACCGTCTGAAGTCTCTGTATCACGTACTTTGGTGAGCCTAGGTAAAGAGAGTTAACATAGTCCAGGCGTGAGACTACAAGGGACTGCAGGACGGTTTTCCTTAGCTGCTCTGGCATTAGCTCCAGTACCTTTCTGAGCATTCTTAAAAGCCCGAAGCAGATACCAGACAGTTTGTCAGCGTGGTGGTTCATTGCAAGGGTGCTGTCCAACCAGATACCTACATTTTTTACAACAGTTTTAGGATCAGGTGGGTTTCCCATGCAAGATGGCCAATTATTCAATGGCCTGGGAATGGCCATGTTACCTAATATCACGAGTTTTGTCTTCTCTCCGTTCAGTTTTAGGCAACAGTTCGACATCCAGTGAAACAGTTTGTTCAGGCAGAGAGCTAGGTGTTGGTTGCCATGGTTGGGGCCATTGGACAGAGAGACAATCAGCTGGGTGTCGTCAGCATACGATACCCCCGAAATGCCAAACTCCTGCATGCTAGTGGTCAGCTGTCTTACGTATATATTGAATAGCGTGGGGCTGAGGGAAGAGCCCTGTGGTACTCCATACTTTATTGGCAGGTGGTCAGAGAAACAGTCCTTTTCCATCACTTGGAAGGACCGATCTTCCAGAAAAGAACCAAGCCAGTTCATCGCATTGTCCCGGATACCTATTTCCCTTAATCTGTCTTTCAGTATAGCATGATTGACGATATCAAACAGAACCCTGCTCTGTGATGCTTGGACTTAACCTTCCACCTGACCTTGCGTAGGTATTAGATTTTGAAAAAGGACATCCCATATGGATGATGTGAAGTTTAACTGACCAAACAATATCGGGGAAGTTGTTGCAAGGAAACCTTATTTGTCACCAGGCGGAATCCTGTTGATGTCTTCAATGCAATGACTTTGTCATGTGGCAATTAGCAAACTCACTCAATAGTGTTTAGTTCAATACCCAGGATAAATAAGGTAGAAGATGGAGAGGATATGTTTTCCCTTGGCAATACAGAAAACCACTTGACCAGCAGGTTAGTGAAAATGCAAGAGATTTAGCACACGGGTAAGAGTCCTTTGGGCCAAAAAACAAGACATCATCTACAAAGTGTAGTATTCTGTCTGTCGTAGCCTCCTTTTTCAAGACTCTCTCTAAAAATGCACTGAACTGCTTAAACTGAGTGCAAGAAACAGGGCAACCAATAAACTTGTCAAAAGAAAAGTACCCCTCAAATTGGAAGCCTAGGAAGGGAAAATCCTTAGGTTAGACCAGTAACAACCAAAATAGTCAATGTCCACGTTTGCCAATTAAACCTGTTTTCCCAAGGAGCTAAATATGACTATTCCCTTCTCTAAAAGTGCATATTTTCATGAGCAAGTGATGTGTTTATAGTCATTCTTTGAACACCCCTTGGATGCCAAATAGGAAGCAACCAAAATTCTTAAATGGTTCTGTAAGAAAGGGACTAACAATCCTACCCAGGAGCCTCTCCTTAATAATATTTTCAATGCCAAATTATTGTTTGCCTTTAAAGACTGCTAATTCTTGTCAATAGTCCCCCATTCAACTCCAAGCGCAAGTCTTCCAAAAGCATAATGAAAACTAAAGTATAACTGCTGGATAGTTTTAGTGTTCGAATAAGAATTTAGCCACAGGAAACAGTGCCTTAGTTTTCAACTGGCCCTGAACAGTGTCTCTGTCCTCTCGTGACCTTTGACTTCTGAAAGCATTCGATCTTGGGGTAACAAGGCATCCCACAGAGGGAGCAGTGTTGCTTGCATTTTACATTGGGACGGGTGCCAGCTTTTTAGAAATGCTCATGCAAACAGTTAAACTCAAAGTTGAGTAAACATTGACTAATTAGATGAAAGGTTTCACAATTTACCAATCAGTTTTCCTTGAATAATGGCCATTGCTTGGCGCTATATGTCCCATTATCAGAATAGGATTAACAGTGCACATGAGGATTTTTAGTGGACCTTTTGAAGGGAGATTTAACAGCCTGTTGGTGACCCAACCAACCAACATCAAAACCAGGCCCAATGTTCCAAGCAGGAGTGCAGAGACAACAACATTGTGTCCCTGTCGCCGTCGGGGCTGGATCACAACAGTGAAAGCGGTACCATCAAGAGGCAAGGCAGAGCACGGACTCATACAACTGTTAGACTTAAGGAAGGGTACTCAGAGCACAGGAATTGTGAGTCGTCAGATGCTAGAAGGGGCAGTGGGGCCTTGGAGAACAAAGAGGCAGAATGACCTCAGCTGCATTTGTTTGAGCCCAATGGCCTGCCCCACAACTACTGTATGCCCCAGAAATCCCTGTGCCCACCCATATTCTGGAAGGCAGGTTCTGCAAGCACCAAGTAAAAGGAAGTGCCAGCCATTTTTTTTATTGCCACCACTATTGTAGTCTGTACCCGCTTCCAACATCACCACTCCCAGATCTGGGGATCTGTCCAGTCAACACTAATGAGAGAAATGTACATGAGTTTATTAGCATAGGAAAGTTAGAAATTTTACAAACTATCAGTATGCTAATTCCAGAAATTCCATGAAAATATGCTTGCATCATAAAACCTTTGCAGAATGCTAGATTATAAAACAACAGCCTGCCTTTCGTTAGCCGTAACTAGTTTAGACTTGCTTGAAGTCCTCAAATGGAAGAAAGCTTTGTCATTGGCAGTGCGATCACTGTTTGAGACATGAAAGCTGGTGATTGCTTAGAAATATAGTCGGGTTCTAGTTCTGAAGTCATGTATTTTATTATGGTTCAAAGTTCACAATGCACCTCACGTGACTATTGGTACGTTTGAGACACAACCTGTGCAACCATGTATGTTGGCTGTGGTTATGGTTGAAACACTTTGAGGTCAAGAAGAACTTGGTAGAATGATGATGGTTAAATATTATTGACTTTGTCTAGATACTACATTTGTTTTCCCTGTAGATGATTTAAGATGTGTTATGCTATTTAGATTTCCCATCACCTACTCTAGTATGAAAACACTGTTCTTCTAATCATCCTGAGCTACTAGTGACAATACTTTGTGTGACAATAGTGACCACATCAGGCCTGCCCTGAAAAAGGACTGTCCTTAATGAGCACCATGGTGTAATAGACAGGATTTTCATCAGTGTTGTCTTAATATGTTTATCAACATCACATCCCCCTACTTGAGTAATCAATACTATAGCTGTTTGGCTGGTGCTGGGGAAATAAACATAGTAATCAATCTTCAAAAGGATTATGAATAATCATTCGTTCTCAGCTTAAAGTACAGTTGTGGTTATTTCGGTAACCTGCCCAAGTCATTTAAGAAGTTACTTTTCAGTGCACATCCTTTGTACGCACAGAGAAATTTACCCAGAATGTCTGTGCCCTACTTTAGCTGGATTAATATATCTTGTGGAGCATATTTCACTCTTTTTGTGATGTTGAGAGAGTAGATGTAGACAATAGCTCCATCAATGTCAGAGAGCTATTTTATGAACGGAAACAGAAAGAAGAGGCCTATAAAAGGTGGTTATGCAAAGTTTGCTTGAGGGTCAGGTATCACCTTACCTGGCAAAGAAGATACATGAAAAATGAATTGGCAAAAGAATAGCAGAGAGATGCTAGGCACCAAGAATTCACCAATAGCAGCTGTGCTTTATGTAGACATGTTGTAACCCAGTTGTGAGTAATCAAGAAACATGACTTTGAATTTCCAGCCATCAATCTTGAGGGTGTTGCTGTACCCACTCCACCCATGACGATACTACAGCCTCAAAGTGAACCTCTGAAGATCAGAATGCCTTTTCCATGATGCACAGAAACATCACTAATTAAATCACATTTCTCAAATGCTCCAAACACAGCCAGGCAGAGTGTCCACTGAGAAAACAATCAGCCTAAATCTGGTAAACTATGCATTTGCCCATTTATCCTTTAACGCACAATGAAACAAACAAGGGATCTGTCAGGGATAAGTGGATATCAGATTACGGAGTTTTTCCGGGCCTTTGTTATTTACTGCCCTGTGAGCAATACATAGGGATTTAAACTTGACTCTAGCTGCAATTGGCAGCCAAAGGAGTTGTTTCAGGGATTCCATCACTGATACGTGTCTAGGGAGTTTGAGCAGGAGCCTTACCGTCTGAAGTCTCTGTATCACGTACTTTGGTGAGCCTAGGTAAAGAGAGTTAACATAGTCCAGGCGTGAGACTACAAGGGACTGCAGGACGGTTTTCCTTAGCTGCTCTGGCATTAGCTCCAGTACCTTTCTGAGCATTCTTAAAAGCCCGAAGCAGATACCAGACAGTTTGTCAGCGTGGTGGTTCATTGCAAGGGTGCTGTCCAACCAGATACCTACATTTTTTACAACAGTTTTAGGATCAGGTGGGTTTCCCATGCAAGATGGCCAATTATTCAATGGCCTGGGAATGGCCATGTTACCTAATATCACGAGTTTTGTCTTCTCTCCGTTCAGTTTTAGGCAACAGTTCGACATCCAGTGAAACAGTTTGTTCAGGCAGAGAGCTAGGTGTTGGTTGCCATGGTTGGGGCCATTGGACAGAGAGACAATCAGCTGGGTGTCGTCAGCATACGATACCCCCGAAATGCCAAACTCCTGCATGCTAGTGGTCAGCTGTCTTACGTATATATTGAATAGCGTGGGGCTGAGGGAAGAGCCCTGTGGTACTCCATACTTTATTGGCAGGTGGTCAGAGAAACAGTCCTTTTCCATCACTTGGAAGGACCGATCTTCCAGAAAAGAACCAAGCCAGTTCATCGCATTGTCCCGGATACCTATTTCCCTTAATCTGTCTTTCAGTATAGCATTATTGACGATATCAAACAGAACCCTGCTCTGTGATGCTTGGACTTAACCTTCCACCTGACCTTGCGTAGGTATTGGATTTTGAAAAACGACATCCCATATGGATGATGTGAAGTTTAACTGACCAAACAATATCGGAAGTTGTTGCAAGGAAACCTTATTTGTCACCAGGCGGAATCCTGTTGATGTCTTCAATGCAATGACTTTGTCATGTGGCAATTAGCAAACTCACTCAATAGTGTTTAGCTCAATACCCAGGATAAATAAGGTAGAAGATGGAGAGGATATGTTTTCCCTTGGCAATACAGAAAACCACTTGACCAGCAGGTTAGTGAAAATGCAAGAGATTTAGCACACGGGTAAGAGTCCTTTGGGCCAAAAAACAAGACATCATCTACAAAGTGTAGTATTCTGTCTGTCGTAGCCTCCTTTTTCAAGACTCTCTCTAAAAATGCACTGAACTGCTTAAACTGAGTGCAAGAAACAGGGCAACCAATAAACTTGTCAAAAGAAAAGTACCCCTCAAAATGGAAGCCTAGGAAGGGAAAATCCTTAGGTTAGACCAGTAACAACCAAAATAGTCAATGTCCACGTTTGCCAATTAAACCTGTTTTCCCAAGGAGCTAAATATGACTATTCCCTTCTCTAAAAGTGCATATTTTCATGAGCAAGTGATGTGTTTATAGTCATTCTTTGAACACCCCTTGGGTGCCAAGTAGGAAGCAACCAAAATTCTTAAATGGTTCTGTAAGAAAGGGACTAACAATCCTACCCAGGAGCCTCTCCTTAATAATATTTTCAATGCCAAATTATTGTTTGCCTTTAAAGACTGCTAATTCTTGTCAATAGTCCCCCATTCAACTCCAAGCACAAGTCTTCCAAAAGCATAATGAAAACTAAAGTATAACTGCTGGATAGTTTTAGTGTTCGAATAAGAATTTAGCCACAGGAAACAGTGCCTTAGTTTTCAACTGGCCCTGAACAGTGTCTCTGTCCTTTCGTGACCTTTGACTTCTGAAAGCATTCGATCTTGGGGTAACAAGGCATCCCACAGAGGGAGCAGTGTTGCTTGCATTTTACATTGGGACGGGTGCCAGCTTTTTAGAAATGCTCATGCAAACAGTTAAACTCAAAGTTGAGTAAACATTGACTAATTAGATGAAAGGTTTCACAATTTACCAATCAGTTTTCCTTGAATAATGGCCATTGCTTGGCGCTATATGTCCCATTATCAGAATAGGATTAACAGTGCACATGAGGATTTTTAGTGGACCTTTTGAAGGGAGATTTAACAGCCTGTTGGTGACCCAACCAACCAACATCAAAACCAGGCCCAATGTTCCAAGCAGGAGTGCAGAGACAACAACATTGTGTCCCTGTCGCCGTCGGGGCTGGATCACAACAGTGAAAGCGGTACCATCAAGAGGCAAGGCAGAGCACGGACTCATACAACTGTTAGACTTAAGGAAGGGTACTCAGAGCACAGGAATTGTGAGTCGTCAGATGCTAGAAGGGGCAGTGGGGCCTTGGAGAACAAAGAGGCAGAATGACCTCAGCTGCATTTGTTTGAGCCCAATGGCCTGCCCCACAACTACTGTATGCCCCAGAAATCCCTGTGCCCACCCATATTCTGGAAGGCAGGTTCTGCAAGCACCAAGTAAAAGGAAGTGCCAGCCATTTTTTTTATTGCCACCACTATTGTAGTCTGTACCCGCTTCCAACATCACCACTCCCAGATCTGGGGATCTGTCCAGTCAACACTAATGAGAGAAATGTACATGAGTTTATTAGCATAGGAAAGTTAGAAATTTTACAAACTATCAGTATGCTAATTCCAGAAATTCCATGAAAATATGCTTGCATCATAAAACCTTTGCAGAATGCTAGATTATAAAACAACAGCCTGCCTTTCGTTAGCCGTAATTAGTTTAGACTTGCTTGAAGTCCTCAAATGGAAGAAAGCTTTGTCATTGGCAGTGCGATCACTGTTTGAGACATGAAAGCTGGTGATTGCTTAGAAATATAGTCGGGTTCTAGTTCTGAAGTCATGTATTTTATTATGGTTCAAAGTTCACAATGCACCTCACGTGACTATTGGTACGTTTGAGACACAACCTGTGCAACCATGTATGTTGGCTGTGGTTATGGTTGAAACACTTTGAGGTCAAGAAGAACTTGGTAGAATGATGATGGTTAAATATTATTGACTTTGTCTAGATACTACATTTGTTTTCCCTGTAGATGATTTAAGATGTGTTATGCTATTTAGATTTCCCATCACCTACTCTAGTATGAAAACACTGTTCTTCTAATCATCCTGAGCTACTAGTGACAATACTTTGTGTGACAATAGTGACCACATCAGGCCTGCCCTGAAAAAGGACTGTCCTTAATGAGCACCATGGTGTAATAGACAGGATTTTCATCAGTGTTGTCTTAATATCTTTATCAACATCACATCCCCCTACTTGAGTAATCAATACTATAGCTGTTTGGCTGGTGCTGGGGAAATAAACATAGAAATCAATCTTCAAAAGGATTATGAATAATCATTCGTTCTCAGCTTAAAGTACAGTTGTGGTTATTTCGGTAACCTGCCCAAGTCATTTAAGAAGTTACTTTTCAGTGCACATCCTTTGTACGCACAGAGAAATTTACCCAGAATGTCTGTGCCCTACTTTAGCTGGATTAATATATCTTGTGGAGCATATTTCACTCTTTTTGTGATGTTGAGAGAGTAGATGTAGACAATAGCTCCATCAATGTCAGAGAGCTATTTTATGAACGGAAACAGAAAGAAGAGGCCTATAAAAGGTGGTTATGCAAAGTTTGCTTGAGGGTCAGGTATCACCTTACCTGGCAAAGAAGATACATGAAAAATGAATTGGCAAAAGAATAGCAGAGAGATGCTAGGCACCAAGAATTCACCAATAGCAGCTGTGCTTTATGTAGACATGTTGTAACCCAGTTGTGAGTAATCAAGAAACATGACTTTGAATTTCCAGCCATCAATCTTGAGGGTGTTGCTGTACCCACTCCACCCATGACGATACTACAGCCTCAAAGTGAACCTCTGAAGATCAGAATGCCTTTTCCATGATGCACAGAAACATCACTAATTAAATCACTTTTCTCAAATGCTCCAAACACAGCCAGGCAGAGTGTCCACTGAGAAAACAATCAGCCTGAATCTGGTAAACTATGCATTTGCCCATTTATCCTTTATAGCACAATGAAACAAACAAGGGATCTGTCATGGAGGCAGAGACATAAAGAAAGGTTGGCTTTGGACAGCTCCTGCCTCTTTCTGCTTTCTACCATCAGCGTCGCAAAGCTGTTACCTTGCAAAGATCCTGATGCAGGCCCATTGGCTTCTCCATCAAACTGCGAATATTAAGACCGCAGCAAGCCAAGAGGAAGGTGGATAGAAACTTTGGAAAGGTTGTGTCAAGGACAAGGTGGGTCCTCTTGACAGAGGTAAGCCCCCATACAAAACATGCCTATGGCAGATTGTAGCACTCCAGGAGAAGCTGATGTGACGTGTGCATTGCTGAAGGACAGAGCTATAGAGATTTGGGACTTGTGCTACAGATTCTCCTACTCCCGTTTTTGCCCATATCTAGGTAAATTTGTGGTGCCAGCCAGTTATAGGTGAGCCTTTTGGGATAAATTTTGAGAATCTCCTGCAGGGAGGAAGGGTGCAATGGAGAGGAGTAGCCATTTGTTTGCTGTTCCACTTCATTGAAAGCGTCCCATAAAATGTGGAGAAGAATACATGGACATGAATAGGTGCATGTAATGGAGGTCAATTTAGTAGTCAGATTATTGGTTGGGACTACAGTGTGCCAGTCTGACAGTTTCCCTGAACATTTCCCTTTTAATTCCAGGGGTCTGCCTGGATTCCTCCCACATTTGCTCTGGACTACATACTTTGGGCCCACCCGGGAAAAAGGCAGTTTCAACCGAGCATTGGATTAGCAGAACAATGATACTGTGCTTGGACCCATCAATGCTCTTTATTGCCATTTCAAACCTGCTTTTTTTGCTTGCAACTTGACCCCAACAATGAGAGCCAAATATACTGATTGTGCAACAACAAACACACATGACCCATGATTAGCGTAAAAGGTCACTTATTAGGACTTGGTTGCAAACTTATTGAACTTTAATCAACAATAACATCAACTTTGCAAGTACGAAAAACCTCCCCATACATACTGCGATAACTCACAACTCAATTCAACTTTCAATCCCCAAGCCATCACACCTTGTTCCATACTTCCCTGTTCCACTCCTTGTGCTCTTGCCCTCTATCCAGGCTCTCTTTTCCTTTTCTCCCAAAACACCCTCCACTGAAACTCTTTTTTACTCGCTTGACAACGTACTGCACATTGAGTTTTTTACCTGTACTATGTTCTTTTCTCCCATTCAAGGGTGTGGATATGCCTGCCTGTGACTCTCCACCCCCAAATTTAGACCACCTAGAACAAACTCCAGAGTGTATTTTTCTGCCCTACCTGCACAAACTGGCAACCTCTCAACCGGGATCTCACCTGCACCATATGCTCTCATGACACAAGTGGCTCACCACATCCCACAAGTCCATCATGTGGTATGCATTCCCCATTCGCTAAAGTTGCACCCCATCATCCCAAAACAAACAGACCTCCTCTTCCTTAATGCCCCCATGCAAGATCACCTTGATACCCATCCCACTGCAGAAAACACTCAAAGCTCTGTAGAGCTTGCAACAAGCCTTATCAGTTGCCGCATGCTGTACAGCCCCACCAAACCCTGCATGGCACAAATTTAGTCCACACAATGCATGTCCCAGCAAAGTTCCTTTTGATGGCTTCCAGATCCCGCTGCATATGTTGTAACAGTGTCAAACCCAATAACTGCACAAGATCATTTTCCCCCAGGTGAATAAAAGCATAACATGACAACGCTGTTGCGGAACCAGCATAGTCAACCAAGGTAACAAGTTTCCCCATCGCATTCCCTCTTCTTTACCCCACCACAGCACCTAGTGCCGGTTGCTGTGCAGTCCAAAATTCCTTCTGTATAGTTGCTGGACCACATACTTCACCACCAAGTGCACAAAGGAATGTCCCCTGATCCAGGTCACTGTCTTGGTCCCTGGAACGCTCACACATCCTGCATTGAAAGAGAAAGGAATTAGGTCTGGCGCCCACACAGACCCCAAAGATCCCCCCTTGACCTGTTAACCGCGAAAAGCCCATCATTTCCTCACATTGCATTCGCAGCAATGTGACCTCCACCTGCCAATCCCACACATCTGGAACCAGTCCCACCCCAGACCTGCCACTGGAGTCACTGCCCCAATCAGAAATGAGTGTGTCCCAAAAACAGCAGGGTCTTTACCCACATGGCGCAACCCCAGAGAACAAAGCTGAAACCAAAGTATATATTTCTTCTGAAGCTAATGATATTTATGGGCTCATTAGAGAATTCAGGGCTTTTGACACAACTCATGGTCCTATACAACAACAAATATGACAATTAGAATATTTAATGCGCAGAGAAATAAACCAGCATCTGCATGCTACCACCTTGATTCAATATCATAAGGCAAGCAGAATTCTTCGAGGTTTACGTTTGGCCATTAAACCCATGCTTTTCAAGATGAATAAGAAGTTTATGGATCGCAGATACGCCATCCTGAACAAGTCTTGTGGGACTGGAAACGGACATTAAAGAATTACAACACACATTATCACAGCGTATGGAGGCAGATAATTGGCAAGCTACTCTATTTGACATCAACATCAAACTTGATTCTTATGCAAGAGATTCATGAACGAAAAATTTGAAAGTTTCGTCGTGACACCATTGACTATAAGTTAGATGAGGTGTATTCTTGGGCGGAGGTGTAAGCACATAAACGCAGTTGGAATAAAACTGGTACCACATCATCTGAAGAGAGTCTGGTTTCTATCAGCGACACTCATCTTAATTGTCCTCCTGCCCCGTCTGCATCCAATAGTGCCACTACGGCAACTGTGTCAAGTGGTTCAAAGGTGTAATTTTTAGACATAATTCCAACAGCCAACAACCCTCCCTCACTACCAGGCAGACCAGGGCGTCAAAAGAAATATTAGTCATCAACATTTCATCGCACAGTCTGACAACCAAACAACTGGCAATTTTACAAAAAGGCAGCTCCTTTCTTCCAACATTTCATTCTACACCATTAGACACAGAGGTTGCTTTGTAGAAATTCACTAGAAAACTACGGTTGCGCTTTTTTTTTCTACTGTGAATGTTGATTCCATGAATGAGCAACAGGCTGAATATCGCGAGTTTATGCCTAAGAACACCTTCATCTCTCCAGTCTCTCACAAAATAATTGATACTTTTGAGACCCTCTTAAAACAAGATGTATCCAAGCTACCAGTTAATACCTCTGTGGTTACGAACTTGTCCAAAAGGGAGTGTCTCACTTTAAAGCATTGACGCCAAATGGTGAACTCCATTTTACTAAAGCTGATAAAGGGGGAGCACTTGTTGTGATGGATAAGAAGTTATACGAGAACAAAATTGAAGTAATTTTGGCTGATGAATCCACTTACATTCCTTTGGCTAATGATCCCACTGATGCCTTTATGACTCTGCTCTCTTCTATATTGTCTCATGCCAAAGAAATGCAATGGATTACAGATGAAACCAAAATATTTCTCACAACTAGATTTCCACGCAGACCAGGGTTATACATGCTACCTAAGATACGTAAGAATCTGATTAATCCACCTCTCAGATCTATAGTAGGTTTATACATGAACCACTTCGTCAGTATCTTGACACTTTCTTACAGCCAATTGTTCAAGCAGGTTTCTCTTATCTTCAAAACACCACCAATTTGTTATAGATACTCAATGAGTTTCAGATTCCAGATGTTGATTATATTTGGTTATGTACAGTGGATGTGGTGGCATTGTCCACCTCTATTCCCCATATAGAAGGTATAGAAGCCATTGAGTGGGCCCTGTTGCAACAAGAGGTACCAGGGGTAAACAAGATATTTTTGTTGGAACTTTTACATTTTTGTTTATTCCATAGTTATTTTAAATGGAAGGATCATTTTTATCTCCAATCTAATGGAACCTCGATGGGTTTTTCGGGGGCCAACATTTACATGATGAAATTCGTGACTGAACATATATTGTCCAATACCAACTGGATTTGACTCTCATTCCATTTCCTATTTGGATGTTTGCATTGAACGGTATGGTTCTAACATTAGCACGAGGGTGTTCAAAAAGAGTACAGATAGAAATAATGCTTTGTTGTACCAGAGCTTTCACCCTTGGTCTTTAAAACATCATCTCCCGTATTCCCAGTTTACCAGGATTAGGCGTATTACGTCAGATCCGATTCTGAGTAGCAAAACCATACAGGAATATAAGCTACAATTTATGGCAAGAGGTTATCCTCGTGAAATAGTAGGTCAAGCTGAGACCAAAGCTTTGCAGGTGACCAGAAGTGATTTACTAAAGAAATCTGGCAAAAGACAGATTAAACCCAGAGAAATTTTTGTTTCTACTTTTTCATCCCATTCACACCTGATTAAGAAATTTGTGCTTAACTGCTGGGAATTATTACAGTCAGAATCTGACTTTCATGGTTTATTCGAAAACCCTCCTCTGTTTGCCTATAAACGTTCACAAAACCTTAAGGAGATATTGGTATCACCCATATCCACCACAAAGAGTACAAACAAGGGTATGATTAAATGTCACAATTGTTCCCACTGTAATAACGTCATAGTGGGCAATAAGATCGCCCATCCTAGATCAGGCAAGAAGTTTGCATTTAATTTCACTGCCAATTGTAATAGCTCACATGTCATTTATGTCATTAAATGCCCATGTGGTTTATATTATGAGCGAAAAACTGAGAGGTCTCTGCGTACTCGCATTACCGAGCATAAAAGTAGAATACGCACTAGAACTTTGAGCTCTCCTTTGTCATAGCACTGGTTAGATAATCATCATACCATTGCGCAACTTAGATTCAGTGTAATTGAGGTCATAACACCACTACCAGGGAGAGATTTATTTAGATTTCTATTACAGCGAGAAACCCATTGGATCTGGTTGCTTGAGACTCTTCATCCTAAAGGGTTGAATGATAAGATTGAATTGTCGTGTTTTTTGTAAACCTATATTGTATTTATTGTACTACTTTGTCTTCAATCTGATAACTTTTTTGTGTCATTTACGTTTTGTTTAATTTTTTATTCATTGTTTATGTTAGTGAATGTAACCGTTGCAATTTCGTTTATATTCATTATGCTCAATTGGATTTTTATTGTATTCATAACAGTGGCTTTGGATTAATTTTATGATTGTTTTGTATAGGCAGGCTTCCAATGCTATAGGTTTGTATAGGGATTCATTGTTTGTTATCTATTGTTTTCATTACTCATCTTTTCAATATTGGTATCATTTGGTTATTTTTCCTTCCTTTTTTTTCATCTAGTATCCTTTCATTAACTTTTGCCTATAATTCCCTGATAACTTGTGCTATTTTGGTTTCTTTTTGGCTTTTAGATGTTGTGCTTTAGTCTGTTTTTCAGTTCTACACTTTTCGGTCAGTGATTCACTACTGTGTTTCCTTCCTTTAAACTTTTTGTTAAGTCCGCTTTCTGTTTCTGCACTTTGGACCTAGAGCACGTCACGTCGCATTTCTGTCCTTGTTAAAATTTACCGGGTTGTTTACTCTGGCGAGATGCTGGTTTAGGCATCATTCACATTGGCTTTTTGGATTACACGAAAGCAAGTGTTTTTGCACCGATAAGAATCACCTATCTTCGTTTTAATATTGGTATTTTGCTTTGATTTACCTTATTGACTTTTATGTTCAGATTCCCTATTTTAATACTTGAGTCACTCTTTTTCATGTTACAGGCTTCACAACTTTTTGTTGAGTTCGCTCTCCTAATAACAGAGGTATGCTATCGTTGACTTGTCGTTGCACACTGGTGTTACTTATGGTCGCGTATCTTGCTTGCTCATGCACTAATTCAGTGATTTTTTCATAGTTGTTCGTATAGTTCGTGGTGCTCGTAAATTCCATTGTGTTTCGATTTTGGCACTTTATTGCAGGTACTTTCACAACATTGTTTCAGCAAATCGTTGCATGTTGGGTGCTCTCTTATCTTTTCTCAAAGACTTTTTCATACTGGGTCTTTTGTTAAGGATTCTGTATGTCCACTGTTGTATGTTCTGTTTTCTTTTTCTTTTTTTCTGTTTCCTCATTTGTTTTTGGCGTTATCTGATGACCAGAATGTGCAACTTCTATTGTCAACCTTGTTTCTCAATTGAGCTCCATCATTAATTTCTGTGTTAACATTATGTAGTATGATTGAAGAGAATGGAGACATTCACTGTAATCATTGATGTTCTAGATTTCCCTGACGAAGGGCGTATTTCAGCCCGAAATGCATTGGGAACAGTTATCGTCAGCTGGTTTGTGTTGCTTAGCTTAAGCATCATCGTGTTTCTTTTTAAAGTATATCTACCATCTACAGAATAAATAGCAGATTCCATCAGTGTCTTATGATTTTGGAAATGGTTTGAAGTATAATTTGGACTCAAAGGTGAATACAGTTTACCATGGTTTCTTCTTGACGATTTAATTACCCTGCTACATGTAATTATGTGTACACTTAGGATTAAGTGACTGCACAGTAGTGCACCTGGAAACCTTGGATACTCATCCAGATTTTTGCCGTTTGCATTTGTATCAGGAGGTTGACAGAGACCCCTACTGTGTGCACACTTTAATTTTTAAGTAATTTTGAAGAAAAGAATAATTTTGTTTAAATTGTTTCACTGAGTGCATTCAAGCTGTAATTAACTTTCGTTTTGCAACCCCATCCTTAGCACCGCCAGCAACTGGAAAGCAGACACTGACAAAAAACTTGTACTGCCGCCCAGGCCACACCTGGAAATGCTGCCATTTCTGCACTGGTCACATTGCCACACTCCCTCTTCACACAACTATACCCATGTCCACCTACCCTGCTGGTCAGTTTTTGCACATCACAACCAAATACCCAAGCACCCAGGGTCAGAACACACTTCTTCATACAATATATCCACCTCCCTCAGTGATCTCAACAATTCTGTAACCCAAAAGGCCCCAAAACATACAAACCATACAGAGATGGAAAACAGCCACCTCAAACGCATCATAACAACAGGCAGGTAAAACTGCCAATAAATCCCTCAACAATTCAAACGTGATAGCCTCCTGCGCTGAGCCCCCCACCCCTTTGACTTCCCCAATATTTCAGAAACCGGCCCAGTATCTCATGCCCAGCAGGGTCGAATCCTTTCCGCCACATCCTGATCTAGCTCCCGGCATTGGGTATAACTTCTTTGAATGACCCTAACTCGCTCAATGCCCAAGAAAATCAACACCTGAAGGGGGGTCGTCTTTTCAGGTGCCAAAAGTACCCCAAAACACCCTGCCATGTCTGAAAATGCTGCAGCGACCTCAGGCACTCCCCAGAGTCTTTCCGTCCCACAAACAAAAAATCTTCCAAATAGTGAGATACCTCCCGATGGCAACTAAATTTTGTGAAAACGCATTATAGGAGGACAATGAAGGCTTCGAACAATGCACAGGAAATGGCACCACCCAAAGGCAAAACCTTGTCAACATAGAGGGCCCCCCCAAACTGCATGATTTGGTAGCAGACTTAATGTCACATTTTGCCAGCTTAGCCCCCTGACCGCACCGTCGCACCAAACGAACAGCATCATCCACTGATACATACAGCACACAGAAATCCTCCTCTGCATTGTAATCATTCATGGCTTCCACTGGCCATGACAAATAATTGATCTGCCAGAATTCCCCTGCCTCCTTCTTAGGCACCACCCCCAATGGGGAAACAATCAAGTCAGCAATGGGCCAAACCGTTCCCGTTATTCTCCCCTCTGCCACCTCCATGGCCCGTTTCGCTTCTACCACTTCTGGAAACTCCTTTGAAGACCACAAATTGTCTGCCCATCTTTGTACCAAAACCTGAAACCTTCCACAAAGACCTATTCAAGCTGCAAAGCTGCCTCCCTCTCAGGATACCTAGCAGGCCTAGGCCATCGGGCATCGACTTTAATGGGAGCAGTTGCCTTTTGTCCCAGGGTGCCCTTGATGACCCCACCCCCATGAAGCCTTCTACTGTTCGACTGGACACACCAGCGTGAAACACTGGGTAATAGGGTGCCTCCCCCCACATTTGGGATACTCATGCTTGAACTTGCACGGGTGGCCGGAACAGAAACCCTTGTTAAAATTCCAGCATGCCCCAACATGGAATCCTGCTGGTTTTGGTGCATAATCCGCTCCCTAAGGAGCGAGCTTGGGCTGAAAAGGCCGGTAAGTAATGGGCAAGCCGCTTGCAGTATGTGTTGAAGTCGTGGACTGAGTGGACGACATCCACTGCATCCATAGTTCTAAGTCCATCTCTTCCCATGGCTTGTCAGTGTTCAGACTCACCCTTCACTCTGAATTCCTCATCGTAGCTAAGCCACGCGAAACCCCCAAAATGCATCTGGGACTTCCGAATGATGTCCATATACTTGAACAGGGCTCTCCCTGTCCCCATGCTTCTCGCAATATATGCTCGCATATATCAAGAAAGGAGACGTCCAGTTCCCCAAATTAATCGGTTCCCTGGGTCATCTGGCCAGTTGCCACTCTTTGGACCCCTCCTTAGCCTGAATATCCCTGTGTAAGAGTTTGAAAATTTTGACATACTGATGCTTCCAAATTCTGTTTGTTGGATAAGTGGGATCCCAAAGCATTGCCAGTCTCTTCTTGTGCTTGTCATCTCTAGATTTCTCATCCCCCTTGTCCCCATCGGAGTTTTCTGAACTATACATCTGTCACCTTTTCTCCTTAGTGATATTCTTTCCACCAGCGTGCTTGCGTGACTCCTTCCCCTTTAAAACACCCTTAGTTAAGCCGGTGCCGACAGTGACGACTATGTCCATACCCCCACAGACCTGCATGTGGTTCTGCCTTTTTTTTGCTCCCCAGAACCCCACATAGACCACCATTCGCCCGTACCTGGAGGTACGGGCGAATGGTGGTCTATGCTTTTTCACCTTGCGAGGTTCGCCTCCCTGGTTTTTCACCCCAGTCTTGGTGCCTCTCTGGTCCGCAGTTGACTACTGCAAGACATTAACTGTAGCACATGTTGCGGGCACCTTTCCTGAGTGACGAGCCTCAGGCACCTCCACATCTTCCTCCTCACATAATTCACCTTCCTCCCAATCGTCACTCTCTGTGCCATAATCCAGCACCAAGACATCCTTGCACTCACCCTCTTCTCACTCCTCCTGCTGTGCCATGACCACACTTCTCAACACACTTGCATCATTATTCTGCTGGGGCCCTTGGGCCTGGGTGTACGGAAATACATGATCCCTCTGCGTAAGGGTGGCTGCCGTGGACCCCTGCACCTCTTTGAGCCAACATCTCTAGGCCATCATGCTCCCCACTGGCATCACTGTCTGTCTGTCAGCCTGTGTTGCTGACTTTGTCTGCCCCTCCCCCTCCTGGCTGTACCAACCAGGAGGTTCCTGAGCACCTCCAGTTCCCCGAGCCAAAAGGGCCTCCTGCCTGTCCATACCCTGAGCCCCCCAGTCGGCACCCATAAGCAGTGGCCTGCACCAGCCCCACCAGCAGCAACCCCCTGGCCGTCCCTCACCTCTACGCTGTCTATGCCTGCCTTTACCCACCTACCAGCTTCATCCTCAGCCTCCCAGGTCCTAAACATTTATTCCTTGCATTCTTTGGTCTCCTTGGACCAGGCATCGCTGCTCCTGTTATCTGTGCTTCTATGTCCACTCCTGACCACATATTGGCCTGGGTCACACTGCCTGCCTGCCCACTGCTGCTGGTGTCTGCAGGCTCCTGTGCTACTCCCCCCACTTTCAATGGTCATGATGGCTATGCACCCCAAATTATTCATCTTCTTAGTGGCAGAGCCCTTGGGCTTGGGCCCTGCCTTATCCACTTCACCAAGGGCTGCCCCACTGCGTGCGCTCCAGCCATCCTTCGCCATCCGGAGGCCTGTCTGGGCTGGGCCACGCCTGCGCTGGACAGTGCGAGTGCATCGGCAGTGGGCCCCGCCCCCTCAATCTCCCTTGAGCCGGTTTGAAGAGCGGAGGAGGTAGGGGCTGGCAAACAGTTCGGGAGGCTGCGACGCCTCCCGCCTGCACCCGAAGCACTGGGGGAGCACCTTCTGCTCTGACCTCACCCTTGCGGAGCAGGCCCTCCTGCTTCCTCAACCAGACTGGCATGCAATGGCAGTGGCCACACCACCTGACGCAGAACGCGTTGGGTGAGATAAGACAACCCACACTTCCCCCAGCACCCCTGGCCACAAGAGATCCTCACCTCAGTAGCGGTTGGCACAGCTATGCCCCAGTTCAAATCCTCTCACACAGCACCCGCACCACCTCATAGGTCCCACGTATATACCGCCAACACAGGTGAAGGGAGAACTGGCGCCCAAACTGACGCAATTAAAGGGGTAATTAAACTCAGACTACCAAACTTATCGGAATCCACAAAATATTTTATGCATCCCTCACTTCACTCCCGGTGATGCACAGAGTCAGGAAGAGGCCGTATACGCTCTGTCTGACTTTAATAATCCTTTCTTAACTCCTTCCCCTTCACCCCAGCTACCTATCCCATCCCATGTCATGTTTGGCATGAATCACCTCTCTTGGGGGCCCTTAATGGCGAGTAGACCTTCTGAAAGCGTTGTTACTAAACTTGTCATTAGCAACAACTTGTAAACTCTTGAATATGCAGGACTATGCAGGAAGTACAAAATCAGTTCCCTTATATCAGTTGGCAACATTTCCCACTTGCTGCTTGTTTAACCACCCCAAACAGTCAAAACTCAGATTGAGATAAAATGTTGGCTACGGTGTCGTACCCTATAGCTTTCCAACATTTACTGAATGGTGCAAGTTTATTTCCTCTCCAACAAAGACCGCCTACCATGATATCTCATTACTCACTAGTACACTATAGCTCGTGTTCTCTATGAATCTCCATTCCACATGCATAAGCATGACCCAACTAGATTGTTCATAGAACCGGACACAGAAACTGTTGTCAAGATGTGTACAGAAGTCTCCTGATGTCCCGAGAAGTGGAAATAAAGACGGACAATAGATGATCCTGGCATATTCAGGAATATGCAGAACAATGTGAAGGGGATTGAAAAATTGCCCATTTCCCAGTTCATCTGCCATCCTACACCGGGTTTTGAGTGCTGTTTTTTGATTTTGAGATTTGTCCTGCTTTAGTTGCAAGCTAAAGAGAAGAATGTCCCGGTTATTGCTGTTTACTTTTTATTGAGTGAAATAATGTATTTGTAATTGCCCTAGTTCATGTGATTCTGCATAGTATAACCTTCTATTGAATGCCTTTTTTACTTCAGCTTTTGTATTCCCTGTTCTGCCTTGTAAGTGCAATTATCCTAAGCGATGCCCTGTGCATTGATATATTAGTGATCAAGTAAAATGCGATACATAAAACAATTAAGTTTTCAAGTAATGTAAAATCAAATTAAATGCTCACAAGGAAACCCAGATATAGCAACTTTTTTGGGAGTAACTTTCATGGTCTAAAATCTGCCACACTAGTGGATACTTGGCTATAATATGTGCAACCTACGTTGCTAAATTTGCACTTATCATGATTGTTTGAGTTAGGATGTGTAACTTAGATTATAAAAGCCTTTCTTTGTGTACCCAGCTTATACTGGGGTGTGTCAAAACAGATTTTGAATCACAACTGAATGATTAACGTGTTGTCTTTATTTATCTGACTTCCCTCATCTAACTATTGCCAAAAAGAACCCCTCTGTTGAAATGGAAGGTAGTGAGTGAATTGCTCGCAGAGTATAAGATGCAGAAACGAAATATAAAAATATTAAATGTAGATATAGCAAAATCTCACAGTAAAGTGATAAAGGATATTTATGCACTGGCCCTTTATGACATGCAGTGGGGCCCCAAACACCAGGTTACATTTGACATATCAAACAATAAACAGGTGGCTCTCATGCGGTTAATGTATGCCAGATTTCATGTGGGTTATGATTAAACCTGTAAAGTCAAAATTAATGAAATGTTAGGAAAACCCATGAGAATATCCTTGAATGTATGTCTCACGTGCCCTAACTATAGTCATAAAAATAATGGTATTTTGGGCTTAAGTACCTGTGTTTGCCTTTTGTTAAAGTTTGGTTTGCATTGCAAGAATAAAACAGCAAATGGTAGACCAAATGCAAAAAACCTATTTTGTTA
Source organism: Triturus cristatus (assembly GCF_964204655.1). Lineage (NCBI taxonomy): Eukaryota > Metazoa > Chordata > Amphibia > Caudata > Salamandridae > Triturus > Triturus cristatus. Next base: position 1,717,383,902 of record NC_140589.1, on the reverse strand, counting down.
CTTTTTTTAGTTTATTCAAGTGGGTGGTCCAGTTGTATGCCAAGCATGTCTTTTAGTTGCTATACATGGCAAATTAACAGAAGGTGTGATCAAGAAAAGGCCATGTTTTGCAGTTTTGATTGGATGCTGAGAAACTCTTGCACTAGAGCTTATGAAACCTTTCCACAATTGTAGAGTATATGCTACATGAGCTACTGCTGTTACTTTGCATGATAACAATCTATCAATAGAGCAAGACTGTCAGGATTTATACACAGATTATGCAGAGGCCTGGAAGGCCTTGGAAACTCCAGAGCACAGGTCTGTGCAAACAGAAAACTCACAAACACAAGATGGCACAACAGAGGTTTGTCCTAACATACTCAATTCCTTGTTAAGAGTGCACTTCTGGGTGCTTTAGTTGCAAACTAAAGAGAAGAATGTCTTGGTTGTTGCTGTTTATTTTTGATTTAGTAAAACAATTATTTTAATTGTCTCCAGTCCATGTGAGTCAACGCAGTGTAACTTTCTATGGAGCGCCTTTCTTACTTCAGCATTTGTATTCCATGTTCTGTCTTAAAATTAGTGCTCATGTATAATGTGATGTGTCAACGTGTTCAAGTAAAGTAAAATCAAAATCAAATGTTCAGACGGAAACCAAGATATGGCAACTTTTTTGGGAGTAACTTGCATGGTTGGAAATCTGTCACAGTAGAGGATGTGTTAGATAACCCCTGCGCACCATCTTGGTAGCTTGTCACGAGCAGACAGGCTTATCTCAGAGGCAGTGTGTAAAGCATTTGTGAACACATACAGTAATACAGTGAAAACACTACAAATGGACTCCACACCAGTTTAGAAAAATAAGTCCTCTTTACTAGACTTAAGACAAGACCAAACAACAAAAATCAACAATATAATATCAAGATAATGATTTTAAAATGGTAGAAATAGCTTAGTTCAATGTAGATCGTAAATGCAACACTTTACTTTCAAAGTACCTTGGATGCGTCACACAAAACAAACAAATGGGTCGCAGGGAAGGCGATGCGTCAGTTCCTTGCTTCGGGAGAGGCAGCGCACCTGTTCCTTACTGCAGCGCAGGGGAGGTGATGCGTCTGTTTCTTACCAGAGAGGAGGCGAATCATCTGTTTCTTACTGCGTTCCAGTTATGATGAGACAAGATAGAGCCTCGATGCGATGCGACGATCCGGTGCAATGCAACAAAATGGTGCCTTTGATGCGATGTGACAACTTGGATGTGATGAGTGCACCCCCGATGGCCGTGCGGCGAACTCGGTTAATTCTAGAGCCGCGACAGGCCCTGCGATTCGCTTTTCCGGTGATGCGACGGCAACCTCTGTGGTGGCGACACGCTTCTCCGGTGATGCGACACGCTTCTTCGGTGATGCGATGCGCTTTTACGGTGATGCGTCGGCAAGCAGCGGCGGCGACACGCTTTTTCGGTGATGCAACGGCAACAGCTGTTGTGATCACACGCTTCTCCCTCGTTGTGTCGCGCTTCCAGATCCCAGCGACACACAGTCTTTAGAGGTCGCAAAAACAGCAGCAGGCACCTCTCTGCAGGTAGAAATCCCAGCAAGGAAATTCAGGGGAGCTGGTGGTGAAGTCTCTGTGTCCCTGAGACTTCAGAACAGGAGGCAAGCTCAGCTTCAAGCCCTTGGAGATCTTCCTCAAGATGATAAAATACACGCAAAGTTCCTTTTCTCCTTTCCGTGGTAATACGTAACCACTGCAGGTCAACCCCAAACAGCACATAGCATATGGGCAGTCTCTTCCTTCAGCCTTATTGGTTTCTCTCCTTGGCAAAGATTTGTCTTGATTCCCAGAAGTGATCTAAAGTTCTGGGGTGTGGGCCCAAATATTTATACTACTAAATCCTTTGTTCTCTGAAGACAGAGAGTGTCTGTACCTAATCAAAACCTGTTTTGTCCTCCCTGGTGCAGCTTTCTGGCAGGAGGTGGAGACAGCATTGTTGATAGCAGACCTGGCCCAGGTAGCTGTAAAGAAATCTCCTCCCCCTACTCTCTATTCTATGTAGGCTCAGGCCAGTGAAAGGAAATCTCCTCCCCCTACTCTCTATTCAACCCAGGTCCTATTCAGCCCAGCCCTGACTCATTAGACTGCTGGAGCCTAGGCCCTCCCCAGCCCTCTGTCACTCACAAACCAGACATGGAATACAGAAACCTAGCAGAGGCATACTGGATGGTTAGGCAAGAAAATACCTACTTTCTAAAAGTGGTATTTTCAAACACAGAATGTAAAAATCACCCACACTAAAAGATATATTCTAAACTCATTTTTCTACCTTATTCCCTGGGTTGGTTAGGATTATAAGATGTTATAATCAAACTGCCCATTCTGGCCTATGGGAACAGGTAGCCTTGCAATAGTGAAAAACGAAATTGGCTGTAATTCACTATCAGGACATGCCACACCCATCAGGGCATGTCCTACATTTCACATACAATACACCCTGTCCATAGGAGTACCTTGAGCCTACCTTAGGGTTGACTAATATGTAGAAAAGGGAGGATTTAGGGACTGGCAAGTGGGTGCACTTGCCAAGTCGACATGGCAGTCCCAGACTGCACACAGTCTCTGCAATGGCAGGCCTGAGCCATATTTTACAAGCTGCTTCTGTGGGTGGCACAATCAGTGCTGTAAGCCCACCAGAAGCATTTGATTTACAGGCCCTGGGCACTCATGGTGCACTGTACTAGGGTCTGACAAGTAAATCAAATAAGCCAATCATGGAGTCACTAATCCATAGCATCAATTTACAAACTAGAGCAGATGCACGTTAGCACTGATCAGCAGTGGTAAAGTGCCCAGAGTCATAAAACAACCCACAACAGTTCAGAAAAAAATGCAGGAGGAAGGCAAAAAGTTCAGGGATCACCCTGCAAAAAGGGCCAAGTCCAACAATATGTGACTATGATATGCGTGACCTACGTTGCTAAATTTGCACTAATCATGATTGTTTGAGTTAGGATATGTAACCTAGATCTACAAAAGACTTTGCTTACTGGAATGTCAAAACAGATTTTGAATCTTCCCTCATCTAACCATTGCCAAAAAGAACCCCTCTGCTGAAAAGGAAGGTGTTGAGTGCATTGCTCGCAGAGTATAAGAAGCACAAACTCAAAATAAAAATATAAATTCTAACTATAGCAAACTACCACAGTAATGCGATTAAGGATATTTATGCACTGGCCCCTTATGACATGCTGTGGCGCTGAGAACACCAGGTTACATTTGAAAGATCAAACAATAAAACAGGTTGTTCTCATGCAGTTAGTGTATGGCAGATTTCATGTGGGTTATGATTAAACCTGTAAAGTCAGAATTAATGACATCTTAAGAAAACCCATGAGACTATCCTTGAATGTATTTCTCACATGCCTTCCTTAAGTATAGTCATAAAAATAATGTTATTTTGGGTTTAAGTAAATGTGCTTGACATGTGCTGCTTTATTCTTGCAATGCAAACCACTTGCATTGCAAGAATAAAGCAACAAATGTTAGACTAAATGCAGAAAACCTTTTTTTGTTACTATTTTTTGTAAGTTCAAGTGGGTGGTCTAGTTGTGTGCCAAATAGTCCTTTTAGTTGCTATACATGGCAATGCAACAGGAGTTGTGATCAATAAAAGGCCATGTTTTACAGTATTGAGGGGATGCTGAGAAACTCTTGCACTAGAGCTTATGAAATCTATCCACAATTGTAGAGTATATGCTCCGTGAGCTACAGTGGTAACTTTGCATGATAACAAACTATCAATAGAACAAGACTGTAAAGACTAACACAGATTATGCATAGGGCTGGAAGACCTTGGAAACTACAGAGAACAGGTCTTTGGAAACTGAAAACTCACAAACACAAAATGGCATCAAATAATGTTGTCCTCACATACTCAATTCCTTGCTATGACTGCACTTCATGTGAGATTAGGTAGAGTAAGTACTTAAGCAGGTACCATAAGTACTTAAGGCCAAAACAATATGGAGCCGATGCCTGACAACATGTTGTTTGGTGGTTGAGGGTCTCTGATTTGCTCAGTTCACACCCAATTATTGTGTTCTCTCACTTTGTTGTTTCAGCCCTTTTGGGTTTCCTCGTTCGGGCTTTCCCCTTTGGCCTTCTCTGTTGCTGTAATTGTTTTGTATAGGCACCTCTGGGTATCCGCTTACCGTTTGCCTTCAGAGCTCAGATCCAGCTGGTTTCCTTGCATTCCTGTTGTCTCTCCATCATCCAACCAGGTTGGATGGATGCTTGTGAAAGCGCCTTTCACTGATAAAACCTGTAATTCTGATACAACCTCTCCTAATATTCTTCTTGCTCTAGTGAGTACATGGTGTTCTGTGTATATATAGTTCTTTTTATGACTAGACCTTTTGTTCTTGAAATGTATCACCTACTCATGACTGAGTAAAATTCATGATCTCAGAGTTTTTTTACTTACCTGTACTTGAGACAAATCCATTGTAGGGAGATTCCAGTCCACTGCTCCTCTCGTACCCTTTTTTCTGTTTCTCCTCTCGTTCCTACTGCACATCTCTTGTTATATGGATACCTAAGCAAAAGGATACAGGGACAAAAGGGGGACTATGCAGGTCCCTCTATTGGGAACATTAAAATGCCCTTTCGTTTACATTAAACAGGTATTTCAATTCTAATAAGGAGTTTCTAGAGACATAGGGGGTAATTTGAGGATGGTAAAATGATACACCACCCTTCTCATGTTTCACCAGCCTCATGTGGAGGTGGGAGAATAGCTGAGATTCTGACCAGAGAGCTTCAATCCACTCCACCATTGAAACTATTTGCCAGCAGCCCATCCAACGCGGGGCCACTATCATTACTGTGTCAAACGTCTCATTTTATACAGGGTCTCCCTGACAAGACTCCATTTTCCTGTTTGGGACCGGCATCAGTTAAGGCAGGACAAAATCCAATTATCTTTGTGCACATCTCTGTTTTTTTGTTTTGCTAAAAATAAACCACAGCTATAAAGGTTTGTTTCTGAAAAACAAAACAATGGCGACTACGCCACTGTAGATTTTACATTTTCATCAATAGTGCTTGCACTGTGATTTAAGAGATTGCTGGCATATCACCAGGAGTGTGAAAAAATTAACTTGTTAGATATTTGAGTATTTCTTACACTGCTGTGTGAATCTGCACAACAAGCTTATAGTTGTTCTAGGGAAATTACTTGAATTACCCTGCAGAGTTCACTGACCAAGATGCTTAAAGTTTGATAAATATCTATATTGTTCTTCTCCAACTTATGTCAATTTGAGATATATGTCTCTAATTGATCTACTTATATATAGTCATGATAAATTGAGATAATATATTCCTGGGGCTCTAGTAGTGTCTATCAAGGATTCTGCTTGATTAATCGGCAGCGTTCGACACCGTCTCTCCAGTGTGAATGATCCAACGCCTACTGGAAGTGGGGTTCATGGGAAAAGCTCTGCAGCTCCTCCAGTCCTTTCTTACTGACATACGGTACACAGTTAGTTGTGGAGGCTTTAAATGTAAAGCTTTCGCTCTCCCATGTGGGGTACCTCAGGGCTTCTCACTCAGCCCTACCCTTTTTAATCTGGCTGAACTGTTGAGATTTTATGGATTTTAGGTGCTCTCCTAGGCGGACAACACCCAAAGCATTGTCTCGGTCACCAACAACCTGCAGCTAGTTGCAGAAAAGTTTAACGCTTGCATGTCAAACATCATCGGCTGGATGAAGGGCAATTCTTTAAAGATTAATACAGACAAGACCGAGGTACTGATCTTTGGGCCACAGAAATCCATCTGGTCTAAGGCCTGGTGGCCTACAGAATGCCGACCTCTTCCTGCCCCGGTAAAAACAGCCAGAAATCTGGAGGTAATCTTTGATGAGGGTCTGTCTTTTGATTCCCAGGTCAATCATACAGTCAGCCCTTGCTTTTATATCCTAAAAACCCTCAGAAAGGCCCTTCCACTCATCCCACCAGAACTGCACCGGCCCTCTATCATCACTTTGATTACCTCTCGGCTGGATTACTGCAACACCCTCTACCTCAATATCACAGCTGCATCTCTGAACAGACTCCAGATGGTTCAGAACGTAGCAGCAAGATTTATTTTAAATATTCCTAAACATCAATCTGCCACAAAAGGAATCCAGTCATTACAATTGCTCCCTATTAAGGAACATATCTCATTCAAGGCCCTATGTACAGTATATAAGGCCGTGCATTGCAAGGGTTCATTCCAACTCAAATCTCTGTTCCATCGATATACCCCAGGTAGGAACTTGAGATCATCCACACAATTCAAACTTGATGTGCCCAGACTTCGTGAACCCAGATGGGGCGGCTACGCCTTCTCGGTGGCCGCTGCCAAGCTCTGAAATTCTCTCCCCCCTGCGGTTGCCAATGCTAGCTCCCTATCTGTCTTCAGGAAACTCTTGAAAACCTGCTTATTCTGCTCTTAATCTGCTGCTGCGTTCCTCTTTCCTACTGTGTATGCTTAGCGCCTTGACACCTATGGGTTTAGTGTGCTCTACAAATACTATCTTATCTTAATTTCAAACTGGTTTGTGAGGTTTTGAATTTGTTCATTTTGAATGATGGGTTTTAGGGTGTATAGTGTGTACAACTGAGAGAGTACAGTGATTGCTGATATTTGCAATATATTATTCAAACATTATATTTTTGGAATAATCTCATACATATTTTCTTTCTTACTACTTTCTTTCAGCGTTATTAAGCGCGTCTCGATGTGTGTGGACCTATCCCCACGGATCAATACGTAATATCCACTCGTTACTTTTGAGTGTTCTGGGACCTAGTTTTATCAACATGGACGATTATTAAGCTGCGTTGGAATGTACTTGAACTGATGACATCTTTGTATAGCCATCATGCTACATTTTATTGATTCATTACCTGACCTGGACGTCGCAATTTCAAGTCTGGATTGGACTCCTCAACCATTAGCCTCGAGAAAGTCACAGTACTTATTAGGTACAGATGAAACAGGTGTTGGCTGTTGCGAATTTGGATATGAGTTCGAAAAATCATTAAAAAGAATACATTTTTGAAGATTTGACGTCTATGCAAACTATTTTATGGAAGTTTGGAACACTCTGGAATTTTGAAGGACTTTGAAAAAATTGCTGGTCTAATTATTGGCTCGAAAACAAGGGTTTGATATATAACTGTTTGTATTTTCAAGATGGGTGTGCGTCATTAGCTGGTTCTTTTCCTCAAATATCTATAGACTGTGTTTGGACAAAATATCAAGTTGTAAATATGAGGAGACACAAATATTGGGAAAAAATATTGTGACACAGAAATTTGGTGACACAAAAATATCGTTGTCTACGACTAACGTTGTTTTAGGTAAGTAATAATGGGCACGATTCACAAAAGTAATCTGAGACAAAATCCTAACTTTACGACTTTTGGTATTCACAAAAGGCATTTAGGAGTAGTAAAGTTAGGATTCCTAACTTTACTACTCCTAAACTAAGACAAAATCCTAACTTTACGACTTTTGGTATTCACAAAAGGCATTTAGGAATAGTATAGTTAGGATTGCTATCGTAATGGGCCGGTCGGATTCCTTTCCGACCGCCTCATTTTGATGGAGGCGGCCGGAAAGGACTGCGGCCGGAAAAGAATCGGACCGGTCATTCCGGCTGGCTTCCAATTGGCTTGGAGAGCCCGTCTGCCAGTTGGAATGCGGCAAGTAATCTCAACGGTGGGCCTTTCCACCCTTGAGATTATGATGACGGTTTACGACATGGTTTCCATGCCGGTCTGTCCGACATGGAAATCATGTCGGAAAGCGTCTTTGGGGCCCCCAGCAGGGGCCCCTTTTGTGCACAGCCTCTGGTTGGAGGCCGTGGGGGCATCTTTGGTGCCCCCCTGTTGATTCCTGCACGTTGTGGCAGGCACCTTGAGGTGCCTGCCCCGGAGTGCAGGTGTTGCAGCGTGGAACATCAAATTCCCCTTCGTCACAAACCAAATACCTCAACATCAACTTCACTCATATACATTCATTGGTGGGGCCCATAACACCAATACTTACACTCCGATGGTCTGCTTTCCTAGGGAAATAAGCTTCCAAACGCTGACATGAAAGGAATACCTTTACCTTACCCTAAACACATTGACTTCAAACCTAAGATTTCCCTCTCATAAGGAGATGGATCATTTAGTTGCTATCTATGATTTTAGTGACTAAACTCATCTATCTACACATTGCTTCTTTATCTTAATTCTCTTCTTCAAATAATCGACACAACACATTTGTCAATTAATCAAGTGTTCTTTATCTAAGAAATATTGCAAGAAACGTTAGAAAATCATCATCAGCATTTCAGAGCATCATATTTACCTATTCTGGCTAAAGTCGTCCTCTAAGTCAATCAGTCAAGGAAGAATTTTATTCAGCAAAGTTAGGCCGCAATTCAGTCTCTCAAAGATTCAGGATAACAGCTGTCCAGCAGTGTCACCGTCCTCTCCGTCAGCATAACGTCACGAAATCAAGTTCGTCAAAGAAGAGCGTGCCATAATAGTTCAATTCCCTACCTACTTTTATAATGAAAATAATGTCAAAAAGTATCAAGATCGGGGTTTAGAAAGTCCTGATTGGTTGACTTGGGGTTAGGAGGTAAAGTTCTCAGGGTGTCCAAACGATGAACTCATAGTACTTGCTAGTTCCGGGTTTTTAAATCAAGCCTTGTCTTTGGTATTGGCTAGGTTCCCAGAGCATCCTTGAAGGGTACATGTTCTCCCAGGGTTAGTTCCAGGCCACTGCTGCTAGTGGTGACGCATGCGCACTTCACCCAGAACCTCGTGTTGTCAGGGCAGTCACGTTTAACGTCTCGGTCAGCCATCTTGTTTAGGCCGAAATGGTCAACTTAAGCAAAAGAAACACAAAAACATAATTAAAACACAGAAATGGCTAATAAAATGTTATCCCCTTGCTAATACCCATATGCGTGTGTATTTATCTAGCAAAAGCAACACTCAGAGCGATTTATACTCACTGAATAAAGCACAAATCACAAATACATCACCAAAGCAACATATAACATGCAATATTCTAATTTCCTACTATTAATATGCGTACTTCAATTAGTTAACAATTAGTATAGCCATGCCAAGTGCAATTCCCACGTGTAATTCTGTTGTTAGTATGATTGGTAAATGTATCACAGCAAATCAATTAATACGATTACTATTAGTTAATTATTCAAATTAATATAAACATGCAGAATGGGGGGGTATACAAAATGTTGTACTACCCGCTCCAGCAATCCCCCCTTTGGTGATTATATCACCACACTAATCAAAAATTTTGTATCCCTTTTACGGAAATTTAAATTGACTTCTTGTTTCGTTCATATTTTAATTTCCCCTGTTTCTTCTCTTTTTGCTGTTTTATACATGCTATCCTTTAATTCTTCTAGTGCTATTTCTTCGAATTCTCTTTCTTGGTTCTTATCCCCTCTCCTTAAGTTTTCTCTTTTCATTCTCTTCTGATTTTGATTCTTTCTACAACAAATACAACCTAGTTATTAATACTAAAATAATCACACATGTTAATGGAAATAATATCTTACCTATAAATGTACTATCTAATTGTACTACAAAGTCTTTAATAGCTGATATTTTCTTACCAATCTTCTCCCAGACACCTTCAACCTCCAGTGGTACAATTTCGTCATGCAATTCTGTAATATTTTTAATATAAATGTTCAAATCTCTACTTTCGTCAGGAATGTAAGTACAACAATGTTGAACTTGCATTCACAGACTCCACCCTCTTTTGCCAATAAAATATCAAGGGCAAGTCGATTTTGCATTACCATAGCACGCATGGCAACCATTTCAGTATTCACCAATAACAATCCTCCAGCGGTGCTTGTTGACAAGCGATCCACTACTGTTGAAAGTTTTCTAATTTTGTTTGCATTCAGAGATATTCTCACTGCAGGTATCAGTGCTCCAAAAATGTCACCCACAATTTCAGTCCAAGATTCTCTCTTACTACGTGCTAAATAACTAGGCCTGGGCGGTAAATTCCGTTCCGCTCGCGGAATGTGCGGAATTTGGGTAATTTCGCGTTCCGCGGAGAACGCGAAATTGCCCAAAATTCTGCTTTCCGCAACTTCGCGAAATTTTGTGTTTGTTCGCGTTCTCAACATGCGTGTTCGCGAGATATTTCTCCCCGAGCATGCAAACAGCGATCGTGAACAGGAAAAAAGCATCGCGGACAAGCAATTCCGCGTGTTCGCGGAATTTCTGCCTGTTCGCGGAGATTTTTTACCGTTTCGCGGAGATTTGCGGAACGCGATTACGCAAATTCCGCCCACCCCTATAAATAACTACCTAAACTATGTACACCATCTTCTCCTCTATCCATGTGAAAAATCTTTGGAAAAACCAGGCCAACATAACATGTGCCATACCAATGGTCTGGCAAACGATAATATGCCCTGTTCCCACAAATGAAATACAGTCCTGGAAAGACTGGATCTCTTCCACCTTTAAATCCCCATCCTCCCATGATTCGGTATGTATCATGACACTCACTATTCCCTAGAAAATAATGGTCATACGCCGTCTGATTCCTTCTTATACACAATTTCCCTTTCTGAGGCCAATCTAAAGCGATAGTTGGACTTGTTTCTCCTTTCAAGTGTTTCTCCATTTCTACATCCCAAACTGTTTTCTCCACTTTCCCTTCTGAAGCCTTTCTTTGCATTTTCAATCTCCTTTCTTCAACCATATCCAAAAATGACTTCTCTTCTTTCTTTAAACTGCAAGTCAAGTTATGTCTAAATATATATTCTAAGGTTAGTTCTTTAGTCTCTAAGAAAAATTCACCGAATACCTTTGCAGGTTTTACCTTGTTTAGTTTGTTAATTGCTGGTACTTGTGAAAATATAGTATCTACATCTGAAAAATAATACTCTAATTTACCTGTTTGATAAAATAAACTAGCTATTACACTACATGTTATTCCATATGTTACAGGAAGGTGATGATAAGTCACTCCTTCAGATACAGATGTAGGTAATTGCATACAAACGTAGCAATCCCTCACGTCCATTGTTTTTACATATTCATACAACAGTTTTGAAAACACATTGTTAGAAAAATCTGTTATTGACCTGTCTTTATGTAAATAGTTTTTATCTATTCTAGTTGGAACTACCTTTTGAACTTTCCCTATAGTAGTTATGTTATCACTATGTCCTTCTAATGTGTCTACAGTAACTTTAATTGAAAGTAGTAGAGCAAGAATACTCCAAAGAAGCATTAATAATCCTGTACAACAACAACACATTTTGCACCATCTTCTAAGGAAGGTACATCTACTTTTGCTACTTTCTATGTTTGCCATCTTTTCTGAAATGAGCCGTGTCTTTTGACTTAGCCTCTCCTACTTCACAACTAGTTTCTAACCCAAGGCTTCTAAGCACCTACGTGGTTCTACCAGTTTTTGTCTTTTTTAGTATTTTATTGTCTTTCCATCAGTAACTTCCTTGTCTCATTCAGTTTGGCATCTCATCATCTTTCACTTTCCCTTCGTTTTCAGCATAGAGGTTGTCCTGAATATCCGCTTCTTCCCCAATATCGGACAAGATAACTCTCAGGATTTCTGATTCTTCGTCTTCCTCAACCACTTCCGGTACAACCACCTCTGGATTTCCTTGGCTATCCGCCTCTTCCTTCACTTCAGGCAGGGCCACATATGTCCATTCCGGTGATTTATTCTTCTGGTTAGGTTTTCTTGTTCTTTTGTTTTCTTTGACTACTGTTTGTTCTTCTTCTATCGATTTCTCCTGACTCGTTACTTCATTTACCTGTTCAGCTCTTGGCGAATTTACACATGTCAATCGATATCTCAATCTTTTTATTTTGTTTGGCCACACCTCGTCTTTTGCCGCTCTTTTCAATTTACTCCCTTTATCATTCATTTCAGTTCTCCAAGCTCTCTTTCTCAGAACTCGGCATTTTGGTTTTTCATCTTCGCTTTCTTCAGACTCTGTTTCAACTTGCTTTTTACCTTCAACGAGTTATTTTTCCACCTCTTCTTTTGTTTTCCCTACTTCTGTCCCTCCTTGAATCTCCGTCACGCAATCTTCCTGCTGACTACTTGTCCCTGCTTCTAACTGGATGTTGGAGTTCCCTACACCTCCTCGGGGGTCTTCCGCAATAATCTTTCCCTCTCTCTCTGTATCTGGCACCTGTCCATCTAATGGTGTTATTTCGGGTGGAATTTCTCTCAATCTTTCATCTGGCACTTCCTTCTCATGGATTTCTTTTATTGTCTCTCCACTGTCCTTTTCTTTGTTCTTTCTTGGACGAATGTGCTCTTTGTTCTGTCTCTGAGTCTCAACTGGTATCAGAAATCTTTAACCTTTTCCTCAGGGAATTACTTCTGAGGACAAAAGTTAACCTTGGCTCTGTCTCCCCCCTTTCAGGGTTTTCTCCTTCTTTGTCTTTTGGCTCTCCGTCATCTGACTCAGTACTGGATTCTGATTCATCAAAGTACTCCTTTTCTTTACAGTCAACTGGATTTGGAATTCTCAAAGTATGACTTGCATAGATCCAGTTCTTAAATCCAGCACACTTCACAGCTGTTGTCATAGTCAAGATGACTTGCCTTGGTTTTCCCCACCTGGGAACCAAACAGTTTCTTCTTCTGTGTACTTTTATCCTTACCCAGTCCCCTTGGCTTAGATCATGAGCTGGCTTCTTTTCAAGAGTGGTGGCATCCACTCCAACCCGATGAAACACAGAATGAACTGCGTCAGCCAGGCTTTTACAGTATACCAATGCCATGTCATCAGTTATTGTCATCAGCTTGTTGACTGGTATAAATACATGTCTCATGGCGCGTCCTATGAGGATCTCATGCGGACTCAAACCAGTAGTTCTGTCTGGTATTGATCTAATAGTCGTGAGTACTAGAGGCAAGACATCGGGCCATTTGATACCTGTGGCTAAACACATTTTCCCTATTCTGGTGCCGATTCCGATCCTGGAGAAACCGGGTACGAACCGTCGGACGGAGCATTTTCTCCGTCCGACTCGTACCCGGCAAAAAAAAATTACAAAAATGCAAGTACGATTCACATGGAAACACTATATCCGTGCGAATCGAACAAAACACCGACCAACGAAAATATACATAGAAATGTGATCCGGAAAAGCGCCGACGTGACGTCGGGACGCATTCTGGCTGCGTTTCACGAACCAGGACATCACCACGCACAGATTATATTCTCCGGCTGCCAAAAACTGCCGGGAAATCAGGACGACGCGCACAAGGAGCACCTGTACGCGACGGACAGCCATGGACCCCAACCTATGAGTCATCCCGGCCCTCATAGCAGTCCACCTGCTCTACAGGAACCAACGCAGACGCCGCAGAAGGTCAGAACAACACCCAGGGGCAAAGGGGGGGGGCAGGGGCAGGAAACATAACCCCCACCCAAGTCCCAAATCAGACATGCCCTGGACATACTTGACCTGCAGGACCTGGTCACCTCGAGGGGGTGGGGGCGTGTCCAGCAACGCAAGCGTCCGCCACAACGGAAGTGGATGTTGACGCAAACCGGCAACACAACAATTCCGGTACGTACCGTACCCATGCCTGAAGAGCGTGGGCACGGGTTGTACCACGCCCACCCCTACGTCACCCCAACAATGGCGGTACGGCCCGTACCCACGTTCCAAAGGCATGGGTACGGGCCGTACCAGCATCGTTGGGGTGATGTAGGGGTACGCGTGGTACGAGCCGTACCCACCCTCCGAAGGCCTGGGTACGGTGCATACCCCTACGGCACCCCATTGGGGGTCCGCACCCTACCCAGGCCTTAAGAGCGTGGGTACGGGTCATACCACGTGTACCCCTACGGCACCCCAACAATGCTGGCACGCACCGTACCCACGTTCCAAAGGCATGGGTATGGCCCGTACCCAGGCCTGCAGATCGTGGGTACAGGAATGTATGGAGCGTACTCCCACCCGTGTATCAATGGAGCGCACCAACACCCCACCAGTGTATGTACGGAGCGTACCCCCACCCGTGTATGAATGGAGCGTACCCCCACCCGTGTATGAATGGAGCGCACCAACACCCCACCAGTGTATGTACGGAGCGTACCCACACCCCACCAGTGTATGTACGGAGCGTACCCACACCTGTGTATGTACGGAGCATACCCCCACCCGTGTATGAATGGAGCATACCAACACCAGTGTATGTCCAGAGCGTACATGCCCAGACACAGGAGGGGTGGGTGCAGAGTCCTCCCAGCAGTGCCCAGACACAGGAGGGGTGGGTGCCTATCACTCCCAGCAGTGCCCAGACATAGGAGGGGTGGGTGTAGAGTCCCCCCAGCAGTGCCCAGACACAGGAGGGGTGGGTGCAGAGTCCTCCCAGCAGTGCCCAGACATAGGAGGGGTGGGTGCAGAGTCCCCCCAGTAGTGCCCAGACATAGGAGAGGTGGGTGCAGAGTCCTCCCAGCAGTGCCCAGACATAGGAGGGGTGGGTGCAGAGTCCTCCCAGCAGTGCCCAGACACAGGAGGGGTGGGTTCCTATCACTCCCAGCAGTGCCCAGACATAGGAGGGGTGGGTGCAGAGTCCCCCCAGCAGTGCCCAGAAACAGGAGGGGTGGGTGCAGAGTCCTCCCAGCAATGCCCATACACAGGAGGGGTGGGTGCCTATCACACCCAGCAGTGCACAGACACAGGAGGGGTGGGTGCCTATCACTCCCAGCAGTGCCCAGACATAGGAGGGGTGGGTGCAGAGTCCCCCCAGCAGTGCCCAGACACAGGAGGGGTGGGTGCAGAGTCCTCCCAGCAGTGCCCAGACATAGGAGGGGTGGGTGCAGAGTCCCCCCAGCAGTGCCCAGATACAGGAGGGGTGGGTGCAGAGTCCTCCCAGCAGTGCCCAGACACAGGAGGGGTGGGTGCAGATTCCTCTCAGCAGTGCCCAGACATAGGAGGGGTGGGTGCCTATCACTCCCAGCAGTGGCCAGACATAGGAGGGGTGGGTGCAGAGTCCCCCCAGCAGTGCCCAGACACAGGAGGGGTGGGTGCAGAGTGCTCCCAGCAGTGCCCAGACACAGGAGGGGTGGGTGCAGAGTCCTCCCAGCAGTGCCCAGACACAGGAGGGGTGGGTGTCTATCACTCCCAGCAGTGCCCAGACATAGGAGGGGTGGGTGCAGAGTCCCCCCAGCAGTGCCCAGACACAGGAGGGGTGGGTGCAGAGTCCTCCCAGCAGTGCCCAGACATAGGAGGGGTGGGTGCAGAGTCCTCCCAGCAGTGCCCAGACACAGGAGGGGTGGGTGCAGAGTCCTCCCAGCAGTGCCCAGACACAGGAGGGGTGGGTGCAGAGTCCTCCCAGCAGTGCCCAGACATAGGAGGGGTGGGTGCAGAGTCCTCCCATCAGTGCCCAGACACAGGAGGGGTGGGTGCAGAGTCCTCCCAGCAGTGCCCAGACACAGGAGGGGTGGGTGCCTATCACTCCCAGCAGTGCCCAGACATAGGAGGGGTGGGTGCAGAGTCCTCCCAGCAGTGCCTAGACATAGGAGGGGTGGGTGCAGAGTCCTCCCAGCAGTGCCCAGACACAGGAGGGGTGGGTGCAGAGTCCTCCCAGCAGTGCCCAGACACAGGAGGGGTGGGTGCCTATCACTCCCAGCAGAGCCCAGACATAGGAGGGGTGGGTGCAGAGTCCCCCCAGCAGTGCCCAGACACAGGAGGGTGGGTGCAGAGTCCTCCTAGCAGTGCCCAGACATAGGAGGGGTGGGTGCAGAGTCCTCCCAGCAGTGCCCAGACACAGGAGGGGTGGGTGCAGAGCCCTCCCAGCAGTGCCCAGACACAGGAGGGGTGGGTGCCTATCACTTCCAGCAGTGCCCAGACATAGGAGGGGTGGGCGCAGAGTCCTCCCAGCAGTGCCCATTGAAAGAAAAGGGTGCAGTACCCACAGATACAATGGCCACAATTGTCAGTCAGGTGCCCAAAGACCCTGCAGAACACATAACACATGTGTGCGAGGCTGGGAGTACACACATGCATAGTGTGTAAAAGGGAACATGTCCACATGAAGTCATGTCAATATACTCCATACACAAGTACAGTGACCACCAAGGATGCCACTAATGATGCAGGTGGAGACATTGCCCAGCATGCATGGGCAAAGTTGAACGGATCCGTCACACACCTAGGATATGTAGACACAGCCCAGCACAACATTTATGAAACACCCTGCAGGGAAGATGTCAGGGGCCACAGAGGAAGGAACACACCTTGGGACAATGTCACCATGCAGTAAGAGCTGACATGAACAAAGACATTTGGCAAATACCTTGTGATGGCACACAGATGCCAGGGTCCACCCCATGAGCAGCACACCACTACATTTCCCAGACACCTAACACATTATCACCACCCCAAATCATGGAGCAGCACCAACAACAGCAACACCAGAAAAGCAGTAGTGTTCAAAGGAAAAAAAAACATTGCTTTATTCAGCATGAAAAAAAAATGGGTAATAAAAGTTCAATATGTACAAGGCCCATAGGGCAGTCCATAGTCCAATTCCTGGTGGGGGACACATAGGGACGCGTGTCCCCTAGCTTGCCTGCACAGTTCATACCTCCTTAGCTTCCACAGGGGGGGGGGCGTAATGTGGGGGGGAAGGACCAGGCACCGCAGGGACAGAAGGGGCAAGGGTAGGTGTTGTGGGTGCAGTGACGGAGGACTCCACCACAGGGGGTGGGGCAGCGCCAAAGGTGGTGGTGAGAATGGCGCTGCACACGGTTGCAAGGTCCCCCAGCGTCTCCCCTGCACCCGAAGGAACCACAGGCCCCAAGGAGGGGGGGGTCGGAGGGATGGGTCGCAGCGCTGCTGGGGGAGGGTGTGGACAGGGGGGGACTCAACTACCCTGACCGGGGACTCCTTTGACCGCTTGCGGGGTGGTGACACACTGGGGCTCAGGGACAGAGCGGCCATGAAGGAATCTTTTGTTGAATCTTGGCCAGGAGAGCTGAGGGGAGTGGACTTGGAGGGAGTGGGTTGTGAGGAATGTGGACTCCCACTGTGGCTGCGTGTCTTCCGTTTGCCCCCGACCCAGTGGGTGTGCCTACTTCACCCTGTGTGTGCGTCACAGGAGGTGTGCGCTTGGCCTTCCCTGGTGGTGTGGTGCCTGTGTCTGGTGGGGTGTGTGCATGGGGACGTCTGGGTGTGCTTGGGACAGGCATGGGAGTGGGAAGTGTGGATGGTGCAGGGGTGGGGGGGACGCAGCGCTGCAGGAGACCCACTGCTGCAGTCAGTGTCGAGTCTATGGACCTCAGCAACTGGCGTTGGTCAGACTGCGCAGCTTAGATGCCCTCCATGTATGCCTCCATCTGGGTGAACACACGGGTGTGGCCATGGAGGACATTAAGCATCGCAGTCTGACCAACCTGCAACTGGCGCAGGATGTCCACAGACTCGGCATTCGCGGCAGCAGTGGAGACAGGGGCAGGGGGTGCGGTGCCTGGCAAGAAGGAGACACGTGGTGACCTACCACGGCGGGAAGGGACCCGAGCTAGTGGAAGGCCGGTGATGGTAATGGAGGGGGCGGGCAAAGATTGAGTGCTGCTTTCAGCTGTGGGAGCTGCTTCCGCCCCCTCTGGGAGCTCAGCCTCGGACCCGTCAGCGTCATAGTCGGTGGTGGGACTGGACAGGTCCTCCGCCGTACTCCCCTCAGCCTCCGTGCCACTTGATTCGCCAGACAAGACAGCACTGGTGCTCGATCCCTCCTCACGGTCTGTGCCAGTGTCTCCCTCGGAGTCCCCCGACGATGCTGTGGGCAAGGTGAAGAGACAGGAAATAATCAGACACCTGGATACATATGTCACATGAGTCAAATCTACATAGGTCACAGTGCATAGCCTGAAAAGCAACATGAGTAACATCTACAATACAAGGTACATATGTAGGCCCTGCAACACACGGTTGGTTGACCCACCATGCCACTGAGGAACAATGGAGAGCATGACACAACAGCAAATTACTTGATATCAAATTGGACAGAGGAGCCAGGCTCTGGGGACAATCGTGCACAGCATCTGCACCACACAGCGTTGCCAAAAAAGGGATGAGCAGGAACCATGTCTATTAACTTCATGCACATGCTGCAAAGCTAATACATTAAACCATGCCCAACATGACTGGGTCACTGCACCTTGAGTGTATGTCCAGAGAAACATCACACACAGGCCAGACCTACCATGGAGACTTCAGATTTTTACATGTAGGCCTTGCCCGCACAAACCACCCCCTACCTGAGACAATGTGATTGAGACAGAGGAAGTACTTACACCTCATACTCTGGGATAAAAACACATGGCCTGCACTAAATCCTGATTGTACACAAACTACCCCTGGTGCGCCTGTCCACATATATCATTGACAATAAACCATCATCAGATTGTCGTACCAAGACACACAGGCACTGCCCACTGTGAGTATGCACAAGCAAAATTGGGTCACACAGTACAGTGGACACATGTAGCACAGTTTACGTAAATACAGATGAGGCCAGGGTACAATGCCACACAGCCCAACCTATGCCGAAGACACAGGGAATGTCCACATTGTTGGATGACACACATGATACCTAGGAAAAGGTGCCCCAGGGCACGGTAGTGGCCACACTCCTCCATGGTCCTGGATGGATATGACTGCAACTGAAGCAACCGTCCCTGCACTATGCATTACTCCCACTCATGCACATCATGTCAGAGGGCACAACATTGGACATGCATGCTGTAAGGCCGTATACTTGTAAGACACACTCCTATGTCGGGACTCACCATCAGTGCCAACTGACATGGACCCCACAATGACTGAACTGGACAGGGCACAGGCAAGGTCCCAAAACCTGTTACACACCACCCCCACACATGATGCTGCAAGCATTGGGCACTTGGATTAACTGCCAGCCTAGATAACCTTGTGCAAGAGTGACTACACACAGACCAGGGAACACATGGCAAGGAGGGGAAGGGAGGAAGAACAGCACCGGTGTACTTTGGGGAACAGGTCATGCACTGCACATTTAAACCCTGGCAGTGTATCCATGCAACAGCGCACTTCCAAAAGCTGGTGACACACAACAAACACGCATGTACCTACCCCCTTACTGCTGCTGCTTCTCCAGTAAGCACCTATCCAAGTCGGGGAAGACTACCGCCAGCACACGCTTATGGATGTGGGTCAGACGCCGGCGCCCACGGTTCTTGTGGCTCTCAGGTGAGTCCCCCAGCAGGACCCGTGCGATCCTCCTCGTCCAGCACCGGATATCCTGCCAGCGTTTCCTCACCTGGGCTAGGCGCCGCTTCTGACCCTCTGTCTTCCTCACGGCACTGACGGCTTGCTTCCATATCTCCCCCTTGGCATGGACGCCTACCTGTGAGGATGCAAAAGTGAGAATACTTTAATACACCTGAGCAATGACACAGAGACACACATATTAATAACTTGTCTTGTTTGAACAGGCCATGGTATGCAGGCAACTCATTGCACCTTTGTCATAGGGACATTGTCCTCTGGGGAAGGCCAAATGCACTACGTGGCATTGAACGTACACAGGTAGCATGAGGGTTGCCACACAATCAATGATCCTGGATCACACTGTGCATCACAAGCTACACCAGGATTATGTACAGCGCCTCAAAGCAATCACATGCCCCAGCCCACTGACGCAACCTCAGCAGAGTACACAGACACACACAGGCACAGGACAATCACCTGCCATTGGCAACTGCGGGTACATACCTCACTCTGCCCATGTGCCACTAGACCGGGGGGTGTCACAGGTGTGGGGAAGGCTCAGCACGGCAGTCACACAGCACTGCTCCCTGCTCACATCAGATGGCCAGGGTATATCCATCCCTCATGCAGCTGGTGTGCAACACTCCCCAAATGCACTCACCCACATGACAGGGGACTTACACACACACACCAATGTCCAGGGGACGAACACATCATTTGGACACTCACAGCACAGGTACACTAAACAATCACACATCTATGGGTACTGTCACCTGTCACACTGGGGGGACCACAGAATCACATCAGGACTGTAGAAACAACATTCCCAGGAGGAGTAGCCAGGCAGAATGTGGCATGCACCATGCATTGATTGTCACAGTAAGCACTATGCAAGTGAGGAGTGCACACATGAACTACAGCATGCTCTGCATGGGAGACATGAGGCCTTCCCCACCCTGGGACCCACTCTAAACAACATTGTCTGTCTGTCACACATGGACACAATGCCAGATGTCACAGTCACAAAAAGGGGCACAGTCTAAGCTAGTGGAGTCTGCACTCACCTGCTCCCCTGGTCGACCACACAGCATGGTGTACTGTGGGAGGATCACATCCACCAACGCCATATTCTCCTCCATGGTGACTGGCTGGGCCCTCTCCACAGACCTGGACATGGTGCCAGAGGAATCACAAGCAGCAGCAGTGTTGTGGAATGAAAGGTTGTGCAGGCAAGTGCTCTCTCATGGGACCTGGCTGCCTTATATCTGCCTTGCTGGCCTGTTTCACTTACAGGAGTACAGAGTGATTGGTCAGTCACATTAGCATCCTACGTTTCCTCCAATCCCTTTAAACCTACCCCAGTGAGTGTCTTTGCGTGGTTTAAAAATTGAGCATGATGTCAAGTCAACAACCACTTTGCAACAAAGTATATTGGGCCCGATTCACAGAACTAACTTAAGACAAAATCCTAAACTTACTACCATTTTGGTATTCACAGAAGGCACTTACTCATTTCGGTATTCACAGAAGTTAGGAGTCCTAACTTTAGGACTCCTAAATGCCTTCTGTGAATACCGAAAGTCTTAAAATTAGGATTTTTCTCAGTTTAGTAGTAGTATAGTTAGGACTCCTAACTTTAGGACTCCTAAATGCCTTCTGTGAATACCGAAAGTCTTAAAATTAGGATTTTTCTCAATTTAGTAGTCCTAAGTCTAAATTTAGGACTACTAAATTGAGAAAAATCCCAATTTTAAGACTTTCGGTATTCACAGAAGGCATTTAGGAGTCCTAACTATACTACTACTAAACTGAGAAAAATCCTAATTTTAAGGCTTTCGGTATTCACAGAAGGCATTTAGGAGTCCTAAACTTAGGAGTCCTAAATTTAGGACTACTAAATTGAGAAAAATCCTAATTTTAAGACTTTCGGTATTCACAGAAGGCATTTAGCAGTCCTAAAGTTAGGAGTCCTAACTATACCACTACTAAACTGAGAAAAATCCTAATTTTAAGGCTTTCGGTATTCACAGAAGGCATTTAGGAGTCCTAAAGTTAGGAGTCCTAAACTTAGGACTACTAAATTGAGACAAATCCTAATTTTAAGACTTTCGGTATTCACAGAAGGCATTTAGGAGTCCTAAAGTTCGGAGTCCTAACTATACTACCACTAAACTGAGAAAAATCCTAATTTTAAGACTTTCGGTATTCACAGAAGGCATTTAGGAGTCCTAAAGTTAGGACTCCTAACTTCTGTGAATACCGAAATGAGTAAGTGCCTTCTGTGAATACCAAAATGAGTAAGTGCCTTCTGTGGATACCAAAATGGTAGTAAGTTTAGGATTTTGTCTTAAGTTAGTTCTGTGAATCGGGCCCATTGTTTCCAACCGACTTCTGCTGGCCACCTGATGGAAAAATTCAAACTTTAAACTCGGTCTCCATGACAACCAGCATGCATTTAGGCCCTTATACTTGTCCCTCATGTGTCCCCTATGTTGTTCCAATATTCACACACAGGTACGGTGCGTTCCACGGCCCTAGGGCACCCCAAATGCAGTGAAACGGACCGTACACGCGTGTGTAAAGTCCCTATCACTATGGGAGTGCTCGCGTATGCGTACGCCATAGTAATACGGACCGTACACGCGTGTGTAGGGTCCCTATCACTATGGGAGTGTTCGCGTATGCGTACGCCATAGTAATACGGACCGTACACGCGTGTGTAGGGTCCCTATCACTATGGGAGTGCTCGCGTATGCGTACGCCATAGTAATACGGACCCTACACACGCGGGTACGGACCGTATCACCATGGCGTACGCCTAGGGCTGCACAACCATGGTGGTACGGACCCTACACACGCGGGTACGGACCGTATCACCATGGCGTACGCCTAGGGCTGCACAACCATGGTGGTACGGACCCTACACATGCGGGTACGGACCGTATCACCATGGCGTACGCCTAGGGCTGCACAACCATGGTGGTACGGACCCTACACGCGTGTGTACGGTCCGTATCACTATGGCGTACGCATACGCCAGCACTCCCATAGTGATAGGGACACTACACGCGCGTGTACGGTCCATATCACTATGGCGTACGCATACGCCAGCACTCCCATAGTGATAGGGACACTACACGCGCGTGTACGGTCCGTATCACTATGGCGTACGCATACGCCAGCACTCCCATAGTGATAGGGACACTACACGCGCGTGTACGGTCCGTATCACTATGGCGTACGCATACGCCAGCACTCCCATAGTGATAGGGACCCTACACGCGCGTGTACGGTCCGTATCACTATGGCGTACGCATACGCCAGCACTCCCATTGTGATAGGGACACTACACGCGCGTGTACGGTCCGTATCACTATGGCGTACGCATACGCCAGCACTCCCATTGTGATAGGGACCCTTCACACGCCATCAGTGCGTATGTACGGTGCGTTTCACACCTGACAGTGGTGACAGGCAGCACACAGACAGGAATAGAGCTGTCCTACTTGGCCAAGGCTGGACATCAAGGCATTGTCTGTGCAGTACTACATGTGTCGGGCACAGGTGTGTCAGGCTGTGATGTGGCACATTACTCCTGAGGTGTGAAGCAAATGACTGTATGATGAGCTGTGTACACATGTCATGTGTGATGGTGCACTATGTGCCACACATCCCCTTCACTCCTTTGACATGTGTGCATGTAGTACAGACTTGTTGAGCCATGCGTCACTGGCATGGCACAGTCAACGACACCCGCAACTGTCCCCTGATGCCAGGTACACGGAATGTTACACCTGAGATGTGAATGCCCGCGTTGCACGCTGTGACTATGTCATGTGTGTGTCATGTTTTCCCATGGGTTTGCCGCAGGTGTTTGGTCAAATGCATCTGGAGTTGCTGCAACCAACATGTGTCTGTGTGTAGATGGGCATGGCACACTGTTCTGCACACCAGCCCACATGTGTAATCCGACGTAAGGTGTGTATGTATGCATCGACACAGAGTTCCAAAACAAGGACATATCTGCATACTCTCAATGTATGTGTGATCAGTCTTGACATGTACCCCTTGATGGCAAGGTGTGTGGTCTGTCCTTTTTACATTACATGTGACCTGTGCCTCTAGTGTTCCGCAACCTGTCTGTATGATTGACATATTTATTCTGCCCATATGCGGATGTCTGGCACTCCTGTGATGTGTCTGCCTGTTCACTCACACTGGCCCACCGCTAGTTTAATGCCATGTCATGTTGAGCCTGAGAATCCACGTTTGTGGCTGGCTCTTGGTAGGAGTGTCGCCTGCCTGGCATACGTGTCCAGGGCATATTGCACAGACCTGACTCTGTATGTAGCATATGTGTATTGCCTGTTGAACATGTGCTCAGTACATTGACATTCGTGGTGTACTGTACTCACTCTTCGTTGTCCCTTCAAATTCACTACAGGGCTCCGCCTCTCCTTCGACCAATTCCGGACTTGGCTGACCTGAGGGAACGTGACTGTATACGCCGCTACCGCTTCCCCCAACGGTTGATTGAGGACTTGACGACACGGCTGGCACCACACCTCCAACCGCTACACAGGTATCCTACTGCACTGACACCCAAGATGAAGGTGATGGCAGCCCTACATTTCTTTGCCACGGGTACCTTTCAAAATACCATTGCTCATGTTGAGGGCATGTCCCAAACCATGTTCAGCCGTGTTCTGCATGATTTTTTAGAGGCCATGTTGGAGCACCTGGATGAGTTCATTAAATTCCCAACTCCTGAGCAGTTGACAGGTGTCAAGCGTGAGTTCTATGCCCTGGGAGGGATGCCCCATGTCATTGGGTCCATAGATGGAACACATGTGGCTTTGGTACCACCACAGGCACAGGAGGTAGCATATAGGAACCGCAAGCATTACCACTCCATTAATGCCCTTGTGTTGTGTCTTGCCAACATGGTGATTTCACATGTCTGTGCTCGTTTTCCAGGATCAGCACACAATGCCTACATCATGAGGCGTAGCAGGGTGCCTCAAATGATGCTGCAGCTGCGCAACGAACGAGCATGTGTTGTTGGTGGTTATACTCTGGCAGTCCTGTAGTTAACGTCATCTTCCTGTCTTACTGATTCTCCTGACCCACTCTTGTCCATGATGTTTCCATGTAGGGGACGCTGGCTATCCCAACATGCCATGGCTGATCACGCCTCTCTGCAACCCCAGCACGGCTGCCCAGCACCGCTACAACAACGCCCATGGGCGGACCAGGCGAGTGATAGAGAGGACGTTTGGCCTCCTGAAGAGCCGATTCCGTTGCCTCCACAAGACAGGTGGCGCACTCCCATATGCAGCGGTGAAGGTCTGCAAGATCTTCCTCGTGTGCTGCATGCTGCACAACATGGCAGTGGAGAAAGCTGTGCCACTCATCCTGGATCCGGATGAGCAGGACCATCCACCCGTGGAGGATGAAGGGCTTGGTCATGAGGCAAGTGATGTGGAGGAGGAGGAGGCGGTAGAGGACATCCGGAGTCGGCTCATATGCAACTTCTTTGCTTAGTGGTGAGTTCCAGTGTCTGAGTGTGCACGCATTTGGCCATGTGTGGCATGTGTTGCGATGTGTGTGTCCATCTGCATGTCTGCCAAGTGAGGCAGAGGTGTGTTTGGATGTGTCACTCGAGTGATGGTGCAATGGAAGAATGTTTTTCCAGAGACATCATTGTCACCTAGCATGTTGACAACCTTATACGTGTCGAGTACATGCACATGCATGCGGATGTGCTTCTTTTGGCTGACTTCTGGTGTGTCTCTCATCCACAGGTACTTGCGCTTGCTGTCTGCTGGTGGCATTGTTGTGCTCCTGCTATTCTTCATGAACACAGCAACATGTGCTGAATCAGCGTTACATGGCTGGACAAGTTTGAAAATCTCCTTAGGGTAAGGGATGAAGCACGGCTTTTTGGGTGTGGTATTTGTTTGGAATGTGTGTGCACTGCTCCTGTTCATGTTTGGATACTTTACATACATGTAGAATCACCATGGGGCACATGACATGGAGCTGAATTCACCTGAATTGATGGTCAGACTTGATGACAGTCATCTGTAATGGGATTGTGGATTGTGATGAAGCCATCAATGTGTGTAACACTGCCCTCGGAAACATACGGGTTGCACCGGGTTGACATGGTGTGTGAATTCCCCATTAGATGCTCAATGGTGTATAGCAGCCTCTCCGTGAGCAGCAGGGGGTGTTTAGCTGTAACCCGTCACTTGTGTGCCAGTTCGATGGATTTCCAGCATCTGTGGTGCACAGGGGGGTGCCAGTGTTAGTCCCACGTGTTCATCCACATGACCTGTGTATGTGTTGACAGAGTTGCATTAGCATTCCGACACACATGACTAATAAAGGTGTCCCTCTGCCTCCAAGGTGCCTCATCTCTGTCAATGGTGGTCTGTTGCCACTGTGCATGCGGCATGTCTGGCATAGTTCTCAGAGATGGTGCATATGAGTCTATGTGTAGAGTAGCAAGATGCAAGCTGTTTGTCAGGGATTAGAATCTGTATTGTGCATGATGTCCATGGCTGTGTAGGTATTGTGGCATGTCAGTCTCCACGACAGCCACTGTGCTGCATGTGCATCCATTATGTGTGTGTGTGCCATGTTGAACCAGACAGTCCTTCCTTGACATACACCATTTGCATGGTTCCTTCCTGAGATCCTTGTCTTTGTGTGCTACTTGTGGCATTGTTTTCTTGACATGGCGCATGCTGCTGCAGGCCCTGCAGCAAGGGCACCCAGTGTCCACGCAAATGAGCTGGTGTTCATCATGGATTGCTTGCTGACATGTGCTATGCAGATCAGCAGCATCTGTGCCTCATGCTGCTGCACACTCTGGATTATGCACAAGATCCCCAGTTCCATCCACCTCAAGGAAAGAGAGACCATCCCACAGGTCAACTACGACATCCGTGTCTAATCCTACCCTGCACTCTACGGACGTGTACGTTACAACTCCCATGATACTTGTCCACATCCAGGGTGCATCTGCATAGCTCTGCTTCTACATCCGGCGACCAGGCCACATCAACGTCCAACAGAGATGGGGGGAATTAATCACTGCCAGCTGCAGGATGACCTTCTCAATCCACGCACACACTCAGGATGCAGCCCACAACCACAACACAACCTTGTGGCACTGTAATCCAACATCCCATTGTGCTATCTCCATGCAGCCAACGTTGGCCGGCCCACCATTCTCCACATCCACCTGACTCAAGTATGCAGGACATGGTTCTTCCACGTGTCTACACATACCTGGGAGTAGCCCCCCAGGACACTCAACATGATCCCTGACCTCTGCGCATGACTGTTGCTCTTCTACATTGGTCTGTAGGCACAGTTGTGCGGGCACCCCCTCAGCTGGTTGGGCCCATCACGGGTGAGTATGGTGCTCCATATCTGTATTGGATGGTACATTGGGACCCATGTGTGTCCTGTGCCAGACTCAGACCCCAGGGTATGGATGTTTGGAGTTACTTCTGAAATCAGGCATGGTTTGACTTCACAACACACACATGTAGTGGAATAATCCAAAATGACGGCATCATCTTGTGATTGTGATGAATTTTATTAGTGCTGGGGTACGTGTTTGGGGGGGTGACAAGAGGTGCTTGGCGGGAGTGTAGAATCCAAAGTTCACAGGGGGAGTTGGTATCCTTTTTAGAAAGAAGGGGACCCCTACAAACCTAATAGACTTGCTATATGTAAGGAAAAAAATTATTTATGTAAAATGCTATAGCAAGTGAATGAATCTATCACAGACAAACATCTAGGTGTAAACCATAGAATCAACCATTCATAAAATAATCCAATGAAAAATATTGACCATACACAATTATTAATTGGAAAAATATATATATATATGATATTTATTTAGTCATTTTTTTATATATATCATTCATTAAATCTTTTGATATCATTGATTATTCTGTTTTGTACAGACATATATATATCATCATTAAACAATCAGACAGACAATATATACAAAGATACAGTTGATACAAGCAATGCGGCAGATGGAGAACTACGTGCGTTTCGGCAATGTAGCCTTCGTCAGGAGACCGTCTATTGCTTTGGAATCTATAAGATAGCGAGAATCCTAGATGTAAAATCTCGAAGTAAGTGTAAAGATAACAATACTCCAAATGTGATGGAACAGCACAACGCCACAGAAGCGTATCTACTATGTATGGATGCAGATATCCTCAATTAGAGATTTCTGAAGTATATCGAAAACCAACGAATGTTCGGATGTTTGAGGACAAATGAATATGGTGGAGGCTTGTGAGTTAAAATAGTAACCTGTTACGAAACGCTGATTAGCCAGATAGCCCCCGTATTTGTATGTGGATAATTGTGACACTTATCCAGAAAACCATTCCGGTGAGCAGCCGAGTAGATGACAAAAACAATAGATGTAGATCAGGATACGCTGAAGTTCAATCTCAGTATAGATAAAAGGAAAATAACAGGACACAACAGGATATAGGTGCGTCACAAACGGTCCATACGAGCCTGATTCTTTGCTTAAACGTTCATAACGGGCGGCTCCGCTTGCTAACGACAGGATATTTCGCCATTCCTTGCCATTGAAAGTCATCAGAGTCTGTGCCACAGTCTTTGTCAACATTGGTCAGACAGTGACCAGCAAGGCCATGTGGCAGAGAATGTCATTTGCTGCTGTGCTGCTGTTAGGCCAGAGGGCCAGGTGCCAGGCCAGGTGACCTGGGAGATGGTGATGTTCCGCTGACTCTCACGGTCTTTTGCGTGGACGACCCACCTTCCTGCGGGGACCCTCAGAAGCAGGCCATGACGATGCTAGGGACGCTCCGTCAGATGAATCCTCCTCCTCCTCCCTCCCTGTTTCTGGTGCTGGTCTACGCCTGGTGGCACAGGGAGGGTTTGCCAGGGTTTGGGCGATCTGACGGAGGGATTGGCTCACGTCCCTGTGCACCGCCAGGAGCTCAGCCAGTCTTGCCTCCATCCGTCCATGGTGTTGTAGATGACTGGCATGATGCTCGACCTGCATGTTCTTCATCTCATTGAGGGTCTCCACTACCTGGTCGATGCCTCTGGAGTCACGCCGGTATGTGCCCAGGATGTTGTGGACGTGTGACATAACCGGGTCCTGAGCTGGCTGGTCCGGCTCGCGCCTCCGCCGTCCTCCACTCCCACCACCCCTGCCCACTTGAGCCCGGCCTGCCGTTGTGGGCACGTCGGGTCTCCGGGACCCCTGAGGGATGGCATTTGCGGTGTCGCCTGCCTCCTCCTGGGTGCCTGGAGAACCTTGTCCCTCCTGGACAGACTGGCTGTGTTGCTGTGTGTGGGCAGGGCTCCTGGATGTCTCCTGGGATGTGGCAGGAATTGGGGTGGTGGTTGGCACAGTTGTACCTGATGCAGGTGCTGCAGGTGGTTGGACACCAGAGGGGCCAGGTTGGTCTGGGTCATCCACAGAGTGGTGAGAGTCGTCGCTGCCGGTGGGATCCTCTTCACGCAGAGCCTGGTCCTGTGAGTCTTCCCAGGGGGGAGATGGACGACGTTGACCTGTGTGTGAGAGAGACAATGTTAATTGTGTTACATGTGACTTCCATGTTTGATTCATTTTGAGTTGGCACAGTTCCTCTGTGTGGTTGGATTTGGCTTGCATTCCTCTCACAGTGCACTCGTGCATGGGTATGTCCCTTGGCCATAGCTTTCGACACTTGACCTATGTGTGACACAATCTTAGTTGATGCATCTTTTTGGAACGCAGTCAGCAGTGTTCTGAGCGGTCGTAGCAAGCCATGCAGAGCCGCCTTACGTGTTGCACTGTACGTGGCCAAATGTTGTTTTTTCCATGCTATTTGGAATGCAGGTAGGTATCTTAAGCATTTGTGACAGGGTTCTAACAAACACAGTGGGTGGGTATACTGGGTGTAAGGTTAGGTTTGTGCCTTCAGCACGGATGTACTCGTGCACAGATTGACACATGGCCCAGTGTTTATCAGAGGTTGAAGGGGGTTTCACGCACTGCCAAACCTTGTCTACATGCACACATTCCACCTGCTGACGAGCGGACATGGCCACACCACCCAAGGGTGATTTGGTCTCCCTCTGTCTCCCTTTCTCCCTCCCTCTGTCAGCCTCCTTCCTCTGTCCGTCTCCCTCTCTCTCCCTTTCTCCCTCCCTCTGTCAGCCTCCTCCCTCTGTCCGTCTCCCTCTGTATCCCTTTCTCCCTCCCTCTGTCAACCTCCTCCCTCTGTCCGTCTCCCTCTGTCTCCCTTTCTCCCTCCCTCTGTCACCCTCCTCCCTCTGTCCGTCTCCCTCTGTCTCCCTTTCTCCCTCCCTCTGTCAGCCTCCTCCCTCTGTCCGTCTCCCTCTGTCAACCTCCTCCCTCGGTACGTCTCCCTCTGTCTCCCTTTCTCCCTCTCTCTGTCAACCTCCTCCCTCTGTCCGTCTCCCTCTGTCTCCCTTTCTCCCTCCCTCTGTCAACCTCCTCCCTCTGTCCGTCTCCCTCTGTCTCCCTTTCTCCCTCCCTCTGTCAGCCTCCTCCCTCTGTCCGTCTCCCTCTGTCAACCTCCTCCCTCTGTCCGTCTCCCTCTGTCTCTCTTTCTCCCTCCCTCTGTCAGCCTCCTCCCTCTGTCCATCTCCCTCTGTCTCCCTTTCTCCCTCCCTCTGTCACCCTCCTCCCTCTGTCTGTCTCCCTCTGTCTCCCTTTCTCCCTCCCTCAGTCACCCTCCTCCCTCCCTCTGTCTGTCTCCCTGTGTCCATCTCTGTGTCCCTCCCTCTCTCTCCCCCTCTCCCTCCCTCTGTGTGTCACCCTCTGTCACCTCAGCCCAGCTTCCTGGGCACACACAGTTTGCAGGTCTTTCAAAGGCCATTGGCTTGTTCATGTGGGTTTGTTGCTTATCTCCGGGCACCCATTGGGCAGAGTGTGTGAGTCTGCGCTGCTGCTGTGGCGGTGTGTGCTGTCACTCTTTCAGAGTGAAGCGTCTTCATTAGCTGCTGTTATGTGCAAATTGTGCCTTCATACCCATGTCATCCTGCAACGCGGCCACCATTTTCATGCAACACAGTACTGTGTGGGGACACACTGTTTGTATGGCTGTGCCCTAGGCCATATGGGCTGAGGGCATTGTTGTGTGCTTCAGAGTTGCTCTATGTTAGTTTTGAGGGCCACCCTCCCGGCATCGGGGACATCCTGTCTTGTGTTGGTGTTTTGTGTGGCCTGTGACTTGGCCTGGCCTTGCTTGGGGCATGGAGGCGCTAGTGGCATGGATGTATGACATTACAACGCACACTTTTACAACGCATGCACTTACAACGCATTTTTTACAACGCATAATCCATTACAACGCATGACATTACAACGCATGACACTACAACGCATTTTTAAAAACTACCTTTACAACGCATTTCCATTACAACGCATACTACCTTTACAACGCATACCATTACAACGCATAATATTAAATTGCATTTAAGGTAAGTATTAGATAGTATAGGGGTAAAAGTTACTTTTCTAACTCCAGGGGGTGCAACAGTAGGGTAAGTGTTGGATAGTATAGGGGTAAAAATTACTATTCTAACTCCAGGGGGTGCAACAGTAGGGTAAGTGTTGGATAGTATAGGGGTAAAAATTACTATTCTAACTCCAGGGGGTGCAACAGTAGGGTAAGTGTTGGATAGTATAGGGGTAAAAATTACTATTCTAACTCCAGGGGGTGCAACAGTAGGGTAAGTGTTGGATAGAATAGGGGTAAAAATTACTATTCTAACTCCAGGGGGTGCAACAGTAGGGTAAGTGTTGGATAGTATAGGGGTAAAAATTACTATTCTAACTCCAGGGGGTGCAACAGTAGGGTAAGTGTTGGATAGTATAGGGGTAAAAATTACTATTCTAACTCCAGGGGGTGCAACAGTAGGGTAAGTGTTGGATAGTATAGGGGTAAAAATTACTATTCTAACTCCAGGGGGTGCATCAGTAGGGTAAGTGTTGGATAGTATAGGGGTAAAAATTACTATTCTAACTCCAGGGGGTGCAACAGTAGGGTAAGTGTTGGATAGTATAGGGGTAAAAATTACTATTCTAACTCCAGGGGGTGCAACAGTAGGGTAAGTGTTGGATAGTATAGGGGTAAAAATTACTATTCTAACTCCAGGGGGTGCAACAGTAGGGTAAGTGTTGGATAGTGTAGTGTAATATTATGCGTTGTAATGGTATGCTTTGTAATGGTAGTATGCATTGTAATGGAATGCGTTGTAAAGGTAGTTTTTAAAAATGCGTTGTAGTGTCATGCGTTGTAATGTCATGCGTTGTAATGGATTATGCGTTGTAAAAAATGCGTTGTAAAGGTAGTGCGTTGTAAAAGTTGCGTTGTAAAGGTTGTTCCCCTAGTGGCATGTGTGTGTTTTTGGAGTGTGGTTGTGTCCGGTGCTGGCTTTGGGGGGGTTGCGTGCATGATTGGTATTTTGGTTGTGTATGGCGTTCACCCCATGTGAGGTGAGTTGTTTGTGTACTCACCAGGCTCACGGATTCCTTCTAGTCCGTCTACTCCCACCGGCGGCAGCGTGGCCATCACCTTCTCCTCCCAGGGATGGTAGTGTACGGGTCTGCGGGCCGGCCCTCCTCCAGTGATGTTGGCCTGGTTGTGCTCGTCCGTCATTTTGCGGCGGACCGTCCTCCGCAGATCGTACCACCTGGCTTGGCACTCATGCCTGGTCCTTCTGGTGGACCCAACAGTATTCACAGCATTGACAATCCTCTCCCACATGGCAGATTTTTTGGATATGCTGGTCCGTCTGACCAATGTTCCAAAGAGCTGTGGCTCGACTCTGACGATTTCGTCGACAAGGACCTCCAGCTCCTCCTTTGTGAACTTTGGATTCTTGTTAGAGGGCATGGTGTGGGGTGTGGGTGTGGATGTTTGTGGGGGTTTGGGTGTGGATGGTTGTGTGTGTGTGAGTGTGGTTGTGAAGGTGTGTGTATGTGAATGTGATGAGGGGGTTTTTGTGATGGTGGTTGTGTGAAGGAGTGCAAGTGTAAGGTGTATTGAGGGATGTAGTATGGTGCAGTGCGTTGTCTGTGTGGTCTGGCAGTCGTGGATCCGTTGCAAAGGATCATGGTTTGTGTGTGTTGGGCCTTTTTATTGGTCCATTTGTGGGTGTGGCTGTGTTTGAACTTTGGGTGAGTGTGTTATTAGGAGTGGTTGTGTTTTGGGCCTCTGTTTAGCTGCTTGGCAGTTGCAGGTCAGTGTATAGGATGTATTTGGGCTTGTTGGACATGTTTTGTGGTGTTGTGTGCATCAAATTGACTCTCCTTGTGTTGTTTTTGTTTGTCCTGGTTCAGTACGAGTGTTTTTGGCATCTGTACGGTGCGTACATGGGCCATGTTGTTGTACAGTGCTGTCCTTTGCTATGGCTTAGTACGACTCGTACATGCGCGATGTTGGGTGAGGGTGCTGGTGTAGGGACCTGGGGTAGGGTACGTACAGACACGGGCAGGGTGTTGGTCCGCACCGTCCATCGGTGGTGGTGTTTCGCACTGTACATACAGGGGGTGCTGGGTGTACGCTCCGTACATACACTGGTGGGGGTACGCTATGTACATACACTGGTGGGGTGTTGGTGCGCTCCATTCAACAGTCTACAATGGCAGTCCTGAGCCATGTTTTCAGTGCTACTTAAGTGGGTGGCAGAATCGGTGCTGCAGGCCCACAAGTAGCATTCAATTTACAGGCCCTGGGCACATGTAGTTCACTTTACTAGGGACTTATGAGTAAATTAAATATGCAATCTCGTTATAAGCTAATGTAACCATGTTTTAAGCAGGTATCACAAACATTTCAGTTTTGGTTAGCAGTGGTAAAGTGCGCAGAGTCCTAGGGCCAGCAAAAATGCAGTCAGCAAAAACAGGAGGTCTGAAGACAAAAGATAAGGGGATTCCTCACCAAGGTTGTCAGATCTAACAATGTCTACTTCTTTGTGTGGATTAATATATATTAAACCTCTCTTTTTGAAAATAATAAATGAATTAACAAAATCTATTTTCAAAATATGTGCTTATTTTTCCCTAGATGAAGAAGGGATTCTGATATTGCTCAAGTCTAGCTATGTTTTCAATGTCGGTCGTGAACCTGCATACTTGTAATGCTTTTGACTGATTTAGTAGGTGAAGTATTCCCAGACTGTTCAAAAAATCTATAGTAAAAGTCACTATGAACCTCTTTATGAGTGGAGTCTCAATATTTTTTTAGGAGGAAACATCAGCTTCCACTCAATATACAATTATGACCCTTGCAGTATTACTGCAAAGCATCATAATTAATTGTTTTTGGTTTCCTGGATCAAATCCTCCAGGTCAAACCTGGGGGACTTTAGCCCGGAAATTTGGTGCAGAAGCGGTATGCTATGCCCAATTACATATGCATGAACACATTTTCCCACAGACACAGAATGGGCAAAACCCTTTGATGCATCTGGCCCTAAGGAGCATATTAATGAGAGACTTGCACCAGTGATGCGCCATGAAAAGTTATGCAATGGCAGCACAAGCAGTAAGTCATATTTATAAAACAAAAAAAGGAGGTTTGGGGCAAGATATACAGCACCTCTCTTATCCGTGGGTACTCATAAAAATGTCTAAAGTGCACAAATCAGAAAGGCCAAACCTCTTACCCTTTCACACAGAAGAAAACTCCTCACACACTTAATTATACTATTGGCTCAGCACAATACCAAATATTAGTCTAAAATGATTGATAAATCCGTGATAAAAAAGGTCAACAACAATATATCACGTAACACACAGAATCCTTCTTCTTGAATTGTTTCTTTATTGATAATTGTTTGAAAAATCTTCTCTCATCAATATCGTATTCAACGCATTTAGTCCTTGCAGACTTCCTCAGGGCTTCGTATTGTCTTGTTACGTTTTGGCATCAGAACAATGAAATACTCTTTCAGATTTCCCAACCATTGGCATAATATCATTCTTTCTCAAGACTACCCAATTCCAGGTTTCAATAGATCTCAATTGTGTTCCTTTCTATTTGTTATTTTTGGCGATTTCTTGTGTATTGGAAATAAAAAATGGTATTGGAACCAGTTAAACCAATTGCTTCTTTTTTCGATTTTCACCCCTTCGAATCAGAAGTGTGTGATGATGCCGGGAGCCACCGTGCTCACCAAATCGGGAGGACTCTGCCTGATGGAATAGCACACTGGGGAGGAAAATAAATAATTGATCAAATTCCAAGAGAAGCAATTGGTTTAATGGGTTCCCATAGCAATGTGCAAATTCATTTACTGTTGTATGTTTATACTTGTCAGGTGACCAAGGATATGGGTCACAGCCATGGACCATGACCCCTTTCACCAATCCTCAGTCAGAGGCTGAAAAAAGATTTAACACAGCACTCACCAAGACATGGAACATTGTTGAGAGGAGTTTTGGGGTTCTAAAGTCCAGGTTCTGTTGCCCGGATGTATCGGGTTGAATCCTATTGTCCCTGCCCTGTATGGTGTGCCAAATAATACTCGTATGTGCAATATTGCACAATACCTGTTTAAACACAAATATCCAGTGGGACTATACGCCAAAAAATCCAGAGGAACTGGAAGAGGATGAAGACAACTATGGAGATATCCAACACACAAATGGCAGACCAGAGTTTGCCAATTTATCATCATCACCTGATAGTAATACTCACGGAAATATGTCAACTTATCAACCAATAAAGTATATTTTGGAACACATTCATTCTGTTGTGTATGTGTGCATGTCAATGTAAACATCAGGGGGCATATTATCAAGCACGTAGTTAAAATTATTGCTGCTTTAGCGGCAGAAAACTGCCGCTAAAGCGTCGATAATGGGCGTGATAACATGCCCGTGAGAATTCCAATAGAAGCCCATGTTGACACTAGCACATGGGCTTCTATTGGAATTCTCAAGGGCATATTATCAAGCCCATTATCGCTGCTTTAGCGGCAGTTTTCTGCTGCTAAAGCGGCAATAATTTTAACGCCGTTTCTTGATAATATGCCCGCTAGTAATTCACATTTTCTCAACTAAATATAGGCCTCAACAGGTATGAATCATGTTATCTGAGCTGTTGATCAACATGGGGCTATTTCTCCAAATAATAGGAAATCAACGCAGCAAGCCAATGTGATGCAGTGTACTGCATGAAAGGGACAGGGCAGGATTGCCACATATCTACATAGTAATGAGCCATTCCTGTCCTCATGCAGTTAAGCAGTGCAGTGCAGCACAGCAAATAGTCTTGCTGTGTTCTGCCTAGTTGCGACCCATGTAGGTAAGAGTGGTGGGGCGGGGTGGGGGCAGTTGACAGACAATGACAAGGAAAAATAAAAATAAAACCACTTATCTTGCGATTGCCACATCGCAGAGTCGGCGATATGGCGAGCACAAGGTAAGTGGTTTTCTTTTTTTAATTGTATTTTCCCTCACATCGTCTGTCGACAACCCCCCCACCCCGCCCCACCACTCTTACCTACACAGGCCGCAACAGTTTCTGCAACAGCAAAGTGTGTTTCATATGGTACTCAGTATATCATGGAGCACAATTCTCCCTAAAAGTCAGTATATGAGGCAAATTCTTCATTGTAGTGCGTGGCTCACATATGTTCTAGCTTGCAAAATGCCACTACTTTGCAGGGGCAAAGGTTGCAGCAGATTCCATCACAGATAATGAGTGACAGTTGTCATGGACAAAGGCCTAGTATCAGGCGTAGACGTTAAAATGGCATTTGTAAAGAAGGCATTCAAGCAAGTGTGGGGATCAACATTACACTACAAATGTAACACCATTCCTGGGCAGATAGATGTAAATCAAACACAAGGAGATGATGGACAGAGCGCTGAAACTTTTCAGACACTCACCTCCAGTCACAGATCTGGGTTGAATCCATCATCGTTCTTTAGCTTACTTCGCCACCCCAGTACAGACACAGCTATATGCAAATCAGTCTTGACCCTGTGCCTCATGAGAACAGTCCAGCCTGAACAGCCAAGCCATGTCTTCCCTGTACCAGAAAAAAGCATCCTGGGGCCCTCTTCAGCCAGGCTAGCTTGAATCCAGTGGCAAGGTGAGCAAGGGACCCACGTCTGGGCAAACAAAGCAAACACAAGGAGATCATGGACGGAGCGCTGAAATCTGCAGATCTCTGTACTGGGGTGAATGTATGACATTGTTCTGCATTCTGTCCATCAATTGTTGTTTTTGCATTTGTCACCCGAGTGGGACGGGTATGCCCAGACATGAGTCCCGTGCTCTTCATGCCGCTGGAGTTAAGCTAACCTGGCTGATGAGGGCTGAAAGCCCGAAACCGGTCCTGGGATGCTTGTTTCCAGTCCAGGGAGGACCTGGCCTGGCAGTTCGGGCTGGACTGTTTCCATTGGGCGATGGGTCAAGACTGATTTGCATATAGCTGGGTCCAAACTGGAATGGCATGGTGAGCAAAAAAACTATGGATTTAGGCCCAGATCTTTGTACTGGGGTGAATGTATGACATTGTTCTACATTCTGTCCATCAATTGTTGTTTTTGCATTTGTCACAAAGAGTGGGACGGGTATGCCCAGACGTGGGTCCCGTGCCCTCCATGCTGCTGGAGTCAAGCTATCCTGGCTGATGAGGGCTGAAAGCCGAAACCGATCCTAGGATGCTTGTTTCCAGTCCAGAGAGGACATGACCTGGCAGTTCGGGCTGGACTGTTCCCATTGGGCGCAGGGTCAAGACTGATTTGCTTATGCCTGGGTCCAAACTGGAATGGCATGGTGAGCAAAAAAATATTTACCATGCCTTGCACAGCAATGCAAGGAGGTTCAAAGGCCTCTAACAAAAAACAACAAATGGATGAAGTTGTAATGTGTGGCATTAACCAGAGAAGTTAAGACGAGAGAGTTATTTTTCAACCATCACTTCATGAAGAGGTGGTAAATATGTGACGCATAAAGGTCAAAAGGAAAGCCCAAATGCATGTGTACATACACAATCTCATCGAACATGGTGCAATGGAAATGTTGGATATGAAATTACCCCTGCATGGTAAGAGTTGTGTGCCCCTGCTCTGAGTGCACAACTGCATAGTTGTGTGACTCACCAACTTTGGTATGTACCCAAAGAGGAACAGGAATCTGCATGTGTGCCATAACAAAGGTCTGTGTCATGGATTGCACTATGATTAGAACAGATTGCCTACACAAACACCTGCCCTGATAGTAGATGTGCATTATTGCCCTTGCCAGGAGTAAGACAGAGCTAAAGTGGAGGTGGCAGCATGCTGTTTAGTGAACAGTAGTAGTGTAAATTACCATTCAGCCTTGGTTCACTTCAGTGATGCCCATTGGCTCACACATCTCTTTAAAAGTTCTGCTGTTGTGTGTTACACTCACCCCTGCCCAAAACCAGGTTGATCAGGAAATGTGAGCATGATAAAACCATGTGCAGATTGCATGTTCCTCTGTGAGACATGCACAACACATAATTTGTAACGTGTAACTGTGTGCACATGTGTAATGTGTGTGTGCTGGTAGTGTGTGTTCTACGTGACACATTCTAGTACAGTTCAAAGATAGATTTGCACATTTTGTCATGCAGTGTAGCAAATCACATTCCTGCACTGTGTGACAGAGAAAGGCCAGGAATCCGCTGTATTTAAAATAATAAGTGGCATTCCTGCCATTATCCTTGTATTGCGCCAACGCAGGGTACCCTTGCACCATGGTGCAAGGTTGCTTGTGTTGCATACTTCCCAACGACTTTTTGGAAGGAGGGAGGATTTGGTCGTGGTTCCAGGCGTATCATGGTTTGAAACTTTGATTGCTCCCATTGTTTGGTCTATCTCACATTTGAGTGACTGTTTGAATCTTATTACCTGTACCTAATTTGACTCCTGGGTTTTTCGTTCACGTGAAGCACATTTTTTTCACTTATATAAAAGTGCACTTGACTTGCCTATTGTGCTGTTTTTATCCATTACGGGCACCCTGACGTTGCATGTCAGGAGTGCCTTATAGGTGCCCTTAAGAAGTCCATTAGGTTTGACGATGTAAATATTTTAAGCTAATCATGGTATTGTTACAACTGTTTACCAAATGCTTAATGTCAGATTTCAAGCTGTTTGCCTGAGACAAAATTGAGGAATTTTTCAACATCAAAGTCTTGCAGGAGGGAGCCACCCACCCTCCATCTATGGAGTGGCTGCCTGAAGCAGAGTAAGTCAAGTCAGCAGTGAATGCTGCCTTGTGTTACTCCAGATGAGTAATGCAGTAGCACACTAGGTGTACTTACTTACATTTTCACCACTCATGTATATTTGTGACCAACTTTAGCCTCCCTTGCATGATGCTAAACCAACACCAAAAGCGTACATATATGGACCATGTCTAAAATTACCTCTTTATCACTTCGGTAGCATTCCCAAATCCATGGGATATGTCCCCCAAGGCACAGACGCAAGGACTCTTTTATGCAGCTTTCCTATATTATCAAAGACCACACGTTTCTCCTCAAGGATTTTTTTCCAAAATTCCAATCTTGTGTATCGGAAAAAAAACCTTGAGGAGAAACGTGTGGTCTTTGATAATATAGGAAAGCTGCATTAAAGAGCCCTTTCGCCTGTGCCTTGGGGGACATATCCCATGGATTTGGGAATGCTACCATAGTGATATATAAGTACGCTCTTCAACAGGGGACGATACCCAGGAGCATGGCACATATGATAAACCTCCATTAAAGACTTATTGCAGTGCACGTTCTAACACAAAGTTGATTAAAATTACCTCTTGACACATTGTCAGAATTGAAAATCACTGTTATAAGTGATATGCTTGTTACCAAATTGTGACTAACTTTACATACTGTACACCTACATTGACCTCATTTGTGTCAGTTTCACATGTTGTATTAGGAGATGTCTTTGTACTGAAGATGTATTGACCATATCTCTATCTAAATATGTGGTGTTGATCTTGCACTTGCAAGTCATCCACCTTTTTAAAGCATCATGTACATGTGTAACTTGATGTAATATGTGTTTACTTTTACTCCCGAGATAACATGACATCAGACATGGGAAGAACATATGAGGCCTGACGCAACAGATACAGGCATGTCAGGAAGGTCACAAAGGCCTATAGGAAGCTGGAGGAGTGGGAGCAGGATCCAGATCAAGACACCAGCTGCAACAACAGGATCTGAGGGTGCTAGACAGCAGCCACATACCTCTAGACAGGCCACAGCAGGACCCGCACATGTGTCACACATGCCACTGACCACCACACAGGCAACAGCGGGACCCTTTACTGTGCAGCCAGGCCAATGATGCCCAGACGTGCGGGAACATCATCTTTCATTTATCAGATGGTGCAACAAATGAGGAGGCTGAAGCAGAGGATGGCTGGCATTGAAAGGGAGCAGCCCAGCATTAGAGAAATTCTTCTCACCGTCCAGGAAGCCATGCAACAGATTGCTGGCCAAATGTGAAACTCTCTCCCTCTTGTCATTGACTTTCCCCATTGTATTAGTAGTTTAATTTTTTGTAGTTATTTAGCATAATGTTTGTTAGGGTTTATTATAGGTATAGTGTAGGTAAGTGTTATTTGATAAATATTTTAGCGGGTCATTGTTGTTAAGTCGCCAATAGGTAGCTATACTTAGAACCTAGTTTCCATAGCAAAAGCATTTGTTGCTTTGCCTATAACTTTGGCGTCGTTTGACCAATCTTCATGAAATTTGTGGGTTATCCGTGCAGTGGGGACCGAGAAATAACGGCATGAAAAAAGGGTGCGTTTGTTATGTTAGTTTCCCATAGGAATGCATTGTGAAACCTACAGCCCGAACCGCTGGACAGAATTACAGCAAATTTGGCAGAAAAGTAGATGTTGTTTAAGCCTGGGCGGAGCTCGCGGAGTTTCACTCTGTGGAATTTCACAGAGTTACTAAAAAACTCAGTGAGAATCAGCGGAGTACCATGATAAGGCAGAGTTCTGACTCAAGGCGCTACATACTGCTATAATACAACAGTAAAATGCTGCAGCAGGAAAGGTGATGAGAAACCTGAAGGGCCCTATGCCTTTTTAGGTCTCGCCTGACCCAGCGCATGCGCTGGTCTGGTGAGACTTATTGAGAGGGCTCCAAAAAGTGCTACCAGGCCAGCCTAGAGCTATAGTGCACGTGCGCGGGCGCGCGCGCCGCGCTTTTCCGCGATTACTTTCACTTTCGCAGCCGCACAGCCGCTTTGCATAGCCAATAGGTCTCGCTTTTGGGACCTTATAAGTATTTAGTTATGCAACTGTTGCATGGCTAAACAGTTATAAGGTCCCAAAGGCGAGACCTATTGGCTATGCCAATGCTTGTTAATAATTGTGTGTGTTCTAGAATACTTTGCAGCAGTTCAGTCCATTACTGACAGAGTATGTTTCTTTTTTTTAATTCTTAACATCAGAGATGAGCAAATATTACAGTTTAACTTAATTCTGCAATCATACCTCTAAGGAAAGAATGCAGGAACATCTTCTTTAACAGGGGCTGCGCTAGGCATGTCTGTAAATTCACGCTGCCGTTAGTGCGCAACTGCAGTCGTTAGACAGCCGGCAAAGCAAGGGTGCGTGATATGAAATATCATTCATAGCTGCCTGCCACCGCCACACAAGCAACCGGAAAAGAGTGTTGGTTCATTAAAATTCCCCAAAGAAAGCCAGTACGTGAATTTGAAAAACAGCTTTTTAACCATTTGCCCGCCATCATACAGCATTTATGAATAATAAAATTGCAAACATGTAGATCGCAATATTAAAACTCTGAGTGTTTTATAACTCGGGCAGCAGCTGCGTGTTTTCCAAGCAGAGGGCGGCTGCATGGGATGTGTAAAATCAGATCACCTAAGATAACATCTCTCCGAACCAAGGGCTCCCTTTTACAAACCTACCGGGTTAATTGGTTACACAAACTGACAAGAGGCGAGAGTGCTGCAGTGATACAGATATATGCCCAACAATTAAGATACAAGGGCAGGGCAATAAAACATGGTGGGGGCTCTACGCAGTTCCCGTTCAGGATTGGGCGCCAGCGATACTACTACTAACGGGGCCCAATGAGCATATTTATGATACTCGTGCAGGACTGCAGTTGTCCCTTATATCAGAGCCATATGCCACATAATAAACAACTAAGGGGCATATTATCAATCACGGCGTTAAAATTATTGCCGCTTTAGCGACAGAAAACTGCCGCTAAAGCGGCGATAATGGGCTTGATAATATGCCGCAGAGAATTCCCATAGAAGCCCATGTTGACACCAGAACATGGGCTTCTATGGGAATTCTCAAGGGTATATTATCAAGCCCATTATCGCCGCTTTAGCGGCAGTTTTCTGTCGCTAAAGCGGCGATAATTTTAACGCCGTTTCTTGATAATATGCCCCGAAAGGCGCTAAGCCACAGCAGCTGTTGTATTTATTGTAACAACTTACAAGCAGAAGTTTACTAATAAGACTGCAACTTACGTTCTCTGGAATGAATTGCAAGTGGTTCCCCGTGAGAGCTGGCGCAGCCAGGGCTCCTGTTCCATTCTTAGTTGTCAGCGTCTCTCTGCTACTCGTCTCCTGTCTTCATCTAGTGTTTCAACTGCAGCATGATGGGAAGGGGCGGTGCAGTGGAGAGGGAGGAGAGGATAGAGTGCAACACTTGCCACATACCAAAGCGAGGAGAGCACCTACAGTGGGCATGGCCAATGGCAACCTGCATCAGACTCCGCTCCACAAGGGAACTCGTCTAAACTGGGGTGGTGTAGTGGGCAAAAGAACGATGGATTTAACCCAGATCTCTTGACTGGGGGAGAATGTCTGCATTGTCAGCATTCCGTCCATCATTTGTTTGTTGTAACGCTTTTCGCCCTAAGTGGGATGGGTATTCCCAGACGTGGGACCCTTGCTCACTACGCCACTGGAGTCAAGCTATCCTGGCTGATGACGGCTGATAGCCAGAAACCGGTCCTAGGATGCTTGATTCCGGTCCAGGGAAGACATGGCTTGGCAGTTCGGGCTGGACTGTTCCCATGAGGCACAGGGTCAAGACTGATTTGCATATGGCCATGTCTAAACTGGGGTGGTGTAGTGGGCAAAAGAACGATGGATTTAACCCAGATCTCTTGACTGGGGGAGAATGTCTGCATTGTCAGCATTCCGTCCATCATTTGTTTGTTGTAACGATCAGCTGCACAAGTTTGGGTGGATGGTGCACTTCGCTCCGCCACACGGCGGAATTTTCCCAGAAACTACGCGTTCCAAATGGAGTGCGGAGTGAAAAGACTCTGCAAACTCCACCAGCCGAGAGCAGTGTACCGCCCACACAATGGTGCCAATTCGGATCCTGGAAAATCTTTCCCCGTACGACTCGTATCCTGTCTTTTTACCGTACGAATCGTACAAGTAGCGTACAAACTGCCAAGTACGATTCGCATGGGAAAAAGTCCATACGAATCGCATTGGGAAAATTTCCCCACACGTCCTCGGGTCGGAAAAAGTGTCCGACACCTCCTAGGACGATTTACCCTACGAATCGGAAAAATGAAGTCCGACCGCGCAAGTACGATCCGTCCTGTCCGTCCAATTTTACAACCATATGGAAAATACACCGTACGGACCGAACTGCAATAGCAACCATGGAGACATGTGCCCGCATACGCGCTGAACCCCCCCCCCCAGACCCCGTGTATGTACGAGTCGAACCCCCACCTGTGTATGTACACCCGTGTATGTACGTGTCGAACCCCCACCCGTGTATGTACACCCGTGTATGTACGAGTCGTACCCCCACCCGTCGAACCCCCACCCGTGTATGTACATCCGTGTATGTATGAGTCGAACCCACACCCGTGTATGTACACCCATGTATGTACGAGTCGAACACCCACCTGTGTATGCACACCCGTGTATGTACGAGTCGAACCCCCACCCGTGTATGTACACCCGTGTATGTACGAGTCGAACCCCCACCCGTGTATGTACACCTGTGTATGTACGAGTCAAACCCCCACCTGTGTCTGTACGAGTCGAACCCCCACCCGTGTATGTACACCCGTGTATGTACGAGTCGAACCCCCACCTGTGTATGTACACCCGTGTATGTACGAGTCGTACCCCCACCGGTGTATGTATGGTGCGTACCCCCAGCGCTACCTCCACCTTCCCCTGAGGAACCCCCTTGGGGGGGTCGGCACCACCGTCGCAGTCGTCCAGATTAGTTCCTCCTAAACCCCACCTATGACAGATTCTCTGGAAAGAACACTATCAATCATGACGTGGAATGTGAATGGTCTGGGTAGTAAAATCAAGAGAGGGGTGGTCCTGCAATATCTTAAAAGACACTCACTGGACCTGGTATTATTGCAGGAAACTTATCTGGTGGGGAATAGCTTTAAAGCTCTTCATCGCTGAGGTTATAAACTCTTGGTCCATGCTGGGTCCACTTCTGGATCCAGGAGTACGGGCATTCTCATTCAGAAAAACTTGGCACTTACTCCCACTAATACTTGGGTCAACCCCCAAGGAAGATTCGCAGTTCTGGAGGCCATCTGGGAAGGCAAACCGTTGAATATAATTTTGGCTTATCTCCCACCAGCGTTGGGGAAGCTGGCCCTACAAGATCTGGGTAAGGTGCTCATTGATCTCCCCAAGGGCACTATCATAATGGGAGGCGACTTCAATATGACAATGGACGATAGGCTTGATAGGCACCCCCAGCGACTGTCCCCCCGCCATAGGACTGGTCTGGCTGACTTTGCCCATGCAATGGGACTTGTGGACATATGGCGACTATTAGACCCAGGCATATCCTATTTTACACACTATTCCAATGCCCACAATAGCATGTCCCGCATTGATTATTTCTTCACTTCGTCTGCAGATATAGGCCACTTTCAGCGTCTTAGAGGACTCCCATGGGGTATCTCTGACCACTCCCCGCTCAGTCTTGAGCTCACCTTTCACCGGCGGGTCACCCGAGGTCCCATAGTTATTAGCCCTTGGCTCCTTAAAATTCCAGACATCAAAGAGGACCTGGCTGAGCACACAGAGTACTATTTCACTGAAAATATGGGATCGGTGGACTTGGCTAACACAATATGGGAGGCATATAAGGCAGTCATTAAGGGACGGGCCCTGGCTTTAAAGGTCGGATACCTTGGTTCCGATGGAAGGTTACCTGCTTCTACTTGAGTCCCGAACACAACGCAGCTCCTACAGACGACACGGCCCACAGGCTCAAGATTAAACAATTAGAATACAAAGCCATGGCACGGGAAAAGGCCCAAGCGAGACTGCTTCAGACTAGTCACAGGGTCTATGAGCTTGGGGCAGATGGCACACAAATAACGGACCCC
This sequence comes from Triturus cristatus, assembly GCF_964204655.1. Lineage (NCBI taxonomy): Eukaryota > Metazoa > Chordata > Amphibia > Caudata > Salamandridae > Triturus > Triturus cristatus. The sequence continues at coordinate 1,717,339,128 of NC_140589.1, read as the reverse complement.
CAAGAAATAGCGGAATCATTCGCAGATCATCTAGAGGCGGTATATACCTCTAGAACAAAGTACACCTCGGAGGACTCTCGTCAGCTCCTGTAGGAGATGACTTTGCCCACGCTCGCAGAAGCCGATGTAGCGGCCCTGGACACCGATATCACGGCTGAAGAAATCTACAAAGCCATATTTGCCATTAATTCTGGGAAGGCCATGGGACCCAACGGAATCCCCATTGAATTCCTTACGGGGATGGCCCTTAAAATAGCTTCTCACCTCAAAAATTTGTATGATGAGAGTCGAGAAAAAGGTTTTTTGCTCTCAGATCAAAGACTGGCCTCAATAGTGGTCCTTCACAAACCGGTCAAACCAGCGACCGAGTGGTGCTCCTATAGACCTATCTCGCTGATTAGTGCTGCGGCCAAGGTCTTGGCCAAACTTCTCGCGACCCGACTACTCACAGTCCTTCCCTCCTTGGTCCAAGACGACCAATCGGGCTTTATACCGGGTTGGAACACCGCTCTAAATATTTGCCTGGTTCAAAATGTCCTGGGACGACAGCCCTATCTGCAGGAAGATGCGGTGGTGCTGTCTCTTGACGCTACCATGGCGTTTGACTCGATTGAGTTGCCCTATCTTTTTGAAGTATCGGCGAGATTTGGATTTGGCCCGAGATTTTGACAGTGGGCAGCACTGTTGTACACAGATTTGTTGGGACAGGTCTGAGTGAACAATCGTACATCACGCTCGTTCACACTATGAAGAGGGACCAGGCAAGGCTGTCCCCTGTCCCCACTACTGTTTGCGCTGACCTTAGAACCGCTGGCCCACTGGATACGACAGTATGCCTCTATACGAGGATTAAAGTGGAGCGAACATAGAGAGGACAAAATCTCGCTATATGCGGGTGACATCCTTATTTATTTGGCTTCCCCTCGAGCCTCCATAAATAGCATGCTCAATCTCATTGCAATTTCGTTATATATGCCAGCTACTCCCTTAATTGGTCCAAATCGGTCTTATATGTATTACATGGCCCCCCACCCCTCCTGCCCCGTAGTTACTCCATCAAACTGGCCTCGAAAGCAAGATGGCGGCCGCCTAGACGCTCGCGGAGGTACTCTCTCCCGGAGCCTCTAAACCTTACCCTGCTCCAGCTGGATGAACGGCCCGGGTGCTTGAGATTTCTTCGTCGCTCCTTCCGATTGACCCCGCCGCATCGTAGTGGTTGCTGGATCCTCGCTGTGGAGTGAGGGGAAGAACAGGGGTAGCACTCACTCTATGAGCCTGCTGCACGTCGGTGCCTCGGTGCTTTGGACTGGTGGGCGGGACTTGCCAGGAAGCTGCCCCGACTGGTTCTCGGATTAGGTTACCGTACTGCCTGGGTGGCTGCCTGCTCGAGAATGCCACCAAAACCTGCAAAGAGCTTGAAGGACAAAGGAGAAGCGTCCATCTTAGCTCTGAATAGATCTACCATACGAGCTTCTGCTGTCAGACTGGATGTGACCCTCGAGCAGTCTGGGCCAGGTAAGGCAACAGCAGTAACAGCTCAAGTAGGAAAAAACAGATCGGGCAGTATTGGCACTATTAAAAGGAGGAATCAAGCCCCCAAATCAAGCAAGAGAGGTGCTGGTTTGGAAGAAGGGACAGGGGCTCTGGACACCGACCCACAATATACTCCACAGCCCTCAATTACGGAATTTTTTTCCAGCAAACAATCTGAGAACTGGCCATCTCTACCGTCTTTACCGTCTTTACCACTGGCAGGTAAAAAAACTAGCAGGCTGGTTACACCAGACGTGCCAGGTGCTATATTTCATGCAGCCGCGATTGGAGAGGATGGAGAGGATGGGACAGAGGGCAGGCAACCCAGCGGCTCTAGTGATTCTTTGTTACCTGAACAAGCAATGGAAGCAGTAGGGGCAGGGGGTAGTGTGGAGAAAGGCGAAGGTGGCAAGGACTGCGCTGCTGCGTTGCATGGTGCTACAGCGGCTGTAGCTTCCGACACCACCTTGGAGGGGGTGGATACATTTTTCTCTTTGACTGATGGCTCGGACTCTGAGGCCCCTGACTCATATAACAGCGAGTCTAGTGGGAATCTCTCAGATACCTCGGAATCTAGCACCCAGGAGGCGCCTGAAACAGCATTTAAACGTCCGAAGCAGCAGAAAGTGCGTAAGGGCAGTATTGAGCCTCAAAAACAAAGAGCAAAGAAAGTTCCTGGTAGCGGCTTTATATGGGATTACTCCCAGACAAGGATGGCTGGGATCTCGTGAGGGGATTCAATCGCTAATGACTCAAAGACGACTGCCCCAGAACCTACCAACAGCACGCCTATTAGCCCTGAGCTTAGTTTAATACTAGAATCTATTAAAGAGCACCGAGCCGAGACACGAGCAGATAGCAAAAAAGCCAGGCATGCGACAAAAAAACTAGAAGGGGCTGTACAAAAGGTTGTGAAGGCATGCTCGGAGATCGGGGAACGTTTGACCCATATCGAGGATAGAACAGCAGTCCTTGAAGATGCAGTCACTGAAGTGAAAGAGCAAACCAAGATGCATGAGCACCAATTAAGTGATGTACAATGGAAGCTGGAAGATATCTTCGTTTTCTTGGCATAGAGGAAGGCATGGAGGGCGAGGACATACGAGCATGTTGGACCTTCTGAAAACATCATTCCCTGAACTGGCTGGATGGGACTGGGCCTTGGAAATGCAAAGAGTGCATAGATTCCCAATGATTTGCAAAAAAACAACGTCAGCTGGCAGGAATCCAAGGCAGCCACAAGCCATCCTAGTCTTCTTTGGGAATTTCCTGCTGCGCCAGGCAATATTTGAAAAGGCCCGCCCTGATACTCGACGGACATATCAAGGTGCATCATTCTTTATACGCCCGGACTTCTGCCACATGACAGTGGAACGTAGGTGGCAATTGCGATAGGTTATCAAGCCTTTCCAGGACTCGGGCCATGAAGCATACTTATTGGCCCCAGCCAGACTAAAAACAATAGTTTGTGGCTCAGTAAAAGTTTTTATGTCAGAGATTCAGGCTAAAGAATATCTGGGTCAGGTTTCAATGAGCGATAACAATACTTGAAGATCGGAACAAGATCGGGACAGTATATGAAAAAACTGAAACTCGCCGGACACTTTGACAATATTTTTCTAGGGCCATTTTGATGTTCTATGTTTTTTTGTTTTTTGTTTGAGCTGTGTTCATTTAGGAGTAAGGGGGACAACACCTGATAGGAGGGGGGGAGCACCGCGGTGCTGATAGTCGGCTTCCATCACACAGACCAGGTGGTCTGGCTGCTTTCACTAAAGCGGGAGGTGAGGGGGAGGGGTGGTGGGAGTGGTGGCTGGTTGGAGAGAGGGTGGGGGATGGGGTAGGGGTAACGGTAGACTGAGCAATGGCATGTTATGCAATATACAACAAGTAGGTGTAACAGTATTGATGGTGCAGCATTTTATGGCCTTGGCAAGGCAATGGTCTGATACACATGAATTTAGAGGGGAGAGAGGATGGGCAGCAGGCACTCTAAAAGTAGGGCTGGCGCTAGCGGCAATACACTGGAGTAAGACTTCAGGCTCTAATAGCTGGTTATTTCTTATGGCTGAAAAAAAAACCTTGAGTTATGGCTAGGCTGCCTATTGCATCTATTAACATTTGCGGCCTGAATGATAAGGCTAAAAGAAGGAGGGTACATGAAGAGCTTAGCTACTTAAAAGCAGACATGTACTGCCTTCAAGAAACTCATGTTGCCAGAGAAGATAGGGCCCTGCTGAACACTCTAGGTTTAAAGGCTATCTGTCATACAAAACAAGAAACCAGGACCAGAGGGGTGGCTATTTTGTTGAAGGGTACCTCAACTATCCCAGGCCGCAGCACAGCCGACAAGCTGGGTAGATGGGTGATTCAGGAGTGCAAGGCCGGCAGTGGTTCTTTTACATTATGCGTAATATATGCCCCAGTGTTGGATGATCCAAGTGTCTTTAACTATCTGGCTGCTGAATTACCAACGTGGCCTGGCCCATTTGTTGTTTGTGGAGACTTCAACCTAAATGGGTCAAGAGGGGGGCTCTGCAATACGGAAGAAGATTATGCTGGACGAAAGCCACAATCATTCCGTGCTCTTGGGCATTTGCTAGGTCTGGTAGATGTATGGCATGCCCTAAGGGCACCAGACCCAGGATATACCTATTATTCGGCTCCTCATGGCAGCTTTGCCAGGTTGGATTATTTCTTAGTTACACCCATATTGATCAGAGGGACACGGGTGGATCTATATCCTAGAGTTATGTCTGATCATTATCCGATTGTGTTTGAACTGGTAATTGCTGGTCGGATTCGAGTACCTAGAAAGGGGTCGTTTGAAAGGGGGCTGCTTCTGGATTCTGACTATGTTGAACATTTGCGGTCTTGGATTGTGTTTTTTTTTTTCATAAATAAGGGAAGCGCCGAGGAAGGGATCGTCTGGGACTCCTTCAAAGCAAGTATAAGGGGTGAAACCCTGAGTTTTAGCATCACTGAACAGAAGAAGGCGCGTGATCGTTGGGGAGAACTGTATCGAATTTTAAGCAGTTTGGAAACCAGATTAATTGGGGCTGTCCAAAATAAAAGAGACGTGGCTCCTGTTTTAAATGAGATAGCTATCACTAGGGCCCATCTAAATGAACATCATGCAGAGAAAATAGCATGAATACAATGAGCATATCGGGAGGTATCTGGCATTCAGGGCAAAACAGCAGAGCATGGTTTATAATATTAGTAATGTTAAGAATATGAGCGGGAATATAGTTACAGAACCTGGAGAAATTAGGGAGGCCTTCAGGGAGTTTTATGCTAATTTGCATAAAGATCCACTTATTCACGGCTCTGCTTTACCAGGTAGCCATTTAGTCGGCCCATTGGGCTCCTCTACACTCACAGACGAGGACAGGTTGATGATAGGGGGAGAAATATCATTAGAAGAGCTACAACTGGTCCTGTTTGCCCTACCCTCTGGGAAGGCTTCAGGGGTAGACGCTATACCATTAGAGTTTTATAAAATAGGAGCTCCTGAGCCTCGTAAATGGAGTTAGAATGGGGATTCAACCGCCCAGATCCTGGGATGTTGCCAACATAATTATATTTCTAAAGAAAGATAAAGATCCTACTGCTCTTGGCTCCTACAGACCAATTACACTGCTAAACAGCGACGGAAAGCTAATTTCAAAGATCTTCGCTACCCGACTGGCTGGGGTCATACATCAGCTAGTATCTGATAAACAGTATGGGTTTATCCCGGGGCGGGGAACTATGGATCATATTCAAAGGGTTATAACCATATTTGATGCAACTGAAGTCCTGGCTAAACCAATGGGGGTCTGTTTTTTGGATGCAGAAAAGGCCTTCGACCGTGTGTCGTGGGCCTTTCTCTGGAAAGTGATGGAGGGTATTGGACTGGGGAAACACTTTATTAACGCAATCCTACTGCCTATCTGAGTATAATGGGACAAGAAACTGAACCCTTTGTAATCGAGATGGGTACAAGACAGGGCTGCCCTATATCTCCCCTACTCTTCGCGCTATTTATTGACCCTTTTATCAGAATGTTAGAAGCCTCACAAGATGTTGTGCCCGTTACACTACAGGGGTGGGACGCTAAGACTCTCGCCTACGCCGATGACATTGCCATAATTACAAGTGATCCAGACAGGGCCATAAGGGCAGTGGAGGAACTGGCTGAAGAATTCGGAACTGGGTCAAGAGTCCTTTTAAACAAAACTAAAACCCACATTTTAATCAACAGACACACGCTAGCGTCTGACACTAGGATTACAAATGAATCTACATATCTTGGTATTTGTATTTCTTCAAAGGTAGACATCATAGTTGATAAAAATGTGTCCCCTATTCTGGAGAAAGCCAAGCATGATTTTAAAAGATGGGACAACTTGAGATTGTCGATAATGGGAAGATGTAACTTAATTAAGATGATTTTCCTTCCAAAAATACTATACATGTTTAGATCTCTCCCACTAGAAATTAATGATATATGGTTTAAGAAAATTGATAGGTTAACAGCTAGTTTTATTTGGGCATGCAGGAAGACCAGAAGAGCTAATGCTTATATGTGCTTACCCCGAGTTAGGGGTGGCTGGGCACTACCGAACTTTAGGTTGTATTATCTCTCTGCAGTCTTGCAGTGCTATCAGATATTGTTTAGCTACCGTGCACTGGGGCAGGACTCCAGTAATAGGTCACCCTCCATCTATGAGCTATTGATTGGGAAGTCTGCTCAGGGCTGTCTAAGGATGTTTTTTGAGCCAAGCTACTTCAAACGAACGCGCTTTAAGACCTTGTATGCAGCATATAGGAACTGGGTTTTGGTTAGGAAAAAAGCAGGGGTGGGTAGGTATAGCCGATATACCCCTCTGATCCATGACAGTTGCTTTAATAGATGGGGCTGTAATGGGGTTAGTAGACTTGGAGACTGTTTGGTAGGGAGCTCATTTGCGCCTTTTGAACTGATCCGTAGTAAATTCAATGTCTCATCACGAGATTTTTTTAAATACTTACAGACCAGGTATTTTTTTTAAAAAAATTTGGGGGGACTGCTGGCTTTGATCAAATACCGGTATTGGAAATAATGGTAAAAGAAGTTATTCCTTCCATCTCTCAGCTATACGGTTGCCTATTGGAACTGGTCCTTGATGATCTCGGGAAGCAGGATAGGAAATGGAAGGAGAAACTTGACCTGGTCGACTCAGGGTTTTTGGAATCACTGGAGCTAGGGGGTACAGTTATGTATGCCTCGAATTTGCAATCACAACACTATAAAACGGTGTATGATCTTTATATAACTCCTGCAAAGATTGCAAAATGGGGCGGCACGGCTGGGACAAGTTGCCCCAAATGTTATGCTTTAGGGGCTGACCTGGTCCATATATTCTACTCCTGCCCCAGCCTAAATCAATTAGAGCTAGAAATTGTGGGCTTCTTAGGGGAGATATTAAAAAGTAAGATCACTCCGTTCCCGCAGCTTATGTTATTGGGAGTAGATAAAACCTATTTAGGGCCTGGGCAGGAATTGCACTTCATCGCTATGACTGTGTATAGACTGTGCATATCTTCTGCATGGCTAGATAGTCTCCCCCAGACATTCCAGCAATGGAAAGGGAGCTTTCTGCACGTATATCAATTTGAAATGGCTCTATATAATCGTAAGAGTATTCAGGCTAAAAGAAAGGGAAGGAAGATCAGGGGAGCATTATCCGCCTGGATATATGAGTTTTAAGCTGTTTTAATGGCTCATAACAAGCCCAATTATGATTTAAAGTGGGTTATTGTTAATTGGAGTACTGCCTCAGCTTAGATACTGGGATATGAAGTACTGTTTTGTTTAATCCTTTTCTTATGCCTAATGCTGCTTGTGGATTTATTTACATACACTTGTTGATATTGTATATGTATTATTTGATATGAAAATTTTAAAAAAATTAAAAATTTTAAAAAACTGGCCTCGGAGGGCTTTAAATACCTAGGCATTTTTATCACACCCGATCCTAAACTGTTCTATGAACACAATCATCATGGGGCCTCTTAAAAGACTACAAGAGGATGTCAAGCACTGGAGGCCATTGCTCCTGTCCCTTCCCAATTGCGGACTCCTATTTTAACGCCCTAGAAGGGGAACTCCATCTCTTACTCTGGGATGGGAGGGCGCCTCGTATCACTCTCCGAAAGCTTACAAAGGGGTGGTATGACGGGGGTATTGCTCTTCCAGATTTACGTCTCTTCTACTGGGCCTCACAGCTGGTGGTCATAACCACTGGCTCTACGGATCCCCTAATAATCCAGCCTTTCACCTTGAACACTATCAGATGGGATGGGAGGGGTATTTGAGCGCACTTTACAGCAAAACCCAGAAGAACCGTTATCTAGGACCGATGGCACAGACGGTAGCCATATGGCACAGAGCCAACAAACGTTTGGGGTGGGCTGACAAATTCACAAAAGCTACACCATTGTAGTCCTCTCAGAGGTTGGGCTCTCTTTGCTTCCACGCACGGTTTGACAAGTGGGACATTATTGGCATCACTACTTTGGGGGATTTGGTCAGCAAGGGAAAACTTCTCACCTTTCGAGACCTACAACAGAAATATGCTCTTGCACAGGGTGAGGTCTTCCACTATCTACAGATCCAGCATGCTATTCTTACACAAGATCTAGACCTTCCTTCCCTTCCAGACTCCTCCCCCCCTAGAGGACAGATTGCTTTCTGAGCCACTCCTGACGAAAGCCATATCCTGCACATATTGCAAATTATGCAATAATCTGCCCTACTCTTTACAGACGCTACGAGAACATTGGCAATCTGACGTAGGACTATTGCACTATGAAGACTGGCAGACTGCGCTGATGTCCCCCAAGGAGACGGCAATAAATTATCGCTTCCACCTCATACAGTTAAAAATACTACATAGAGCCTATATGTCCGGAGTCCTTCTGGCCAGGATCAGTAGATGTCCAGATATACTGTGTCTAAGGGGATGTGGCAAAACTGGTACCTTCTATCACATCTTGTGGGACTGTCCACATATGCGGCCGATGTGGGATAGGGCAACCAAAAAAATTAATGATACACTAGGTAAACATATTTCACAATCGTCCCGGTTGGGGCTCCTGAACATTTGGGAGGCCACAGACTTGACAGACATAGAGCAGCAATGGGTGGCTTTGGGATATTTGCTAGTGAAATGGGCAATTGCGATGAATTGGGGATCCAGCACGAGGCCATTGACAATCGGGTGGGTGGCAGAAATGGACAGATGCATGATCGCAGAGAAAGAGGTCTATAAACTAAGAGGCTGCCCTAAGAAGTGGGGTGGGTGGAACACCTTTAGAGGTGAAATCTGTAGTTCTCTGACAGAGGATATGGCAATGAAAAGAGCCCGGCTTGCGGACCACTGGACTAGTTGACGCCCATTATATACCAGTACCAACTGTTTGTATTATGTGATCCTTGAATGTCACTGTGATATTGTATTGATGACTCTGCGCTGCTTTAATTCAATAAAAATTGTTATAACAAAAGAAAAAGTTATGCACTGTGTTATAGAGACATTAAGATAGTTGTACATGCTATTACACAGTCATTTAGATAGTAATGTGTTTAGTGTGTTAGTTATAATCCATTTTGAAGTTATAAGTTTTTAATGTAGTGGTGGCTGTTGAATGTCTGCATTTGTTTGTCATTTTGCAACGTATTCGCGGTGACCATGGCTACCGATGTCATTGTGATGCCCGGCATCACTGCGAAAATGTAAAATTAGATTAAATGGTTATTTTATACAAACTCCCTACAAAATTATGACTTTAAACAGTGCAGTAATATACCCCTAGTGTGTAAAATACTGTAAAATGCGTGCATATATGTGTTTTGCGCCCCCTAAAAAATGCGTGATCGTCGCAGCTCCCGGAGTCATCGCGACTCTCGGTGTAATCACAAAAACGGGAAGCAGGTTATAAACAGTTTCTCAAAAAAACTTACTAAAAAATATGTGTACAAATATGTTTTTAAGGCAGTGATGTAGTTAGTTATGTGTGTATTGTAATGGAATGCATTTTTTAAGTTACAATTTTTTTATGTGGTGGTGGTGGTTGGTTGAATGTCTGCTTTGCGATAACGTGCCATGATTGCAATGAACACGACGTCTTTGCAAATTTCAAAAATTCTAAGAAAAAAATATTTTACAAAACATTAACACAATTTTGGGCTCTTAGGTGGCTCTAAGTGTAATTTTCAGCACGTGAAAACACCTTTGCTGATTCTCCACAGTAAATGCGACAATGTTGTGCTGACTCAAATGACTCAAAGGTTGCAGGGACGTTATACTTATGTATTAGCATTTATAAAACATCAGAAATTCACTGGAAAAAACAAAGGTTACAGAACTGTTATAGTTAGGAAAAAGAATAAAATAAATCTTAGAAATTCACTGAAAAACTCAAAGATTACAGGGATGTTATAGTTAGGCTGACATTTCACTCATACAAAACGAGAGAAATTTGGTAGTCATAGTAAACTGAGCTAAATAACTTGCGCCCCCGGAATGCACTACTTATGACCTCACATATTACATCACTAATGACTTGGTCAGTGACATCATTCATGACCTTTCAAATGACATCACTCATGACATCACTGTAAAACCAGCCCCCGGTAACAAAAACGGCCCCCCAGGCATCCAAAACCAGCACCCACCCTGGTGGCTCACTGGCGAAACGCACAGTGCCTGCTATGGCAAGTCCGACCCTGCTGATGCCATCATCCACAGAATATCTGATGCACCCATGCACACCCCTATATATCTTTCATGCACCCACTCCAACTTCCACACTACCATTCTCAAAACCATTGACACACCCATAGCAATCCTTACACTAACTGATTCATAGGTGTATATACACATCCACTCAGTCCCTCATACAGTCACTCGTACACCAACTCACATACTAATACAACCATTGATATATCTACTCACACACTGTCAGTCACTCATAGAGTTACTCGCTCACCTATAGTCAATCAGACAGCTATTTACTCACCTATACAGTTATATACACACCCACTCACGTATTCATACAGACACTAACATATACTCACTCACCTATATACCCCCTCACACATGCACTCACTAACCCAATTATCCACTAGCACAATCCCTCACTCACACATACAGTCACTCATATACTCCAACACTCACCTATACTGCCTTTCACATATCTACTTACTCACCCATATTCATTCACTCACCGACACAGCCATTCACACACTCAGTCACTTATACAGCCCTTCTCTTACACACTCACTAACCCATAACCACTGACTTACTCATCCATCCATGCAGGCAGTCACATGCCCTCTCAGCCACCCACACAGATACTCATACACCCATACAGGTACTCAGACAACCAACCAATCGCCAATACACACACTCATGTACCCATTCACCAACCCATACAGCCACTTAGACACCATCTGACAGACTGATGCAGACATTCAGACAACCTAGTCAGTGACCCATATATTCACTGAGACACGTAATCACTCACTCATATAGTCAGTCATGCACCTACTGAATGATCAATACAGGCCCTCATACACCCGCTGATTCATCAATACACCTATATATTTATCACTCACAGTCACTGGATGATGTCATCAGTGATTTCATTTGAGATGTTATCAGTGATGTCATCAGTGATGTCACTGACCATCTCATGAGGGATGCAATATATGAGGTCATAAGCAGTGCATTGTGGGGGCACGAGATTTGCAGTGAATACATATATTTATTTAGGATTACATGTATAGGTAATATAGGTTTAGGATGTAGTGGTTGTTTGAATTATAGCAAACTATATGTATTAAGAGGGTGGGGCGGTTGATGTTTAACTAGTCATGTGTGTATAGTACTTAAGATTGTTTAAGATAGGTTAAGATAGTTTAGGCTAGTATTAGGTTAGTTAGTGTAGGCTAGGTAGGTGTAGATAGTTTTAATAGCTTTAATACATTAAAGCATTTTCTTCTTTTACTAGTTTATCATCAATTCATATGTAAGAGTTAGTACCATTTTGTACGTTGAGTTCAGTACGCGATTTAGCAATTGACCTGCGGTCTGTGAAGGTATATGTAGCTATGTCAGAGGCCTATGGACAACTGTTAGTCTACCTCACCTTTTCCATAATTTAGACACTGTAAGTGGGGCTCAGTTGGTGGTTTTATGCAAAGTACAACACAGGGAGTCTCCTACTGTTGCACTCTTTGTGCAGGTGTTAGGGCACGTATAGTTAAGATAGTTTTGATACATTTACACTACAGATTGCTGCTCCCTGGCTGCATAGGAACACACACTGGTACCTTATACCATTGTGCAAGGGGGTCATTGTTGTTGATAGGTTACTAATTGTGAATGCAGCCACACCTGCCTGTAGAATGTCCATCATCATTGCCATTGACTACACGCTAAGTGTGGCACACCATACAGCTCAATTTGATCAACTACTTTCAAAGTTTCATGCTCATATATCTCCCTGTTGCTCTTACCCCGGGGAGGAGCAGTATTAGTTCTGGTTCTGTGACATGGAACTTATAGAAAATACGTATGTGCCATGTACAATAGATGTAATGTGTGGTTCTACTCCCACAACACATATTATGCCTCTCAGACCCATGCCCACACCACATCTTCAACTCTGTCAGACCCATGCCCACACCACATCTTCAACAAAGCCAGCACCGCCATCGCACCCCATCTCCGGAAAGCCATCAACATTTCCTTCGAGACAGCTACCTTCCCGGAGAGCTGGAAGCACGCCGAGATCAACGCCTTACTCAAGAAACCTAAGGCGGACCCCAAGGACCTCAAGAACTTCCGGCCCATCTCCCTGCTCCCGTTCCCGGCGAAGGTCATCGAGAAGACCGTCAACAAACAACTGACACGCTACCTCGAGGAGAACAGCATCCTGGACCCGTCCCAGTCCGGGTTCCGCAGCAACCACAGCACCGAAACTGTCCTCATCGCCGCCACCGATGACATCAGGACCCTGCTAGACAACGGAGAAACCGAGGGCCTCATCCTCCTGGACCTGTCAGCCGCCTTCGACATGGTCTGCCAATGCACACTATGCACACGCCTCCACGACGCAGGGATCCAAGAGAAGGCCCTGGACTGGGTCCCCTCCTTCCCCTCCGGCAGAACACAGAGCGTCCACCTCCCCCCCTTTCTGCTCCGAAGCCACCGAGATCATCTGCGGCATATCCCAGGGCTCATCCCTCAGCCCAACGCTGTTTAACATCTACCTGGCACCGCTTACCCACTTTTCCCAACTGCACAACCTCAACATCATCTCTTACGCGGATGACACCCAGCTGATCCTCTCCTTCACCAAGGACCCCCACACCGCCAAAACCAACCTCCACGAAGGAATGAAGGCTGTAGCCGAATGGATGAGGAACAGCTGACTGAAGCTGAACTCAGACAAGACGGAGGTCCTCATCCTCAGATCCACCCCTTCGGCCTGGGACGACTCCTGGTGGCCAACCGCACTGGGAACAGCTCCAACACCCACCGGCCACGCATGCAACCTAGGGATCATCCTCGACTCCACCCCCTCCATGACTAAGCAGGTCAACGCCGTCTCTTCCTACTGCTTCCACACCCACGGCATGCTCCACAAGATCGACAAGTGGATCCCCACCGAAACGAGAAGAACGGTCACCCAGGCCCTCGTCAGCAGCAGGTTGGACTACGGAAACTCCCTCTATGCAGGAGCCTTAGCCAACCTCCTGAAATGGCTTCAACGCATCCAGAACACCTCTGCACGCCTGATCCTAGACATCCCTTGCCGCAACTACATCACACCCCACCTGAGAGACCTGCACTGGCTTCCCGTCAACAAGAGGATAACCTTCAAGCTCCTCATCCATGCCCACAAGGCACTCCACAACACCGGACCAGCGTACCTCAACAAACAACGCAGCTTCTACACCCCCACCCACCAGCTCCGCCGAACTCGCCCTCGCCACAGTCTCCCGCATCCGAAGAGCGACCTCCGGTGGCAGATCGTTCTCCCACCTCGCCGCAAAAGACCTGGAACTCCCTCCCCATCCACCTATGGCAGACCCAAGACCTGCTGACCTTCAGAAGACTCCTCAAGACCTGGCTTTTCAAGCAGTAGCGCATTCCCCACCCCCCAGCGCCTTGAGACCCTCACGGGTAAGTAGTGCGCTTTACAAATGCTTTGATTGATTGATTGAGGAACACATCTTCCCTATTTCTCCCAGTGTAGCATTTTAGACCATTTATCAGTTGAGACAAGATTCTGACATGGAGCCCTTGAATTTCTCGGGGGCATATCAGCAACGAGGCAATAGAAAATTATCACTGCTTTTGCGACCGTTTTCGGCCGAAAATCGGCGATAATTTTATCGCGTAATTAGCAAGGTCACGCTAACGCGTGAAACCTTGCTTTAGCGCCCGAAATCTTAACGCCCAGCTTTGTATCTCTAATGAGATGCAAAGTGGGCGTTCCTGACCTAACATGACAGGAGAAATGTCGCTAAGCGACATTTCTCCTATCATCAAGCCCCACGCTATGAAGCATAGCGGCAAGAAAAGTAGCAATAACCCCTGTTATCGCCACTTTCCATACGCCTGCTTCAGGATTGACTTAGCCACGATATCCTATGGAGGGTGGATATCATGGCTAAGCTTGTGAGGCCGTATCAACAAGCTAACGCCACATTCCTTGAGATTATCACTGGGTTTCCAGCGATAATCTCACGTTAGGCAGTTAGCGCTAGGATTCTTATCGCTTTTGAGATAAGCGTTGCTAATAGCACGGTATCTTAACGATAAAAATCCACGCTAGCCGGCAATAATTATCCTAGTGCTAAGTGCGCTTAGCGATATTATGTTGATATGCCCCATGGTTGCTTAAATTCAAGGTATTGGATTGGCCTTTTGCATCCTTGTGTGGCACAGGTATGATGCTAATTCATGAGGAATATGGGCCTGGGTATCTGCCTCCTATCAGTGCAACCAAGCAGATTTATGCACTGTAGACTCTCTTCATTGTGAGCAGTGAAGTTTTCAATTTAGGATGATAAAATTGTCATGTTCACTGAGCAGCATATATGTGGATGTGTGGAACAGTGTTATGATCTCACATGCCTCACACATCTCATTTATACATGGTAAGTATTTGTGTGATTAGAAGCAGATTCTCATTGTGTGTCAGTAAAGTGATTGTAGCTTGTTGTTACACTCTGACATTCCATTGTGGGACAACGCATTGCTCATTATACTATTGCAGTCGTTGTACTTGGTGTAGGTGCATATCCAAAGACAACATTGACTTTAGCTCACTCTTCTTGAGATGCAAACAAGTGGGTAAGGATTTTGCACTTACATCATGGTATATGTAGTCCTTTCAGCCAAACAAACACAATACTCATTATGGATTTCCAACAATTAATATTTATGAGTAATTTTTAGTCAAGATTTAAGGTCCCTCTCAATGTATATTGTGAGACTTATTGTAGATTTTGGGCAAAACAGCATTTTTAGGAAGCTAATAATGACCACACAGAGTCCATTTGGGAGGCATGTCGTACAACAAACTTTCAGTGAGGAGGTACAAATTGCCATTAGGGAAGATAGGCTTGTTGAAAAGTCAGCAAGTGGATAAGATGTACAGGTGCACAAACACAAAGTACAGTACTGGGTGACCAATAAGGGGGCATGATATAAAACATAGGACCACAAGGAAACGGCCAGGAGGCACTGAAAATGTTTACCTGGTAATTTGCTGACGGAAACCGGAGAAGTCCACATCTTCCTCCTATAATGGGTTTTGTGCCTCCCCTGCAGTTGCAGGTGTTTGTATGGGAGGCATCTGAGGTCTCACACATCAGAGGCAGAAGATGAGGCTCACCTGTCCATACCAGCTTTTATCAGTGATAGTAAGACAGCCTGCAAATCACTGCCAAGGGTCTGATAGCTTGCCAGCAAAGCAACAAGGTTGTGATTGAGGGCAACTATTTTTGTCATATAGGAGTTCAACTTAAGCTCCAAGGATTCCATGATGTTACGGATGCCCCATAGCTGCATGGCAATTTTATTGGTGTCCGATGGAGAGGTCAGTTGTTGGGCCCTCTGAATTTTGACGCAAGCAATGTCTGCTCGGAAGTCATCAGTCTACTGGAGCCAAGAGTAGATGTCTTTAATAGCCTTTGTTGTACCCTTATTAGAGCTCAGACACCTACAGACTCCTTATAGGGTGCTCCCTATGATCTCCATTCCCGCCCACACCTCATCAACCATTTGCTGCTGTGCTCCTACCACTCACTATTGAAATTCAACTTGGAGCTCCTTGGAGTCCTCAGCTGGGATTGAACAGTTGGTTGGTCCATGTCCTGCGGGTGACGGTTCCTCTGTAAACCCTGCAATGTCATCTTCCTTTGTTAAGACTTGGAGGAGAAGATTCAATAGAGTCCAGGAGTTGTTGGAAAGTGTCATCATCCATGGGGGGCAGGATAGCATCACCAACAGGTTGGTCATCAAAGACAAGCTGCTCTACAGGAGGTGGTGTTTGTCCCTCTGGAAATTGATAGAAATTAGTTCATAATGATCCTTGATAGATGTAGACATAAATGACTGTGGTGACATTCAGACTGATTTTTTATTCCCTTTCAAGTACACGGGGATATGTTGAACATATGTTACTACAAGTAAATGAGGGCATGTTCCACTATTGTTGCCTTTTATTTGGCAATATCTTTACATTGACCACACAACCTCTATAAAGAAAGGGGGCCCATTTGTGTAGTGACACACAACGCAATCCAGCTAAGCAGCTTGCTGGCCTGCCCTGCTTGAAAGACTGAGTGCAGGGAAGGTTCCCATTTAACATATTCCATTGAGTATCTGGTTTGTGCCTACACTGATGTCACATTAGCTTCTTGACACCACTGCTGTGACCAGGGTGGCTGCATTCCCTCTAGCCATCAGTTAGCTCCCCAGCACTGACCATGTAATGTTATTTTGTTATGTATTACAAATAATCCTACACTATGTCTTTTACACAGTACAACACACCAATCTGGCGTACTGTACTGTATTGCATGCAATCTGTGCAATATTGTGGCCTTGGGGTCATATCTGAAACACATCTAGACAACTCTACAAAGCATGCATCCTTGCTACTCTGCAGGAATTGGTAAGGACATGTATATACCTGCATGTATATGAGAGGAATGGCTTGTATTAAACCTCACAAGAAAGTAGTGTAGATATTCTGCAACATGTACTTACCTTGGTTGCCCACACAACTAGACCAAAACACCTCACTCCCCAACTATCCCAGAATCCTGCTCCTCATCCTGGACACCTAGCCCACTCTGACACTTCACAATTCCCTGTTTCACCTCCACCTTTTTTCACATATTTCGCATAGTCAGACTTTTCTTCTTATGTCTCCCTCCTGACACCTGTGAGACCATCACCCAGGCCCTCATCACATGTAGACTGTAGTACATCAATACCCTATACCATGACATCTCTGCACAGCTGCTATAAAAGAGACAAACTATCAAACACAGCAGTGCCAGACTACTACTCAGCCTACCTTGTGACACAATCATCACATCTCACCTCCTTAAGATACGATGACTTCCCATTCAGACACACTGACAGTTAAAGATGCTCAGCCGCACCTACAAAGCACTACACTACTGGAGACCCACCTAGCTCACACGCCGTCTTTCCTTCCAACAAACAATCATGGACCTCTGCTGTATGTGGCTTGCATTCACTCCCACTCCCCAATATCCATTTGAGCAAGACAGGATGAAGGGTGGTCTCTTACATGGCAGGCAGCACCTGTAAAAAGCTCACCCAGCACATCACGGCAGCCACGTACAATATGGTTTAGTACTACTGACTACAAATGGCTCTTCATGTGATCCTACTTGGAGAGCCTGCACGCACTCAGCACCTGGAACCCGGATGAGAAGTTAACCAGTTGGCAAACCACATTACTTTACATTTCATTACATTCCACTTTTGACTGCCTAGCCCCAAGACAAGCACACTTGCTTCATAGTGCAAGGGGGACTGCATTGGCACTGACATATCGGCCAAGTTTCCAAGGTCCATGCATGATGTGATGCTCCAGTCCAAGTTTTGTACATTGTATTGTGGTACTTGTAGTCCTGGTCAATTATGTTGCAGATTACACTACATGTCCCAGCATTCAGGGGACAACGTGGACAGGGCCAACACATCACACTTAGACCTGAGAAGGTAGGCAGGGCTGGACAAAATAAAATTTGACCGGGCAATAAAATCACATTATGTGTGAATGAGTAATACGTAAGACATTCCTGTCCTTTCACTTGAACACAGCACAGTGCAGTGCAGCAAAGTGTGTTGCTGCACTGCACCGCATGGCAGTTTTTCCCATATGATCCCTTGCTTTCACATACCCTGTAGTTCCTCTTGATCCTCAACCGCAGCACTGTCCTGTCTGGCAACTCTTTTGGGATGAGAGACGCCACCTGCTCCTCCAATGGCCCCGTGGCTGCCCTAGGTTTCCTGGCCAGTTTCTCTTTGGCTTTTCATCTGTAGGAGTGCCACCTCTTCTTGCACTCCAGCACTGTCGTTTCTGTTTGCCTAACACTGTCCTTTTTGTTTGCCCTACACTTGTTTGCTACTATGAATTTCCAAATGGCTTCCTTCTTCCCTATTGGCAATTCGGAGGTGACAAAGAAAAGGTGTTTATTCTCTATCACCTAAGCTATTAATATTTGGGTCTGCTCACTGAAACTGGTTTTCCTCTTCCCCTAGGCTGCTGGCTGGTCATCTTGGCTGGGGTTGGTGTTTTTCCCTCCATTTTTCCCTGTTATTGGTGTTCAGAAGTGCTGTAGTTTCATATGCAGCATGGGCACACTATTAATAATTTAATAGTACCAACTTTTGTGGATACATAACCCAACTCTCGAAGGCCAGAGGGAGATACCCACTAGCACCGAAATAGGATAAATTGATTAACTCTTCCACACGAAGCCACATACATTGAACTACAATGTGCCACACATCATTTCCTCACCTTACGTGGTTTCATATGTGTC
This sequence comes from Triturus cristatus, assembly GCF_964204655.1. Taxonomy (NCBI): domain Eukaryota; kingdom Metazoa; phylum Chordata; class Amphibia; order Caudata; family Salamandridae; genus Triturus; species Triturus cristatus. The sequence goes on along the minus strand of NC_140589.1, from coordinate 1,717,320,458 downwards.
ATTTTTGAAGTTTCCCAACCATGCAATGCACTCCTATGTGACGCGAACCTAATTTGCGACATGTAAAGGTACTTTATGACACACAAATCAGCTTTGTGTCATGTAGGTAGCAGTTGTGTTCCGACACTTTGCATCATTCTTCTCATCGATGCTTCGGAATTTTTTACGCAAATACGGTGCTTGCTACATGGTGCGCTGTAACATAAATATTGAGCATCCATGTTGCGAGGAAGTGACTCAATGCAGCTCAAGATTTTCTGATGCAATGCTGCCGCAACACAGCGTTGTGTCAGTATTAAAAAATATGCCCCTAAGAATCTCATAAATAACATAAACTTGTCTTTCCTATAACAGTGATATCGGTAATACTGGATGAGGAATAAACACGTGGTATTTCCATGTCAGTCATCTCCTTATAATGAAGGCTACATGTGGCCTATCCTGGAGTCGCGGCTACGGGAAACAAACATAACAACGCAGGCATCACATCGCGATGCCATTACTACGTGGTCGTCACAACGTGCTAACATTAGAAATTGTATAGTTTACTATTCCAACACCTTCCCTGCTGTTACGTAGGCTGGAGTTGGAACAGTAAATTATACATTTCTAATTTCAGCGCAGCATCTACTGCAAGTCAATGTAATGACTAGCGTAGTATTGGCTTTGCATAGTAACAACGCGGTCGTTGTAACGACCGCATTGTAATGGCACGCGGAGTAATGGCTCACGTTGTAACGAGTCATATTCCGTGGCTACAGTTCTCTCACATGGAATACAGAGCTTCTTTAATAGTCACTACAGCCTGTCAGGCTCACATGGAAACATTCAAGCAAAATCAAAAAAGAATGTGTTTTCCAGTTACTTCTAGTAGACACAGTTCTGAGAGCTTGCTTTGTGGCTCTCCCTGAGTTTGCAAGGTGTAGCTTTGAGTAGGTTGGAAAGGAATTTAAAAAATAAGTCATGTTAAACTATTGCCCTACTTAAAAGGCAGTTAAGGGCTTATACTGTTGAATTTGTTTCAAGAAACCTAAGGACACGGGATAATTACAGATTGCACTACGTTATTACAACCAATTTATTTTTAAACACAAGCACGTGTTTGTGTGACTTCAGAGTTGTTCTCTGCCATGCAGGTGTTCCCATTTAGCACTAATGCTGTGTGATGTTATACTGTGGAAGTACATCTGCCAGGGAAATCTCAACATATGGACTGCAAATCAGATTAATCATTTAAGTCACTCTAGAATACAGAAAAGGTAGGTTTCATCTGGCAGCAGCCTTGATCTTGTTTCCAATCCCAGGCATTACAATAAATCCCTCTTGCTGACACGCGTGTGATTTAGTCGAGTTAGGTTGGGTCAAAGAACACGAGGGACAGCTATGTTGTTTGAAATAGCAGGTTCATTCCTGGAGGTGAGAGGTCAAATGTTAAGGCACGGCCTCATTACTTCCGGGGCATGCCACAGGAGTGTTCCGACATGCCAGAAGGCATTAGGCTCACAGTCTGCATGTGTTAGCAAAAAGCACAAAGCCGCAGGAGTTCTGTTGTGTACAACGTAGAAAATCCTCAGGCACAGACGTTTCTATTATCATAAAGTGGATTGTAAGGATTACAGATGCATTGAAATTCAAAATATATTAGTGTAACTTTGGTTAGAAACTTTACAATGGAATACTTATCCGTTTTACATGATTCATATGCAGTAATAGGCTAGGTGAAGGGGACAAGGATTGTATATAAGCGGTATATGGAGAAGGTTTGTGGCAAACATAATGACATTTCACTTTTAGAAAAGTATGAAAGTAAGCAACAGAAGCAATTGGAGAATCCCGGACAGTCACACAAGCTATCGTTTGTAGAAAGTCCCCCAGTCTAGTCACAGATTCCAAATTAGGATCGCATCTCGGTCGGTGAAGAAACATGCGACTTAAATACCCCCATCCATGTGATATTGTTTGTAACGTTTTTGTCCCCTGGCTTATGATCTCCGAAGGGTGCAAAGTCTAATTACTGTTGAAGCTTCACTTTTGTATTTTATTTAAACTTTTCACTACATTTCATAGCCCTAAGGTGTTGTACACAGTTCAAACCAGAAACTACAGCGGAGAATCGTGCATCATAAAAACTCCAAACATCAAACAAACATAAATCACGAAAAATAAAATAATAATTAGGAAAATAGCAAACTGAAACAAAAGGAGAGCATCGACATACAAATAAATGTTAAAAATCGAATGGTAGCATACACTTGTAAAAACGGTACGCCTCGTTAGTCCAGGGTGGCTGAATTTGAGCTAAAAGCAGAGGAGACTAAACAAACGTCAAACATAACATAGCACAGCGTGTAACATAACCCATCCTGAGAAGGGTCCTTTGGGGCTGAATTAGAGATGTTTATTGTTACATAAAATCAATGGAACTATGGGAAAGCGTATAGCGTGGGCATTATGCCCTGCAGACATTGACAGTAAAGGAGCTCGGAGGAAGCGGGGAAGCTAAAGACAAGACCTGTTGGCAAAGCTTTGACAATTCTGCTTTGATTTACCAGCCTGTGGACGGCACCAATTCTAGTGACCCTTGAGCCATCAGATATCTGAAGTGTTGGACACATGAACAGACTGTTGAACAACACATCCATAAATATGCTCTGGGCATCATGCAGCAATTTTCAGATAAACTTTAATAAATTCACTATTCCCATTCCTCAGATGAAAAAAACTGAAAGGCCCCATTATTCAAAAAATCATTCCAAAACATAGTATAGCTACCCTAATCCATGTCCACCAGGATGGAGGGGTAAAAGATTACAGCAGAGACATTCCTCTCCGTGGTAAAATATCACAGCAAGAGTGTTTCCTGTAGTCTGGCTTATAATGTGCTAACACCCTTATGAAGCGGCTGAAGGAAATGCGAATGTGCTAGCAGAAGGATTAATTGACCATTCTCAAGGGAGCTTGCACCACTCTTCTTTGTTACGATGAGTTTTGAAGGGTTTCTATGTAATACAACTGTTACCCCTGGATACATATTTTTACTTTGAAACCAGCAACATACTAGTGAATTGAGTAGACTTAGGGGCATGTTCACAAGGATTAATCTCCGATTTATCTCCACCTTAATGCATCAAAAGTGGAGACAGAGTTAACACCCCATCCACAAGCTGGTGCAAACTGCAGACATCGCCAGAATACATGCGATAACTGCCCCGAAACGTATCTCCACGGTGGACACCACCAACTAACCCTAATGAGATGCAGAATAGGTGTTCCCATGCAAAGTCACACGCAAAAACCACACCACCACTTTCACAAGGAACTGCCAGATCCGCGATGCCAAAACCATGAGATGAGCCGCGGTAGCCGCAGGTATTTAACACCTGCCTTTTGCTGGTGTTAAGCACGACGACTACCTGCAGCACGAAAGGGAGCCCAGCCCAGAGCCACACCGGAAGACCCACAGATGACATGGAGACAATGATCATGCAATGTGGATATCCATGAGGGCCACAACACCCACCGCAACCACCCCAGGCCCGCCAACACCCCCAGGACCCGTCCCGACACCGCAGAGGCAGCATACACAAGTGTGAGGGCTCGTGGGAGGGAGGAGCAGCTGTGTGGCAATGTAATGCACAGTGAGGCTGCTCATGTGCCCCGTGCTGGGCATATCATCAATGATTTCCAATGTCGAAGACATCCCACCACACCCACGAGAGGCCTCTGTCCATCTCCTGTATGCATGCATATGGTGAAGTTACTGTAGGGATGAGAGGTCCTTTGTCTGAACTATCAGGCGGTAGCACATCTGCAGCTCCGAGCAGGAACTTGCATGTGGGCATTACCCCCTGACTGATACGATAGCATTTGCTTGCGACTCCCACACTACGCACTGCCTGACGTGAGACCAACGTGTACACATCCCACACGCAGAAGTCCTTGGTCATAGTTACTGTGCATGAAATGGCCCTCACTCGTACTCCCACCCCACCCCAGGCCTGTATCTCTTGCACACAGACACTGCTCATTGCACCGAGCTGTGCCATTTCATCCACAGGACTGGCGCTGGGCAAGCCTGTGCCACTTCAAGCAGAGCCACTGACGCAATGGTAGACCATCTCGGACACATGCGACTCCAGTCACATGGAGCTGTACCGTGCACGTCTGCTGCATGTACTGGGGGCAGTGCTGTGGATCAGTTACCAGCTGAGCGTCCGCCTTGCGGACGTCACCTGTGTTCAGCCTGTGTTGCATTGCCGCTCGTGCACATTCGAGTGGTCCATGGATGCCTACCTCTTCAACGTGACAGTAGCTGACCTGGATTACGATGTGTGTGTGTGCCCCCCTGTTGGCCTACGACCAGGAGTGTCACCGTGATGCTCGTTTAATGGCATGCATAGATATTTGGCATGCAGGCTGGAAACTGGACCTGGGAGATTGCACGAGTCGTCGTGTGCAGTGAGCATATTGAGCCACTACCCGATTGGGCTTTGGTGCACATTGGGTCCAGTGGTTGGAGTCAGCACATCTGTCCGGGTCAGCTGATGGATTACATCGATGACATGTCAGATGTGGTGGACAACGATCGCTCAATGGAGATGTTGGCCTATGCAGCTGCACTCACGTTCATGGACGAGTGACAAGGTACCTACAGCCACAACTGGATGTGACCCATTGCACGTATCCCGACGCCTGGTTGCGTTTTGGGAATTTGGTCACATGTCCCAAGACGACAGTGGACATGGCTGCATTGGCCTGGACACATGTTCCCAGCGTGGACAACCAACGCGGGTTGGCACTGACTTGTGTTGGTGATGGACTCCCCTGATGTGGACATGGGCGCTTTCCTACATTCCTCATTCATACATGCTGCTGCATTGGTCTGCATTTTGTGGCACTTCGCTTGGCCGTACTGACACACACTTGATAAAGTTTCCTCACTTTCACTTGTCTCTAACTGTTTTGTCTTGATTTCTGTGCCAATGTGTGTGTGTCACGGACTCTCTGGCTCCCTGTCATACGTGCATTGCTACCCTATCAGGACTGTGGGTTTGGACTTGTGCATTATCATGTCCCTGTTTCGTGCTTAGCCAGATGCGTATGGCCATTTACCAGCCACAGGCGGGTGCATTGTGTCCTGTGTTAGGTTGTGCAGATGTTGGTGGTTGTACCACATTGTGCTCTGCTTCCTATGTGTGTGTGCTGCATTATGTGTGAGATGTCCCTTCAGCTCTGATTTGGCTCACCCTTCTCCCTTTCAGGCAGTGTGGTTTTCACTTCTGTGCTTGTTCAGTGGTGTGATTTTGCCGGGTTGTGTTACTTGTGCACCTGGTTGGTGTTGTTCCTCTTGGGCATGGTTAGTCTGCAGTTGTGCTGTGCTTAATTGTGTATGTGTGCCATGGTGTCCATCTCCCCCTGTCCCCCTGTCCCCCCAGTCCCTGCTTGTTCCTCTCCCTGTTGCTGTTGTGTCTGTTGTTTTGGACAGTTTCCAGTCCCCGAGTCCTGCCACCATCTACAGACTGATGTGGTGGACACTATTTCCTCCATGTCATCCAGCTCCTGGTGTGGCGCTGGACTGCCACCTCCGGTGTGCATTGCTGCTTTCTTGTTGTTGGCGTGTTTCTGCTTGTTTGTGCATTTACATCATTCCGAATGTTCTCGTTTTCTTCCATTATCCTCCTTCGCTCTCAGGCTGCATTCACCTTGTTCAAGATGGCCTGCCATGTACAATGTTTTGTTGCCAATGGGGCTTGTGGGGTTGTCTGCTGGCTCGGGTTGCCTCCATTGTGCTTGGCTGTTGTTTTCTGTGTGGTTTGTCGGGGTGGGCGGAATTTGCTAAATTCACTTTAGCAAATTATCGCGAAAATGTTAAAAATCTCTGCAAACACGCAGAAATATTGTGAAGATGCAGAAGTTTTTTTCCCGCCTGTTTAAGGTATTTTCTGCGTGGTCGCGGCTCGCCAACTTATCCATGCGGTTGCTCGCGGGCGCCGCCATCTTGTTTTCACTTGTCTCGCGGTGCATGATCGCGAGAAGAAAGACGTGATCGCGCGACGAATGACGTTACTGTGGGCGCGAACTGTCGCGAGACAGCGCAAATGGCTACCAACAATCCAACATCTCGTGGAGAACGCGACCGGATCGGGAAAACTTGCCGGCGAACGCGGGGATTCAGGTAAGGCGATCGTGCGCACGCGAGAATGTAATATTTTACAGAGCGAGCAAGCAAAAAATTTCCGGTAAAATGCGGATTGTGGAAATTTTGACATTTTATCGCAATTTCCGCAAGCGGAACGGAATTTTAGCCCAGGCCTAGTGGTTTGTCTTTTTTTTGCAGGCTTTTTATTGTGCTTATTCCCACCTTCCGTGTGTATCGCGGGCCTGGCGGTGCTTATCCCTGCTTTCCTCATCGCGAATGGGCTCATCGCATGTTTTTTCACGTTGTGGTTTGTGTTTTTATCTCTGTCAAGGTGGTTATATCGCGGACATTGTTCGCGGTGTCGGCAGACTATCGCATGGTACCGCCTTGTTGTGAATTTCACGTTGACACAGGGCTATTTTCCGGCGATAGGCTGCGATGTGTGAAGTTGCGTTGACATTTTTTGGTGATGTTTATCACACATTCTTGTGAATATACCCCATAGTTGTTGGTGCGGACAAAGCAGCATGTAAATCTACCACGTGAAATAAGCGTGAGGGCCCCTACTTGTGTGGGTTTCACATCAGCAGGGGTCCATGCCTTTCACCTGTCTAAATACCATTATGAGGGAAGCTCCCATGCCCTATTTAATATGGCCAATAAGTCCTAAATATCTAAACCGCAATATTTCAAACCATGTTATCACATTGTCGATTTTTTTAATTATGTAGTTATCGGCTTGAAAAGTTTAAATCAACTACCATTTTTCATTCTATTTCTGCGGGTTCCCTATCTTTACCCCTTTGTTTTTCTCCCTCCTTCCTTTATTGTCTTACTTCATTTCTTCAATCGTATTCCCCTTAGGGCATTCACATTTTAGGAAACGTATTTTATTTTATTTGAATTGACAAAAAGTGAGATTTTGGTTTTGAATCGTTTTGTTCCTGTCTTTGTGGCCCACCAAATAACTGAGTATTAATAATGAAATTCCAGAGTAATTTATATTGGGCTATTTGCAAGCAGAAGTGTTTACTTTTTCATGTTTTGGGGTTAGGTTTTATTTAGCATCAATGTTATGACTTGTAGGTGTAGAGATGCAGTGTGCTGGTGTTTTAGGCAGGTGCCTGTGTGATAACGTCTTAAAGCTCAGGGAAGCGGACTGTTGTGATTAAAATGTATTTTTTCAAACCTTGTACTTCGCCTGTAAATTCATGAACAAATTACTCCGAAATCTGGATTAAAGCATAAATACTCACAGAAAATGGTTTGTGAATCAGATGTTGAAATCTGGTATAAGAAATTGGGCAACTGGTTGAGGTGGGGAAAACCCTACGAAATCAGCAACAGCAACTCCTGTCAGGGTGACGTCACATGCAAACCGTAAATTAACCTGTGCTCAGCTCTCTGATAGCTTGGCACAGAGCTTTCAGGGTTAACTTAGAGACAAGGTGTAAAGTTATTATACAGCACTTTAAGCATTATTTAAGTGAAAACACAACACAAGAAAAATACAGTAATATTTAATAATAATTTGAGTCCAAAACAAATATAATCCAAACAGTAGAACCGGAGATATGCAATTTTAAAGATTTAATTGAAAATAGTGCCTGAAAGCTGGTCATGTTGGACTGGGACAAAGTCACAAATTCAGACCAACCACGATGAAACGGGCTAGCTACAGGGGCTTAAATCCTGATTGTTGAGCATTGTGAGGTCCTACGTCGACGATACGTAGAGCACCCGAACCAATGCGAGGTCCTGGTGTGGAGATGCGTCACGCACAGCCACTTCTGAGGAGCTGCAGGGATGGAATGAGAGGTCCTGCATTGGCATCGAGGAGGTCTTCAATGAGGAGCTTGGGATGTGAAGCCCTTCGTTGAAGATGCGCCGTCCACCGGCGGGTTCCGAGGAAACTGCGGGGCTTATGATGTGAGTTCTGCATCGTTGTCAAGGATTCCATCGACGAAGGGTTTGCAATGCAAAGGCCTGCATCAAAGATGCATAGTATGTAAAAAAAGTGGTCCAACTGACTGGTGAACTTCTAGAGGAGGAAAATAAAAATAAGAAAACACCCCACAATAATGGAATAGAACAATGACCAGGTTATCTTGGTTGTCAAAAAGGTTTATGTTAACAATTATTCGCAAATTCTCAATTTCAATGGTTGTTCCAAAGTGACAAGGTGAGTAATGGGCTCGAGGTAGTGCTTGTGAAGTGAAGGATATGTGATAATAAAGATAAAATTACCAATATTTACAATTTTACAAGAATGAAAATGACCAGTCTAACAGTGTTTCAAAAGACTAAGGGGCATATCAACAAGGGCTTTATCTCTGCTTTTTTAGCTTTAAAAGCCAAAAAAGCAGAGATAAAACTAGCGCCCTATCAACAAAAGGTTGCTAACACGCAAATTTGTATGTTAGCACCCTTTTACTCTACGCTTCCCCTTGCATCTCTAATGAGATGCAAAGGGGGCGTTCCAGAGTAAAATAATAGGAGAAATGTCGCTAAGCGACATTTCTTCTATTATCAAGAATGTCGCTAACCCTGATAGAGACAAAAAAAGCAGCGCTAACCGCGGTTAACACTGCTTTTTTACGTCTGGTATTTTTCTGACTGAGCTATGATATCCTATGGAAGGAGGATATCATGGCTAAGTTTGCCTGTCCCTATCAACAATTTAACGTGAGATTATCGCTGGGTTTCCAGCGATAATCTCACGTTAGCCTGTTAGCGTGAGGATTTTTATCGCTTTTGAGATAAGCGTTGCTAATAGCACGCTATCTCAGCGATAAAAATTCACGCTAGCCGGCGATAATTATCCTAGCGCTAAGTGCGCTTAGAGATAATTATCGCCGGTTGTTGTTGATATGCCCCTAGCTAACCAGCCCAAGTAATGCGTTGCCATGAATGCAAGATAAGTTCTCTGCTTCTGGACTGAATGTGTAAGTACAGGTCCAAATGTAAGTAAAGTCCATTTCAACCCTAGAAACTAGAAGAAGGTAATTCAATCCTTATGAGGGGGTCTTCATCAGGACCAATGGAGGAGCAACCTTCAAGGTAGGTAGCATTATCATCAATGACAGTACAGGTTAAATGGGGGTGCGCGATTACAGGGATATGGCAATGAAGCTCACCTCAATGGAACACTGCCCAATCGACAGTGAAGTATTAGCAATGGGGCTGGGTCGCTCCAGGTTCAAGAAAGTCTAAGACACTGCTGGTACAGAACTGAAAAAAAAAGGAAGGCACGTCAGTGCTCAGTAGGATTATCAAGGACTAAGGCTCAAGGTCAATTGAAGCAATACTTGTGTGGATTTCACATCAGCCTTTCACCTGTCTAAATACAATTATGAGGGAAGCGCCCATGCCTTATTTAGTATGGCCAATAAGTCTCAAATATCTACACCACAATATTTCAAACCATGTTGTCACATTGTCGATTTTTAGTCATGTAGTTATAGAGTTGAAATGTTTAAATCAGCTACCACTTTTCCTTCTTTTTATGCGGGTCCCCTATCTTTCCCCCTTTGTTTTTCTCCCTCCTCCTTTTATTGTCTTACTCCATTTCTTCAATCGTATTCCCATAGGGCATTCGTGTTCCTTTCTCCTGGCAAACATTATATCATATGTGGTCTTTACCTTAGCCCCTATTTCCCATTGATCATTTTAATATATATAAAAAAGTTTCATATATTAGGAAATGTATTTTATTTTATTTGAATTGACAAACAGTGAGATTTTGGTTTTAAATCATTTCGTTCCTGTCTTTGTGCCCCACCAAATAACTGAATATTAATTATGAAATTCCAGAGTAATTTATATTGGGCTATCTGCAAGCAGTAGTGTTTACGTTTTCATGTTTTGGGGTAGGTTTTATTTAGCATCAATGTTATGACTATTTATGGGACAATAGCTCTTTTGGATGTGCTTTGAGGCCAAATACACTTGTAGGTGTAGAGATGCAGTGTGCTGTTTTAGGCAGGTGCCTGTGTCATCACGTTTGAAAGCTCAGAGAAGTGGACTGTTGCGATTAAAATGTAATATTATAGACCTTGTAATTAGCCTGCAAGTTCATGAACAAATGACACCAAAATCTGGATTAAGGCATAAACACTCACAAAAAATGGTTTTTGAATCAGTTCTGGAAATCTGTTGTAAGAAATTGGGTTACTGGTTGAGGTGGGGAAAACCCTACCAAAGCAGCAATGGCAATCCCTGTCAGGGTGACGTCACATGCAAACCGTAAATTAAGCTGTGCTCAGCCCTCTGAAAGCTTGGCACAGAGCTTGCAGGGTTACCTTAGAGATAAGGCATAAAGTAATTATACAGCACTTCAGGCATTCATTAAGTGAAAACACAACCCAAGATAAACACAGTAATATTTAATAAATAATTTGAGACCAAAAATGACAATAATCCAAACAGTACAACCGGAGATATGTCATTTTAAAGATTTCATTGAAAATAGTGCCTAAAAGCAAAAAGTTAAAACTGTAGTTATCTGGTCGTGCATGACTAGGACAAAGTCACAAATTCAGACCAACCACAATGAAACGTGGGCTAGTTACAGGGGCCCGCTAAGCCCGTTGAACAGGAGTACCTTAAATCCTGATTGTTAAGTATTGTGAGATCCTGCTTTGAGGATGCTTCGAGCACCCAAACCAATTCGAGGTCCTGGTGTGGAGAAGCGTCACGCACCGCTGCCTCCAAGGAGCTGCAGGGATGGAATGTGAGGTTCTGCATTGGCATCGAAGAGGTCTTCAATGAGGGGCTTGTGATGTCAAGCCCTTCTTTGAAGATACACTGTGCACCGACTGGTTCCGAGGAAACAATGTGAATCCTGCATCGTCCTCAAGGACACCATCGGCGAAGGGTGTTCAATGCGAAGTCCTGCATCAAAATGCATCGCACAGCGGTGGTTCCGGAGAGGCTGCAGGCAGTGATGTGAAGTTCTGCACCGGGGATAGTTCACTCCAGGAGCAGTTTAAATCCTGATTGCTGAGCATTGTGAGGTCGCACGTGGAGGATGCATTGTGCAGAGTGAAGCAATGCAAGGTCCTGGTGTTGAGAAGCATCAGGCACCATTGGTTCCGAGGAGCTGCAGGAATACGATGCGCAAGGTCCAGCGCTGGTATTGACTAAGTCATCAATGAGGTGCTTGCGATGCAAGCCCTTTGTTGATGATGGGTTGTGCACCAGCGGGTTCTGAACGCACTGCCGGGCTTATGATGTGAGTCCTGCATCATTGACAAGGATATTGTCAAGGATGGTTTTGCAATGTGAAGGCCTGCATCAAAGATGCATCACACAGCAGTGGTCCAGAGTAGGCTGCAGGTGGTGATGTGAAATCCTGAGTGGGGGATGGTGCACCTTTAGGCCCACTTTCAAGAGTCAAGGACTAGGTTGGCATCACTTGTGAGGGCAGGACTCACAGATGGCAGAGTCCAGGAGTTGGGTTCAAAGATGTTGGAAGCCTGTTCTGTCCCTGATCAGGAGGCCAGCCAACTAGCCCTTGGACTATCTCTGTGGTCCTAGCTTTAGAGATGCAGGTCCAGTCCTTCTCACCCAGTCAAGAGGGTAGAAGGTCAGCACAGAACAGCATGGTAGCAGTCTTTCAGGGCAGGAGTCCAGCAGAGTGGCAATCCTTTCAGCAGCACAGCAGTCCTTCTTCCTGGCAAAGTCCACAGGTCCAGAAGTGTAAGGAATAGTTGGGTCTAAGGGTCAATTATTTATACCTGGTGGCCACTTTGAGGTAGGAATATCATCCAGAGCTTTCCACCCCCGAGATGTGCTTAGAATGTCCTGCCTCCTTGCTCTGGCCCCAGATTGTCTGAGGTCATGATAGACTGGTGTCAAACCCCTTTGTGAGAGTGCTCAGGCACAGACTTTGTGATGTACAAGTATGGTGGGGTGAAAGCTCCTCTCCCTCGTTAACTCAAAATGACCCATCCTGCCAACACATAGCTTCCCTTGATCTCACTGGGAGCAGTACAAAAAGACCAACTGCCAGCTACACCTAAGAACAGTCTGCAGGCACCAAATGATTAGGACAAGAAAAGGCAATTTTTCTAAATGTGGCATTTTCAGAATTTCAGGCCTGCGATATGTTTAAAGGGCTACTTGAGTGGGTGGCACAATTAGTGCTGCGGGACCACTAGTAGCATTTCATTTACAGGCCCTGGGTACAGGGAGCATAACTCTGCTAGGGACTTATAAGCAGATTAAATATGACAATTTGGGTGTAAGCCAATTCTACCATGTTTAAAGGAGAGAGCACAAGCACGTTAGCACTTTAGCACTGTTTAACAGTTCTAGGGTGCACAGAGTCATAAAGCCAGCAAAAATGAAGTTATCAAAACAGGAAGGTTGAAGACAAAGGGGCCGATTACAATGTCGTCTGGAAAGGCTGTGAACAGCATTCGATTTGCCCGAATCCGATTTGGAACACACCTTTCCGACCGACTTAGGCACGTTTCCCAATGACTGATTACGATGGCTGGAAAGCGTTAGGACTGTCCGACTCGGTTCCTAAAGTCATTGGGAGTAACCGAGCCAGTCGGAGCCAAATCGTAGTGGTCTATGGACCTCGTTTCCAGTCGAGGGATTAGGATGTCAGAATCGGACAGCCTTTCCGAATCGGTTGTTCAGGCACGGATCGGCTGTTGGAACTGACTTTGGGGGTCCGTACCAGGGCCCCCTTCACTGGGGCCCTCCGAATTGGCCTGTGGGGGTACCCATGGGTCCTCCCTTTCCCTGCATGCACAGTGTGGCAGATACCATTGGGTCCCTCCCACAGGATGCAAGGCTTTCCCCGACCTACCCTTTTCTCAATGGGAGCGTGTGTTCTCATGCGGAACACAGGCTCCTACTGAAGTCAATTGGAGTCCGAATGAAAAGTGTTCAGACACACTGTAATCGGTTGGTTGGACTCCCTAAACCCTACTCATTTGGAAAGCATCCAGGAACCGATTCAGTTGGACTGCTTTCCGGACGACATCGTAATCGGGCCCAAAATGTCAGGAGAGAACCACGCCAAGGATACCAGGTCTAACAAGTGATAATTCACACCTTAGACAAGACTAAGATGCAACTGCTCATAGTGATTCTGATCCCAGACAGAAACCTCAATTCTGTGGTGATGAGGATTGAGTGAGTCTGGCAATAAAGAAGGTTTTGTGGTTCTCAACCTACTGAAGTTACTTTAGTGTCTGAGTAGGTAGGCTTGAGTAAAGTATAGTGAAATTGTCGAGTCTAGACATTGTCACTGAGGGTATCTACTGAATTTCCAATAGAAAACTGTGATATCCTCTGGGTTAGACTCAAAGGCCCACTGGGCAAGTGCATAGACATTTTTAACATCCATACAAGGAGCTCAAGAGCAGGCAGATCACCAACCCTGCAGACCTTAGACGAGGTATTGGACACAAAGCAGGCTGCTTACCACTTAATCGTGGGAGGTGACTTTAATGTAACTTTTTCGAGCCCCTCGATTTGGAAGATATCCTAGAAGTTAACAAGGAGTATAACAAGTGGGTGGTTCCATCCTTGTAGCTACCTCTAATAAAGAAGTGGTCACAAGCAGCCCTCCAGCTGAACTCCCTAACCCTTGCACTGAGGCTACGGGCCGCAAATGTAAGGACCATTTCCGACAAAAGTGGGGGAATGACTTTTGTCAGGCCAACTGGGTCAAGCCGGATAGACTACATACTTGTGGACCTTACCTTATGGCCCATCGTATTAGACATGTCTATAACCCAGACATGCGAGAGCGATCACAACCCCTTAGCCTGACAATGGAGCATCCGTGGGGTGAAAAGACAAGGACAGCTCCCGCTCTCCTTTCCACAAGGGAGGAGATTCCCTCAAATGACAAACGCCGGCTCAAATGGCCTACAATCTTGGCTGATGAACACAAACTTAGTATTTTAAAATGCGATCTTGAGAACCATCTAAGGGTGCTGTTTCCCCAGACAAGAGATACGATTATACCAACTATCTGTAGTGCTTTACATTCCACGTTTTTAACCACTTGGCAAGAAACTTTATTGTTTCCTTACACAAGGCCCACCCAAACCAGGCGAAACCGACCAAAATGACCCTATGGTTCTCAAAGTAGTGCAGATCCTTGAAAAAACGACTGTTGCTAGCCCTAAGGCAAAAGGACATCCCTTTAATTCGGGAACTGAGGAGGCAATACAAACTGGTGCAGCATAAGGTCAAGAGAGAATGGGATGAAAGGAGGTGGGAAGAACATGGGGATTCAATCTTGCACCCAGATGCCAGGATTTTCTGGATACTCATGGGTAAGGGCAACCACAAAAGGGATCCACCACTGGCCAATAGTATCCCAGCCAATGAGTGGCAAGAACACTTTGGAGCCCTGTACTCAATCCTCGAAAATTTTGATAATGAACTAGTAGTGCCCGCACCATTCCAATTATCACATGATCTCCTATTCACTAGAGACGAAATATTGACCTCTCTGGATGCAATTGTACCCGCTAAAGCCCCTGGGCCGGACGGCATCCCAGGAGATCTCTTCCGATCTGATAGGGAAAACTGGGCAACATACATTCTGACCCTAGCTAATGACATCGCAGGTTGCAGGGAGCTGAAGTGATTCCCATTTTCAAAACGGGCGATAGGTCTAATCCTTCCAATTATCGATCAATTAGCTTGATCGACTGTGTCCAGAAAGTTTTCTGTCGATCGCCCCTAGCTAAAATCTTGGATTGGATGGAAGAGAATGACATCCTCTCCTCCCTCCAAGCGGACTTTCGATGAAAAACCGGCACAGCCGATCAGGCCTTTCGCCTAGTTATGATTTATTGGAAGGTAGTCTTGCTGGGCAAAGGGAGCTTATACATTGCATTCATAGACTTAAAATCTACCTTCGATCTCATTCCCAGGGACAAGCTGTGGCGGGTGCTCAGGGAAATGGGTGTGCCGTTGAGTATTCTTACACTCCTTATCAGGCTTCATGAAGAGAACATTGTCAGGGTTAGATGGGGCAGCAAGGGACAGGTCACGACCCCATTGAAGTATAGCGTGGGGTCCACCAAGGCTGTGTCCTGGCTCCAACCTGATTCTCACTGTACATCAACAATGTTGTCGAGCTTCTATCAGCCACCTCTGCGGACGCCCCCTCTTTAGTAAAGCAGAGAATCGCCACCCTTCTATTCGCAGACAATACTCTTCACGTCTCGAAGACTCCAATGGGCTTGTAAAAACTTTTATACCAATTCAACATGTTCTGCGAGACGAGGGGGCTTGAAATTATCACATCCAAAACTAAGCTCATGCTATTATTGAACCCTAACAAATGCTTTAAGGGAAAACTGTTCTTAGGCAACACTCCCTTGGAGAGATTGAGCTCCCTTGATTACCTGGCAATCAAACTGTCAGTAGATATGGCCTGGAAGCACCATCTCAATAAGGCCTACCTCAAGATTTCTCAGGTAATCGGGGCTCTACGTAAGGAGCACTGCCTTTCCTACACCAAGCCAATTGCACAAGCATTGAAACGATATAGCTGCAAGGCTGTGAGCAGCGATCTTCATGGAGCTGAGCTGTGGGGTATAGAAAGAGCAAGGGACCTGACAACCCTGGAGAATAGGTTCCTCAGAAACCTGACCTCTCATCCGCAAAGCACTCCCCTTTGCCCACTAAGGCTTGACATGGGAATTAGCGGCCTAGTGATGCTCCACACTTTGTTGTTCTGGCAGCGGATCGTCTCTACCCCAGAACTGTCATCCTACGCTGCAGCCTTTGTGGAGGTCTGTGCCTTAGATGCTGTGAACAAAATAGTTTCGATTAAATTTGTCAAAAGCCTCATGACCAGCATAGGCCTCCCCGGCGATAACTTTGCCTGTCCTCCAATTCACAATAGAAGACAGATTAAATCACTATATTGGGACTGGGTTGAGTTTAAAGCATATACAGATGGCAATCAGGGTAGACTAACCAAAACATTTAGAGACTTCAAAATCAGCCGCACTCTTGAAAGCTACCTTGACAGAATTAAAGTGCTGGGCTGATAGGAAGCTATGTATCCAAGTTAGGCATCCAGTTAATGCATTTACAAACTCATGGTCGGCCAATAGAGCTCAGCAAAACGGCTGCCCCTCTTTGCCTGTATAGCATATTCAAAACCTAGGAGTAAATGGTTGACTCCTGTTTGTAGGCAACTTGGCACCAGAGACTTTAGAAAGGTCGTGTGCATACTGAAATCCGATGCAAGACCACTATTCATGTGCGCAACTGCGATATTTTTAGGCCACTCATGGGTGATCAGAAGGAGGGCACAGACAGCCCTTCGGCCAACTACTGAGAATTGCAGACATGATCCCATGCCTCTTCAAGTACCTTTTTGGCCATCTAACTCCAAGATGTAAATAGCCATCCTATACCTCCTGATTAATTCACATCCTTGATTGCCGTCCAACTGTTTTCATTGTGATGATTGGGCTTATAATTGATTTTTACATAATTGTGCGCTGCTTATGATTGCACTATTTTAATCAATGTACATGCACTTTAGATAAGGGACCTCGTCAAATTTGCACATCAACTCTTCCTTGGTTAATAAGACTCTGTGATGTAAGCTTGAATTGTAAACTATTTGTTGTTTTTATATTTTTATTGTTCGCTATTTTAACTTTCTATGGATTGTCATTTTTAACTGCATTGTCAAGTTTTACCATACATACTGTGTTGTCCCCTTTTCGACATGTGCGAAGTTTATCTTGAATCTTTGTTTCTTTTATGGTATTTTACCGAAATAAAGAGCTTTGACTGACTGACTCACTGACAATAGAAAAGTTTAGACACTCCTTAGAAGCCTATGGTGCTGAATATGATGGCGGGCGGATCGCCACCGGTGGCCCGGCTGTGGCGATCCACCCGCCATCGTAACCTGATTTACCCACCGCCAGATTACAATGGCGGTGGGTAACGCGGTGGACGGAAAGTCCATCCACCGCTTTTCCGCCGGTCGTCAATCGTTACGATTGCCGGCCAGGCGGAGCTGGGGCACATATATTGTGGTGGTGCCTAGCAGGCACTGCCATCCATATTATGATGTGTGGCATTTAAGGCCTTTCCATGGTGGCCAAATGGCGATGCAGCGCACACAATGTAATTCGTATTATTTATTTGTTTCTTTACTTAACTCCCTTCCGCTGTATGCCGGAGTTTACTAACCCCCACCCTGCCCCTCCCCCGCCCTGTCCCACCGCCCGCAGCACTCCCTCAAGGAGCCGCTACTGCCAGAACATAAGTTAAAATTTGCATCTGTGATATAAAAGATTGAAATAAAACTAATACCAGATATAGTTTGTTTTAAAAATAATATTTTCTATACTCTAAAACCTATGGTAAAATGTTGGAAAACAGAAAATACATCACATCACATAAAGGGAAGCTGTAATTAGAGGAAATACTTATCATAAGGAGAACAGCACAAGTGAGAAAAAACACTTGAAATGCATCACAAATTATTCAAACGCATGCTATATTACAGTTACCACTAACAATGAAGTTGTTGAAAGTGAGAGGGAACATAACCACACGCCTAATATTACTGAAATGGAAGTCAGAAATATTATACAGAACCTGAAAGGACTAGGAGCTTACAAGAGCTAAAGTGAATAATTCGTAAATATCATACCAAACATTCCTGAACAAACCTCAGGCCAACTCCCTGGCATAACAACCCAATAAAGTTTTAATTGCCCCAACTATTACTAATTATGCATACAAATTACACATTCTTACTATATGACAACTGCAATAATGATAAAAAATATCCTTCATGCTATCATTAACAATCAACAAACATTACCAACGTGTGACACATGGATAAAGGATGGCAATTTTAACTCCACCATTTAGTCAAATATGCACAGTATATGATCAATATCACATATCACAATCCAACCATCCCCGTAGTGTATACACTCTTACCTAATAAACAAAGTGCAATGTGCACTGAAATACTAACATTCATCAAAGAACAAACTAACAACTATAACCCATAAATAAAATCATAGATTTTGAAGAAGCAGTAATTCATCTTTAAAATCTACACATGCACTCCAATTTAGGGATGCTACTTGAAGTCACTAAACATTATGCAATGATAATTTAACCCCTCCTCCCCATTACCAACAACATAAAACCATAGTAGCTCCATTAATAGATTATTTTAAGACTACGTGGGTTGATCACCAGCATAGATCAGACCATCAGATGTCAACCCAAGTATTATATTCCATGGTGGAACTACAATGACAGTAGCATGTTCCAGGAAGCAAAAACAAATAGCACAGTTGAAGGGTGTACAATTGCTTCTAAATAGCACTTGGAAGAAGGCGGCCCAACACTTTGCCAACACCCTACCAATTCCTAGACATACTTGAAAAAGAACAAAGCTACCAAGAGCTAAGAATGGAACAACCCCTAACCAAACTCAAACCAAAAAATATCCTTTCAAACTAAACCAATCCATAAATTTGTAACATTCAAAATAAAACTCTTTACAAACAATGCAGGTCCACCATACGTAGACAGAATAGCAAGAACCATACTTTAAAAGAAATTGCAGTAAACAGCAGCACCATTTAACCTTTCTAAAACACGAACACTGATACCTTACGAATATGTATTTCTAAATATTATAATAGCAAAGTTAAGTACCAATTGAAATAAAAAAGAAAATAATTCAAAAGAAAAAAATATTTAAAGAAACAATAAATGCACAATGGAATATAACCAACATTATTCTAAATAAACAAACACAAGAGTGCACTAACAACATGCAAGTCATATATATAAGACAATAAATAAACAAACAAAACATAAACTAAATAACTTTGCCTACCTGATAACTTAAATAAATAAAATTAGATAATACTTATGATCTTGTAGCTGAAGTCCTGGTCTGTGAAATGATGATCCCAAAAATACAATGACAAAAACATTGCATCACAAAAAGAGCCCAAAAAGATGCAAATGAAACTGGAGAAAAAACAGAATATCAAATACAACACCAGGAATTTTGGGAATCCATCCAAGCTCCAAAATAATTGACAAAAACAAATAAATGTTCAAGGAAAACAGAAAATCATGGAAAAAGTGAAAAATAATTTTGATTAAAACCTTTTTTTTTCCTTGAAAAAGAAAATGCATCCCAGCTAAAAATAACGTCCTATATCTGAAAATAGAAGCCTGTAAAGGAGAAGCCATATAAACCCACCTCAAAAACAGTTACAATCCCAGGATAAAATAAAGCACAGTAACAAACAGATTAAAACAATGTTAAACATGTAGAAAAGACATATGAAATACAAATAAACATAACATTTCTAAGCTAAGGGTACTACAATACAATAATCTGATAAATTACAACACGAAAAACAATACACTAAAACAGCATCCAATTATGAAGACTAGACTGCACTAAACCCTTAGATAATGACTTTAAAATACCTGGACTGGAGACCAGCAATGAGAAAACATGATTGCAACATGCACATCCCAAAATGACAAGGAAAGACCGCAAACTTTACACTGCAAAGTCAATTAAACTGGAAAAATTAAAAGGAAAAAAAAGCCTTTCATCCCATAGAAATCAAAATAAAAATGCTTTTTATTTATTGATGTGTATAAAATAATAAACATGTTAAAACTGTTCTGTGTTAAATCATCTACCAAAATGTTTTATGTATAAATAATATATTAATGAAGACAGATAAAAACCTATTTAGTACTTTTAAATATTTTGTGTTTAAAAATTCACCTAATGTAAAAAATGTAATTTGTTTAAAATTGTTGTGAAACATGTTTAAAAAAATTAGATAACTACAAATAAAAAGGTATGTATGCTACAACTATGTTGTATGTCTAATTTTAATTGCTCTGAAGTAAAAAGTAAAAAAAAAAACTCTTGGAAATGATAATTCATTCCATAAAACGTTTGTAAATATAAAAAAATAATGTACAGTAAAAAATTGTATATCTTAAAAGAGAGGTTTAGAGCATGTATACAATAACAAATTCAAAATAAAGATACCTTTAAGAAATATATTAATGAACAAACAATGTATACAATAGCAGTTTAATGGACAAAACAAAAAATACAAACAAATGAAAATAGTTTATGAATATCATATTTACTATTCCCGATAAAAACATTGTCACATTAGAGAAAGTGTTCTAGTTTGGGGGACGTCTATTTCACTACTGCCCCTCTAAACTTTACCACACTTGGAAAATGAGCATGGCCAGTATCATCAGAGTTACAATTTTCACTCCAAACTCAAGTACATAGAATTTAAAATTTGGATGGGTTCAAAATTACTACTTCAACTCCAAACTTTACCAAATTGGGGAAAGTAATCCACCTTGGAGGAGTTAGGTTCATTTTTCCTACTCAAAATATAGCAACATTGAAGAAGGTATTCGACGTTGGGTGGGTTCAGAATTCCTATTCAAACTCCAAACCTAGCCACATTTGGTTATGTTTGCAGTGCAAATAGTATTTTTTTCGTTTTCCAAAACGAAAACCCAAAGTGGGATTTTGTTATAGAAAATAGTTTTAAAAAACAGTTTTACCTCTCCAATGTGGCATTTTGCAGTTTTCACTGCCCCATAAGCTGGAGGTGATGGACAATTAAAACTGGCCATGTATTTGCCCCCTCTAAAGCAGATTGATGGACACATGTCCAAACCTCCGATGTCCTTTACTCTTTAGGCTGTTAGAGATTTATTTTGATGGCGGAGATGGAGTTGTCTCTGCTGTCAACATAACAAAGGTCCCTCCTATTCCAAATGAGGCGAATGGACCTTCAGTTTGGTGAAGAGGGTACATCATCACTTTTGTGAAGGAGTACCCTTTCTGCAAAACTTTAAATTGGGCTGTTAGTGTTTCATTCTTTTTATTTGGTGCAGATGAAAGTTTGCTGTTTGTACTAGCTTACTGATCAGATGTTTGAGAGAGAGGGTGCTATTGATTACAAAGCCAAGTGATTTTAACTGTTTGGTGGGAAAAATGGATATGCAAAGTCTTTAAGTATAGAAACTAAGACTGGATCTTTATGTTTGATTAGCGGGATATTAGTATGAGTTAATTTTTCTGAAGGTTGAATTTCAAGGAATTTTCTGATGCCCAGTTAAATCTCCAATCCAAGGCTCTTTTGAGAGCTGTGATGTCATTCAAGTGGATATTTTAAAATACAAGTGCATGCCATCTGCTTCACTTATAGGGAAAAAGGAGTTACAACTGGATTCTCTGAAGAGATCCAACCTTCTTATGGTCATAGTGCACTGAATTTATTGAGAATAGAGAAACAGAACTATGCCAGTGAAGAGTGTACAATGTACACTGGCTATAATGGTACTTAACCATGTTTTGCACCCACAGCATATACTGTGAATTGATCTGACAAGTACACTCTCCCGTACGGCAGTAGAGTGCACACATGAAAGCATGTTGCGTTATTGTTATAATGACTTCATGCCAGGTTTGGCTGTGAATGAACTGGTGTGTAGAAGGACACAGTCAGTCTTTTTTTATTGGAAGATTTGAGTGGTAAAAAATATATACAATAATATATTCAATTTTCTTGAAAAGAAAGAAAACAAGTAACCCAGAGTTATATCAAAACGTCATAAACAGTATGTCATTAAACAATTAAATTGTTTCATACTTCACTAGGAAAATATTTCCTTTTATCCAAATTTCATTCAGCTGCCTAATCACCCTTCTCTCTTGTTTTTTAAGAATATCATATTCCATTTCATAGATCTAACACATCAATATCGACCACTCATGGAAAGTAGGAGAAACTGTGCCAATCCATTGTTGTGCAATACATAATTTAGCAATACCAATGGTGATAATTGGATTCAATCGTTTAGAGAAAGAGAACTGGGTGGCATGATACAGTCTGATATTGGCAATGGATAACTCTATTTCAATATGAAGGTGTTCTGTTAGGCAATGACAACGACTTAACCAAAACTGACTCAGTTGTCGGCAACTGGCAAACATATGTATAATATCAGCTGCATATAGCATACATACATTTTTAAATTGCTGGAGCTTCAAATTGACCTTTTTAAGGAAGTAATCAATTTCATTGAAAGCATCAACTATAGTCACTGATCGTAGTGATGGTTTCACGGACCACTTATCAGCTAGAGTTGCCTTGGTCATCTTTTACATAGTAACTTATAGTGTTATTTAATTCTCTGATTGATATAGATTTCTTCTCAGAGTATAGCGTTTTTCACATAGCAGAATCCTCAAAATTAATATAATAATTTACTGAAGTAGTTAATTAATTATTTCTAAATAGTTGAATTTGTTGTTGAGTGATAGAGAAAATCCAGTTTGCATATCGATATAAGTATTACTAGTCCCTCCAACATACAGTTGACTGAAACATTTTAGTACCTGAGGGTAGCAAGCATGTATTACAGTATCCTGAAAGATAGGTGGCAGTGAAGACTTCTTCCTATGAATGAATGGAAAGATTGTGATATATTTTACACCATGTATCCCATTTTTTTTAAATATCAACAATAACCCTGAACTGTACACGTTTGTAGTAGTTAGGATCTGTATGATGACACAGAAAATGATTGACATCATTACCAATGGCCAGTCGACATATGAGCTGGCTTCTTGTGTCATGACTGTCTATTAAAAGAGAGCGGATTTGATGCCCAAATCCTGCCCAGTTATATGTTTCAAAATCTGGTAGTGTCCAGCCACCCTTTTGTATCGATACTTTAATGTTTCTAAGAGAACACAGTACCCAGTGATTTCCCTGTATAAAACTACCAATTGTAGAATCTAAACATTTAAAGAAAGAGTTTGGTATGCACAGTGGGATGTCCCTAAAGAAATATAGAAATTTAGGCAAGATGTTCATTTTCACAATGTTGCAGCACCCAACAAAGCTGAAAGTATTTGTTGCCATAAGCACATGTTTGTTGTACATTGCTTCAATAGCTTCTCATAGTTGAGATGAAGAATGTTATTAACATTGATAAAAATCTTAATACTAAGGTAGACCGCATTTTCAATAATATAACTGTTCTTCTTTTCTGTTACATATTTGAGCATGATCTGAGTTTTATGTATATTAAGTTTTTACCCTGATATTTCACCAAACTGAGTTGCGTCATCCTCAATCTTTGTCTTGGCTTGTATTACATCACCTAAATGTATGGCAACAACATCTGAATATGCAGTAAATTTGCTATCATTCCCCTTTATTCCAATCAGAGTTATTTTCCAACTATTCATTATATGCCAAAAATATAGCTCTAGAAATATAGGAAACAGAAGGAATGACATAGGGCACCCCTGTCTGGTGCCATGGCAGATCATGGATTTCTCTGATGTTTCATCTCCTAAAACCAGTCTTGTGGTAGGAGCCTGATATAAAACTTTGTATTCGCCTTATGAATTTCTCTCTGATACTTAGATAGCTTAATGGGGTCCAGAGTTACTTCCAGGACATACTATGGAATGTGTTTTCTGCATCTAAGAGGATATAAGAGACTGAGGGCCAGATGTACATCCCAATTTTGCATGTGCAAACGGGTTTGCAACCTGTTTGCGCATGCAAAATCTAAGAAGGCCATGTACAATCCCTATTTAGCTAATCGCTATTTTTTTGCGACTTGCTAAATACGAATTGCGAGTCGCTATTAGGAAGGGGCGTTCCAAGGGCGTCCCTTCCTAATGGCGAGTCAGAGGCCTATTTAAGAATGTTTTGGGGCCCCAATTGCGGTCGCAATTTGCCGCCCTCTTCTGATTGGTTTGAGGCTTGTTAGTCCCTCCTCATTCATCATTTGTATCCTTCCACGGCTATTGGCCCCTTTACTCCTAACATTATTTTCTTCCCTGTCTCCCCACCCCACCATCCCCTCCCTCGGTCTGTGACTTCTCACCCTCCCCCGCCGCCCCCACTCCCTTTTGTGTTTTTTTGCCTGCCGGCACTTCCGTTTTAATCTTTATTATTGCCACCTTGAAATATGCGCGTTCAAGATGCGTGCTGTACAAAAACTTTGCGTGTTTAATGAACTAGAGTTTAATGTTACTCTAAATATAATAAGACTCTAGGTAACATTCGGGGTATGCATGGCAACTGACGCCTCTTAGTTCACAAATGGCATTGTTGTCGGGCGGGAGGAGCGGCAGTGTTTTAACTCATGCTTAAAACGAGCACTTTTAATAACTTCCTCTCAATTCAGTGCTATAATCTTCTGTACTGAGGTGACACGGTAAAGAAATGCACTTTTTTTTTATTCTGAAGAGACATTATCGCACATTTACATCATGTTTAGTGTATGATTAACATGCCGATCGTTTTCACGGCTCGCCCACTGGCTCGTATACGCTTGGCTCGTCTCCGGCTGGCTCTACCTGTTAATTAATATATTGGCTCGTGCACCTCTAACAAAGAGAGATGAATGGATACATGACAGTGAGCCCGGTAGATGGTAGAGAAATAGACTGGTGCAGAAAAACAGACAGAGTCAGTACCCATTGCCTCACGTCAGAATCATCACTTTCAATAACCTGGAAATCTGACGGCGACTCCCGCATGCCCCAACCTCATCCCCCTCACCTATTCTTAGCAGAAGCGGCAGATTCTGAGCTGTGCCCTGCTGGTGCAGAGGAGCACGGCAGAGTCTGTAGAATCGCTGGGATACCTAGCCTCTCCAGGCGGGCACCTAAGCCTTCCGTGTTCCATACATTTTGTTCTGTGCTTTAGTCGCCCCTCTGTGAGCACTTTTTGGTAGATGAAGCTCTGTGATAATAAACACATTCAGAGAGGTGGTTGTGTACAAACAAACAACAGCCACAATACCGTACGTTTTGAACGTGTAGTTAAATACCTGCTCATCGAGTACCTCATTGGCTGATCATTCCATGGCACTACCAAAATTACATTTGGACACCTTTGCTCAACTGTAAAACACTCCCTTCTATGGGTCATTTAACAACTCAGGGCTTTGGGGTTAGGTAACCTACTTTGGATGCTGTGCAAAAGAGTAAATACAAAAATTAATGCAATGAAACTAAGCAACCAGTACTGTCTAAAACACTGTGTGACACGCATTCTGGCATTTTGTTTAGTTAATGTCGATTTTTTCATAGATGCGTGTAAAGTACTCTTAACATCCTAATGAAATCTGCACACTTTTAACTAATAACACCGGGCAACCTTTGACAACTAGGCAATGAATACATTTTAATTTGCCCCCGAAGCCCCCCTGCCTCCTGCCCCCTTGGCAAACTTCATTGCCTCCCAGTGTTTGGGGGATAACCAAGACGCAGGAGAGTGAGTCAAATAGTTAAGAAAATGAAAGAGAAGCCGGGATTCGGATTCACATGCTCCGATCCCGATCGCGTTGATTAGTCTGTAAGCACTACTTTTATTAATGAGTTTCGCATTAGTAAAGCACCACGGTGTGCATGTGTGGCAACACTTCACCCATGAGGTACGTGCCAATTGTTGACACAATCCACACTTTGTGTCTTTTTCAATATATTTATTGCGAAGTGCAGTACCTTTCCAAGGGATTTTACACACTACATACATTCACTCCTAAAATAAAACGTGTAGGTAAAAAACATTGCCATTTACAATGTCAATAGCTCTAACTCACAAATGTGAGACCTATTTGCATTGCAAATGCTTGTCCTGACCTGTGGTTATTGGTACAGGAACCTGGGCACTTTACCACTGCTAATCAGTGCTAAAGTGCCTATGCTCTCTGTGTAAATTGTTGTTACAATTGGTTCTCCCTATATTTGATTTACTGGTAAACCCCTAGTAAAGTGCACTGAACTGTTCCAAGGCCTGTAAATCAAATGCTAGTAGTGGGCCTGCAGTACTGATCGTGCCACCCACATGAGTAGCTCTGAAAAGGTAACTCAGACCTGCCACTGCAGTGTCTGTGCACAGTTGTTTACTGCCATGTCGACTTGGCAAGTGCACCCACTTTCCAGGCCCTAACCTTCACTTTTTCTACATGTAAGGCACCCATATGGTAGGCCTAAGGTACCCCTTTGGGCAGGGTGCAGTGTATGTGAAAGGTACGAGATGTACTGGTGTGTGTGACATGTCCTGATAGTGAAATACTGCCAAATTCATTTTTCACTATTGAAAGGCTATACTGCTCCATAGGATAGAATGGGAGTTTATTTCTAACAACTCTTAAATATAACTTCCCATTGGGACAAGATGGAGAAATAAAGTTTAGGCTCTCTGAGCTCAGAATTTAATAACACATCTTTTAGTTAAGCCTGGGCAAAGCACTACGCTACGCTCGCGTAGTTTGCGAAGTTTGCGCTACTTTGCACTATAAGAATTGCACGTAGCACAGTGCAAATACGCGTAGCGTAGCGTAGTGCAGTGCTCATTTTTTGCTTGCTCGCGATCCTCAACGTCAAGTTGGCAACCGCGAGCAAGCAAAATGACATCCCAGCGAGACTTTTTCCTCGTTCGCGTTCAGCAACATCAAGTTGCCGATCGCGAGCGTGGAAAATAAACCTCCCGGCGAGATTCTCAACGCGGGGAGGTCAGGTTTCTCATTGCGAGTGGTCGCGTATGCTCGCGACCGCTCGCGATGAGAAACTACCAGTCCGCGTTGAGAAAGCTGCCGCTCGAGTAAAAATCTACTCGAGCGGCAGAAAACTACAGCTCACACTGTGCAAGATGCCGTTTTCAATGATTACACAGTGCCGGATGCTTGTCCGCACTGTGCAATCATTGAAAACGGCATCTTGCACAGTGCGAACAGAGTACTACGCAAATCGCGAAGTGCTACGCGTAGCTCGCGTAGTGCAAAGTGCACTTTGCGTAGCTACGCGTAGCGCTACTTCGCGAACTACGCCCAGGGTTACTTTTAGTAAAGGTGCTTTTTAAATTGTGTGTGTGAAAATGCCACGTTTAGAAAGCAGGCATTTTCTTGTTTAACCATTCTTTGTGCCTCTGCCTGTTTGTGTATTGACTGTCTGATTTTGGAGTGACAGAGGCTGGGGAAGTGCATTCTCTCAGACAACTACGGGGGTTGCTGTGTGTTCCGCCTTTCCTGAATGAGTCAGGGCTGGAATGAATAGACCTTGGCTGCATTCAGAGTAGGGGGAGGAGTTCTCACTAGAACCTGAATCGGCCCGGTCTGCATTTACAGTGGTGGGAGGAGACTCACCTTGCACCTTAATAGGGCCCGTCTGCATTACACAATGCTGTCGCCACATCCTGCCGGGCAGCTGCACAAGAGAGGACAGAACAGGGTTGGACTGGATTCAGAGACCCTTGCACAAAGAGAACAAAGACATTTTATGGTATACGTTTTAGACCTAACACCCCTGTACTTGAGACTACTTCTGGAACCAAGAGGAACCTTTGTCAAGGAGAAGAGCTGGAGAAACTGAGGAGAAGTACTGCCCCTTTGCTCGGTGTCTGGGGTTGCCCTCCAGTAGCTGTTTCTGCCAAGGAAAGGAGAAGGATTTTCTGTGTGCTCTCTGCTTGAAGAAGATCTCCAAGGGCTTGAGTAGAGTTTGCCTCCTGTTTTGAAGTATCAGGGACAAAAAGACTTCACCCCCCGCTCCCCTGAACTTCCTTGCTGGGAGTTCTGACCTGCCAGGAGGTGCCTGTGACTGTCTTGGGCCTGTGGAGGTTGTTTCTGCTGTTGGGAGCTGGAAAAGCAACGCAACTAAAAGAAAATTGATGCATCGCTCTTCTTGCTGCAGTTTTCCCAACGCAGCACCGCGGTGTGAGAAGATTCTCCATCCATCACCGCTGCCGAAACTGATGCAGCGCCTATCACCGCTACAAGAACTGACCCATCGAGGAATCGCAGCTGAAGAAACCGATGCAGCGCCACTCGACACCGCTGCATCAATCGACGACACATCGCAGATTTCCATGCATTTTACCTGTGCGGCAAGCTTTCCTGACACATCACCTGTGGATCAGATTCGCCTCGGAATCAACGCATCGCTTCCCCCTACAGACCGGACCCGACGCACCTCTCTCCTGTGTGCAGCAGAACTGTTGCTTCTCATCCTCAAGGTCTCAGGAAACAACACATCTCTATGTTTTTTTACGCCTCCCATCGCTGCTGCTGTTTGGCCTTGTGCATTTTGTCACAACAACAGGTACCTTGAGTGAAATCATGCATCCATAGTATTCTATGGACCCAGTTGCTTAAAACCTTATTAAAGTAATTTTATTGATACTTGTATGTTGAATTTTTGTCGTTTTGGTCTTGTTGAGTTTAGAAAAAGATAATTTATTTTTCTATACTGATGTGGTGTCCATTTGTGATGTTATCACTGTATTACTGTGTGTTTTGAGTACAAATACTTTACACATTGCCTTTGGGATAAGTCTGTCTGCTCGTGGCAAGCTACCCAGGGGGTGAGCAGCGGTTATCTAAAGTGTGTATCCCTTTACCCCGACTAGAAGCAAGTGTCCCTATTCGGACAAAGGTACCTACCTCTGCCAACTAGAGACCCCCATTTCTAACAAGCTGGAATTCAGGTCAGGCGGTCCTGCGGCGTCTGGCACACGGTGATGCAGGACTAAGGCTCATACATGAACCTTAGCAGGTCACCGCAATGGGAACACCATTGCACATTCCTGCAGGTAATGGACTGTCAATCCCAAGCCCTGCAGGGCCCCCTTTGTTTCCTAAACCACCATATGTTTCATGGTAGGCTCACCGTGAGGAAACTCCTAATATGCTTGGTGGTGCCGCAGCAGCACCACCAGCATATGAGGGGTCTCAGACCGCTGCAAGACCACCATGGATTGTGGATCCCTGGCGTTACTAGCAGTCCCATGGCGGTCCGACCACCCAACTTGTTATAGGGCGGTCGGACCACCAAAGCGGCACTAGCCGCACCGCCACCATGGGTTTGGTGGTCCATTGGATTGCCAAACTCAAATTAAGGCCCATAGTATCTGCAGTTTGTATGCCATAATGTCTTATTTAAA
Organism: Triturus cristatus; assembly: GCF_964204655.1. Taxonomy (NCBI): domain Eukaryota; kingdom Metazoa; phylum Chordata; class Amphibia; order Caudata; family Salamandridae; genus Triturus; species Triturus cristatus. Next base: position 1,717,291,289 of record NC_140589.1, on the reverse strand, counting down.
CAATCATCATTTGAGAGGTCAATTTAGGCCACAGGTATTCCAGGTCATTGTTCTTAAAGTATGTTTAGATAAATTCTGTTTAAATTACTGAGTGTCATCTAGTTTAATGTCCAGTTTTAAATTCCCTCTCTTTTGCTTCATATTTTGAGATTTCTTGGATTTCAGAATCATAAACAGCTTCTCCTCCATTTTTAGCCAGCCTGCAGTAGTGTTCATTGTATATTTACTCACAAAGTGCAATACACCCACCCCTGCCCCAAACCCTATAGGGCAATTGCCACCCCTAAGTTGAGGCTACCAAATGTTAGAGAAAGCCTTAAATGCATACTTAACTTCATCCCTCTCACCTAATTGAAAAAAATAATTTATAATTTCCAATTATTAGGTGCACTAGACCCTAAAATAGAGGTGTGGTCACATTTCAATAATCTTATTATATTATTAATCACTAATCATATCTTGAGTCTTTGAAACCTATGGACACCATTTAAGATGGCTTCAGATATCACAAAGGCAGTGGCAGGAACAGAAGAAAAACCGAGCTTGCATGAACCCTGTTTGCTTTCTGATGTTCCAGCATTAGAGTTTGTTTTCCACTTCAGAATGTTTATATTTTGCAAATAGATTTCATTCTTGTTAGACCTATCAGCCTTAGGGTGGTCTTTCCCCAAACCTTTTGCCTTACTCCTCCATACTTTTCTGATCTCATTATTGTTGACCTTACTATTCTGTGAACTTTAGCACTACTAAATAGTACTATACTACGTGCACTCACTCCTTAAAACATGGTAACATTAGCTTATCCCCAATTGTCATATTTAGTTTACTTATAAGTCACTACTAAAATGGTACCCAGGGCCTTTAAATGAAACATTACTAGTGGGCCTGCAACATTTGTTGTGCCACCCAGTTAGATAAGCTTGCAATCCTGTATCAGGTCTGCCAATGCAGCCTGTGTGTTCAGCCTTAAACATTAATTTAGACCTGGCAAAATAAACCTTTTGCCAGGACTAAATCTTCCTTTTTGTACATATAAGTCACCCTTAAGGTAGGCCCTAAACAGCACACAGTACAGGATGCAATGTATTTAAAAAGTAGGATGTGTCTTTGTGTATTTCTCCAAGGCAGCTACACACAATAGAGAGCTTAGGTGCGCCTAAGTGGGCCTTCACTGGGAGGATGGGAGGGCAGAACTGGGCACAGCCCCACTTACATCTGAATAGTCTGTGTCCTGAATTCACACAAAGGATTGCATATGCTCTGTAGTTAGTCTGGAGCCACGGTAGGGGAGGCAGGAAACCTGGACACATCAAAGGGAATCCTCTAGAAGCTTCTTCCACTTCAAAGATGGCACCAGTTATAAATATTGGACCTCAGATGCTATTCTTCAGTACATGTATGGACATATAGGAGACTCTGCCATGAAGAATGACACCTGTGCTGCTGAAAGGACTACCACTCTGCTGTCCTGCTATACTGACCTGCTGTCCTGTTGCCCCCTTACCTGGGTGATAAGGACTGGACCTGCAACCTGAATCCAGGACCACCAGAGTGTCTCCAAGGGCTAGTCTCTTGTAACCAGCACCTGGATCCTGCAACTGTGAGTCCTACCCTGCCAAGTGGTGCCACCCCAGTCCTGGTGCTTTGGAAGTAGGCCTAAGGTGTTCTGCCAGCTCATCTGTGGAACTAGGAGAACCGACGAATCCCCTCTAATGCTCTGCACAACCCTGATCAGAATGGATGCAAAGCCTCAGCTGCGTGGACTTTCCCAGCACAAAGACTTTGCATCACTCTCATAACCTCCTTGGAACTGACGCATCCGCGATGCAGGCCCACACCTCGCAAGCCTCTCATAGACGGCAGCCTCGACGACTATTCAGGACTTCACATCGCATGCCCCACAGTTTCTTCAGAACCAGCCAATGTAGGACAGATGCTCGACGCAGGATTTCAAATCAAAAGTCCCCTTGTCAATGGCCTCCTCAAAGACGATACAGGACCTCGCATCACAGCCTCTCAGCTCCCCAGAACCGAAGCTCTGCGATGCATCTCCGACCCACTTCTCACATCGTCTTGGCTGTACAATGCATCACCAATGCAGGACCTTGCACCTCTCTGGAACCAGGATTTAAGGTACTCTTGTTCAGGAGACCTAACTGGGTCCCTGTAGCTGGCCAGTGACCTATCGTAGTTGGCCTGAACTTGTTACTTTGTTCTGAGCCAGTGAGCCCAGATAACCACAGTTGGTGTTTTGTGCTTTTTGGCACTATATTTGTTTAAATCTTTAAACTTGCATATCTTTGGTTCCACTGATTGTATTTTTGTCGTTGGTCTTGTTTAATATATTAACACTTGCTCTATTTTTCTAATTTGGTGGGGGGTGTTTATTGTATTGTGTTTTCACTGTTTGAAGTGATGCAAAAATACTTCATACATTGCCTCTAAGCTAACCCTGACTACTCTGTGCCAAGCTACCAGAAGTCTGAGCACAGGTTATTTTAGAGTTTGCTTATGACCTAACTCTGAAAACAATTGTGGCTTCTGCTTGAGTAGGATTTCACCCTCCTCAACCAGCAACCCAATTTCTTACAATGCTATTGTGCGTGTAATGCACACTCAAATGAACTCAAATGTTCATTTACTGTAGGCTTATTACAAGAGCCCCATTTAATTTCAGGGGTGCCATCATCAGCTGCTGAACTTTGCTGGGGCTTTGTCCACTAAGACAATTTGGAGTTGAACCAAGTGGAAGGGGAAGAACTGATTAGAACCAGTTTATGTGTAGGCAAAGAGAGGGAACCCCACACAGCGGCTGGCCCTGGGTATAAAAGTGGCACCCTCAGAACCTCGCATCAAAACACTACTTGACCTGTGGAAGATTCAGAAGAAGGACTACCCTGCTGTCTGAGGAAGGAAGAGTGGATCTGCTTGCCTTGAACCCAGGAAACCAGATGTGACCCCAAGGGTCAGCTGGCTGACCTCCTGTTTGAGCTACATCCATGGTGTTGCACTGCAGAATAGAAGTGTGAACTACTGCATTCAACCTGTGATAGCTTCATCTAGTCCATGGCTGTTTATGTAGGTCTTGCCCTGTGTGCAGTTTTGTAAGATTGTATTTTGTTGGTTCATTACTGTGTTGGTCTTGGTTTATCTGTATTTTTTTTTACAGCTTTTCTTTCATTTTCTACACTTTCAAGAATGTTTACCACCTACTTTTGACTTTAGGAATTTAAGGCGGTATTTTCCACTGGTATTTAATGAATTCTTATTCATGTAATTAGGAGTTATTTACCACTTGTGTTATTTTTTACGTGGACTGCAGACATCCAGCATTTAGCATATGTGCTAAATATCCCACGTGCTTTTTAACTCGTAAACAGATTATTTTTTAAAGTCATACGCTATTTACCCTGGCATGTGGTAATTACTACTATGTCTAACTCATAATCAGGGCACAAGTAGCTATTTTCGGAACCACCCAAAAAGTGCTGTGGGGCTCCGTAAGAGGGACGAAACTATAGAAAAGCTTAAATATAATACTATGTTTAGAGTACCATGCTTCATATGCAGTATGCATTAGAACATAAGCGATGGATCGACTGCCAAACAGACCTTGGTACATTTCGTTAGCTAAAGCTTCCCCTCCCTCATGAGTTTACAAGCTTGGTATGATCTGCCTGCTGAGATATTTCAAGTCCAGGAGTGTGGTTTGCAATGCAGCCATCTTCTTAAACCAACCATGGATGCCTCTGGCAGGCCTCCTGCCTCTGAGGGCTGCATTTTTGCAGCAGCACATGAATTCTTTCTTCGAAGCATAAGCGTGCATGAAAGAGAAGCAGAAGATTAGGAAACAAGTGAGAAACAATAAACATTACATCAGCTGCAGTAAACTAAAGAGCATTCACATCTGTTCCTGTTTAGGTTTTACAATTGCCACTTACAATATTTAGATACTGGAGAGTTCAGATCAAAAACGCACGATACCATCGTTTGTGGTTTTTACTATGTGACTTGTTTGGTTCACTTGTGTGGTTTTTTTAATATACCAGCGATCTGGGAAATCGAGATCAAGCGTGCCTCTCCTGCGAAGAACAGTTGAATGGTGCCAGGGTGTGACAGGTGCTGCTGCAGTTGGCCGTAAACCTTTCTGACACGTATAAGGGTATGTGATATGCAGCTGCCAATATTCCACTTCGTATTAGGTAAACGGATCAATTGGGTATTTAGCCTTTTTGTAGTGAGAGGGATAAATGTTATGATAAGTAAAAATAACACAGAGAAAAATACATTTAACAAGCATTAAATACATTTTTACTATGTTCATATTGCCCCTCGCATTTTTAAAGGCTGCAGGTCCCAATTTCCAAACGGGATTTGCAGGCATGATGCATCCAGGAAGTGGCTGTATTTCCATGCTTCCTGCTACAGCAATGAAGGGAGGTATAGAATAAATAATACCCGTAAGTATTCGAAGAAGAGGATTATTTACTATTTAATTGAACTGCGTGCTTGAACTGTTCAAAAAAGTGTCTGATTGTGACTAATGTCGTACTTTTAGCAAACGGGGAGATTAAAAGTACTTCCCTCTCAGTACGCGTCCGTGAATACGTAGCATCAGTGCTTAATTTGTAAAGAAATACATGCCAAGGCTCTCGTCAGGAGGCCACTGCAGCTTGCACCGAACATTGAACCTGCCATGCTGTCAATGATAGCAACAGCACAACTCCTAACCATCACACTGCTATAAGTGTGACAATTCGGACTCTTCCAGGCCCCCAAAGTTATAAGAATGGCTTGGACAGCAGCTGATAGTCATTTTAGTGCATATTGAATAAATAATAGAAGGTTGCTGGTTTTATCTCTAAATGAGCCAGACAGTGCCACCTTGTCGCAGACTGTCACAAGCGGTGTTGACAATTAAGTTCCGGTGCTGAGCACCGGAAACAACTGGCACAAATTAAGCACTGCGTAGCATGCACACCAAGAGCTGTGGGCATCATTGACATATAGGGAGCTTAAACATACAGAACACGGTGCTCTAAGCAGAACAAAGCCACAGGGCGACTCTGTTATTGTAGCAGTTCTGCTACAGCAGCATTTATATAGTGCTGCATATCTTTGCCAAAACAGCAAAGAGCTCAAATTTGCATGTATTCTGAGACTTGGTTTATAGGATGTTGGATGTAGTTTAGACAAAATGAGAGGGATAGGTGAGGTGGTTGTGACAATTTCACTGCACATGAGCATGATGTGTTGCAGAGCGTGAGAATACATGCAGTCTCACATGCCTGCTAGAGACACCTGGAATGGTGATGGAGGCCTGCTGATGTTATTAGGCACTGATGTTCAAGCCCATGTCACCCATCTATTCCAGCTTACTCCTTCCACTTTGACTGTATCACTGCCTTCGTACATATACAGCGCTCCCCCCACTGCCTTTCAACTAGGTTTTGGCTTTAGAAATGCCACATGCATACATGAATAACCCATGGAAGTGGCAGTGGCATGTTCGGGCCTTTAGATAATCTGTACAAGTGTATGCTAAGATTTAAATCGACATCCTTTTATCGGATGTATGACAGAACCACACATGCGATTACCATGCATGCCTTAACAACGTGGTCATTACAACGCATGTGCCTTTACCATGCATGCCTTTACCACAAAAGTTTTACCACGCATATGCCTTTACAACGTGTTCATTACAATTCATGCACCTTACCACAGATGTTTTTACCATGCATATACCTTTTCCACGCATGCCTTTACCACAAAAATGTATGTATTTTACAGGTCAGTATAAACCCTTTATGTGCATATATAAAGGTTTATACTAACTTGCAAAATACATTTTCGTGGTAAAGGCATATGCAAGGTAAGTATAAACCCTATGTGTGTGTGTGTGCATATATATATATATATAATACACACACATATATATATATATATATATATATACATATATATAATACACACAGCACCTAAACCCATACCTACCCATAACCCTAAATATACCATTGCCAGCTAAAAACCCATAACCACCCTAAACCCTAAAATACCGTTGCCAGCTAAAAACACATACCCACCCACAACCCTAAAATTACCATTGCCAAAAAACCCATACCCACCCTAGACCCTTTAAATATAAAAAATACACTTCCCTGCAAAGACATACTTACATTTTTGTTGGAAGGACATGTGTGTTAAAGGCATATTTGTTTTAAATATATGCGTGGTAAAGGCATGCGTGGTAAAGACGGCTGAATTGTTAAGCCTGCGTTGTAATGGAATGCATGGTTCCAACCGCATTGTAAATGCTGATTCCCCCTTTTATCAGGGCTGTAAAGGCTCTTTACTCCACCACTCATGTTTTCATGACTGTTGCATAATAGGATCTGTAGTACAGAAAGGGAACCTAATCTATACCCTGTGTGCACTGCACCATGCACAGAGAATGGCTCGCGTGAACCAGGATAAATGCCATTGTCTCTCTCTCTATGTGAATGAAACATTGGAGGAAATCCACCTTATCTGCCTGGTCACTCCATATTTTTCACTTTTTGCTGGAAGTTACATATTTGCTGGTTTTAGAAGCAGTGCACTTTAATCATGCTAACCAGTGATAACGTTTTGTGATCACCCTTTAATCATGATCGAATTGGCATATTTCTAATTAGCTTACTTAACTTAATTTAAAAGCCCCTAGAATACAGTACTTGATCAACATGAGTGAACCCTCAGTTTCCACATCATCCCTAATGAACAGCAATTTTTAAACACAATTGAGTCTAATGAATTCTCAATATCCTCTTGGAACATCACAGGAATCGAAATTAATCAGACAGGCACTCAGTCGACTGCCTGACTTGGGTAGAAGATTGTTGAATGGAAGTTTCCAAAAAGATATGCTAGCAAATCCAACATTCACTGAAGGAAACTCTAAAACAACAATTGGTTATACCTTCTTACACTATTCCAACTTTTACCTGTGTAAGAGCTATGAGATTGTCCAAAATACAGGTAAGTGATCACAACCCATACAAAATCATATTGTCTTACATCCACGAACAATACTCATCTGCATTTAGTAGTAGTGATAATTTACCGATTACCGAAAATACACTTTTATTCAAAATTACTACTGTTAAGAAAAGAAGACTTTATAACCAATACTTAGGGACCAAGGCCAAACTCAATCATGACACTAGATGTTGCATATTAAATGCTCATTAGCCAAGGTCTTGAATTTTTGTCGACCAAACCCCATAACTACTAATCAAGAAAATCCAATCTGCAGACCAGCACGACCTGCTACCAAGCAAGCAGGACTGCAAACCAACAGTATCATAACGATTTTTGCCAGTTGCCAACAAGTCCATGCTCATCAGAGTGTGACATCAAAATTAAGCACACAAAAAAACAACACAAACAAGTGCTCAAGGAGATGAAATACCATTAACAAGAAGAAGCATGGACCAAACTTATTTTTACAATCACTTCAAACCAACCCAATAAATTCTGGTTCTAAATTGGGCTTGAAACAAATCAACACAGACCATTAAATGATTACTTTATTGCTTAAGGGAGATGGGGAACCACAGTAAAAGGTCTAATCTCAAGTAATGTTTCATTATTGATTCACATTGAGACTTACACAAATAAAACACTACTCATAACACAAGATGAGATTCATTTCCTGATAATAAATTATGGATCCCCTCAGGCGCCTGGAACTAAAGGCTTGCCCATTAACATTGTAAAACAGGACCATAGTCTTTGGAGTTTTTTGCTGTACCAGGTATTTTCTAAAGCACTGCTTGCTTGTATTATACCTCTCTCTAGGAAAGGATCGATTATACACCCTGCACACAAACATAGGTCAAAAAGTGACCCAAACAATTGGAGACTTCTGGATTGTGATGGAAAGATTTTAGCAAAATATCTACTGAGTAGGGTAGAGACTTGGACAAACTGGATTCTGCACTGACTGCTCAACAATAGAGATTACAGCTCTGACTCTTCAAGCACCGAAGGTCATTGACCGTACTCTCATATTACATGTCAGCTTTACAGTCTACAGTACAGCGTTTCATAAACTAAATTGTAACCATCTGTGTAAAAATAAACTGCAAAGCTGGGGCATTGAGCAGTCGTTGCTTTACTTTATCATACCATTACATCAACATGTGTGACTAAACATTAAATTATCCAATTAAAACACCTGATCACTCAAAATTCCAATGCAGAATGGTTTAATGGAGGGTTGCATCTGATCTAGCTGCACAGTTAGAATCAATGGATGGCCTGTCATTGAAATTGAGGAAACAATCAATTATCCACTGAGCCTATGTCGACAATCTAGCACTACTCTCAATCACACCAAGAGGTCTTCAATACCATGTATCCAAACTACATGACTTTAACCTTGTGACTGGCCTAATGGTAAATCAATCCAAAACTAAAGTAATGTGCTTTGGGAAACGCTGTAATCAAGAACATGAACACTGGTAACGTAGTAGTTGACCAAGTACATAATTAGGAGTGCTTAGGCATAATTGTTGATAAGAAGCTGTCCTGGGCTCAGCAGATCCACACAAGGAAACAAAAAGCAAGACTAAGTACTAAATCTGTCAAAATGTTTGCTTGGATTTATGGAGGTAGAATAATAGGTCACTCAGTTATTGGACTTAATGCAAAACACATCCCTTTCCTTCTTTATGCATCACCTATATTCAGTAACAAAGTTATAATTGACTTGAACATGGCCTACATGCAAAATATCAGATCCCTGCTAGACTTACGCACTGTGATATCACATTGTAAACTATGTCTTGAACTAAATTTGACATCACCGCCAGTTTACTACATAGCAGCCAAAGCAAACTGCATTTGTGAATGCAACAAGGTAAATATCAACACGTTAAAGTAGTTAATTCTGGACGAGCTAAACACAAGCCCTTCCCCTTTAGAAAGTTTAGACAGGACCTTTCAACAGTTAACAAAGTGATTTAAGTGCAAAAGTACCACAATTAAACGATCTTGCTTCATTGATCAAGAACACACGCAAGAATTAATAAGGAATACACTGTTGCGACAAGGTCCTGAGGAAGGCCTACTTTTATCTTCAAGGTATAAGCACATAAGATCTCACAATCTTGCTTTTCATTAAAGCAAGCATACATCTATTCTAACCTGGAACCTTTAGTAAAAAGGAAATGTCTATGATTCAGATTTCTGTACGTTCCTTTATTACAGTCTGTGGGATCATGGACTTACTGACACCAAAGGGAGGATATAAGGGGGAAACTATTAGTCACTTCATAAGTATTTGCCCAAAGTTATTGGCCCTGTGTAAACAATATTTACAGGCAGTCTTCAGATAGGCTAATCTGAGGAATGTTGCTGAGACTATAAAACTGCATTTGTACACACAATCAAACTTATGAAATATTTAGACCATTCATACTACTACCTCAGTCAAATTGTCAGAGTCAATTTCTAAAATTCACCTTTTTTTATTCAAAGTTCTTATGCTGTTTTAAATCCCAGATATGCTACAATTACTGATAAATGTTTCTAAAGTGGTTGACAATTTTTTGTTTTTAATGATTACTGATTAATACAAGAAACCTGCTTACTACAGTGACAGTGTAAAACATTGCTTCAGGCCTACCATGGTAGCCTGACTTTGGGAGTTTAAACAGTGCAGTTCGACCCATCAAATAAATCCTCTTAGCAGTTGATAATCTCCCTTTTAAATAATAATACATCTTCCCTATGTAGGCCTTGTAGCCCACAATGTAGGGTGTATGGTTTAAAAGTAGGGCATGTAGAAAGTTAATGTTAACATGCCCCTACAGAGACTAGCACCAAAAGCTATGTTCGCTGTGGCAGCCCTAGCTGTCCTGAGTAGACTATTAGAGTACAGTTTAAAATCTGAGGTTTTAAAGATTATCATCGAAAGATTGAATATGAAGTTCCACCTTTGTCTCTGGATTCTGATTTTGTATTTTGGGATGGAATGCCACACAAAGCATTTTCGAGAATTCATACCTCCTGGTGCCATTATTGAATTTCTGTCAGTTTGTTCTTGTTTAGCCCTTTAAAATGTTCTTCTTTTTACTAAACAGATTTAGAAAGTGTACTGACTGGATTCTTGGTTTTATGTTTTGATGCTGTTTATTATTTTTCTCAAATTTCTCTGAGGAAATGCCTATTGCTTTGTTCCATACCCACCAGGGGTGAGCCCAAGTTATCTAATTGAAACTGGATTTACCTAACAAGGTACTGGTGTATTAGTTTAGTAGGGGTTCGTACCATGCTCGTCTCACGTTGCAATACCTCAGTGGTGGAATCTTAACACTTGCATCCAGCTTCAACCTTGCAACCTTAATCTGTTTATTATCTTTAGAAGCAAATTTAATTTCAATTTCATTTGAAACTTTATTTTCATTTTTCAATTGGATCATTTTTTGTTCTTAGCTCTAAACCATTTTTACAGTTTTGGGAATCATGGAGATTGGTCAGGCTACCTTGTTAGCACCAGCTATGAGGCTCCTGCTGTAGAAAAGGTGCTTATGATAAGAAGTGGAGCAAATCCAGTGAGGAAAACCCTCAGAGACTGAGAACTGGCCTGCCAAGCACAGATTACCTCATAGTCTGAGGAAGGGCAGAAGCAAGAGAAAGCAGAGAAGGAAAACTAGAAGATGCCTCTCCTCCCGCACCATCCAGGGATAAGAATAGCATTTGAATTAAAATCCCACTGGCTTGGGTTGGAAGCCTGCAGGCTTGAGATAAATAAGGGAAAAAAGAGAGTAAGCCTGGATAAGCAATAGGAGGGTTCTAGCAGGCTCCCTTCCTTACAATGTCAGTAATTGGATTTCCAACATCTTCTGATTAGGAATGAAGAGGTTTTCATGGAAGAACAAAGGATCTCTGGATGTTGGTGACCTAATGGCATTGCTCTGGCTGAGAGTTTAATTATAGGACATCTGCTCCTAGTTATCTAGGACTAGAAGGGGCGGGGAAGCACATATGGTTACAAAGAACAAGCAGGGACCCTGTAGTATACATAGTTGCCTTATTAAGAGCACTCTGTGATCTCGCCTTTCAGGATGGCCTGCCCATAGACAGCGTAGCTCCAGTCATAGCATAGGCAACCTGGGCTCAGCACCAGTTTGAATGGGTCTCTTACTGGGAGGAAAGTGGAGATTCTTATTTGCATAGGCCTGATCCTTGAAGGGGGGGGAGGAGCTCCACAAGTGTATTGTTTGAAGTAAAAAGGCTGCTTTTAGTAATGCACATAGATTAATATTGACTTTTACACTATTAAAATTTCCATGGGCGTTTTTTGCTGCCATTGCCTTCTAAAATTAACTCCTGATCCCCTTATTTCAATTTTGTTGTTTATGCCTTCGTTTGTTCATTTGTTGTTTCTTCTAAATTTGTTTGTGAATGTTACTGATTGGTTTCTTCACTTTAATATTGTTTTGGGGCTACTTAAATACTTTCGGTTCTCTGAGAAAACCCCAAAATGCCTGTGCTGTAGCTACCAGGACCACACCCTGGTCTTCTACCTGAACCTGTATGCACCAAACAAGACACTAGCTTATTCACTTTGTCTGCATTTATACTCACTCTACTCCGACTAATAATTCAGGGTCTCACAGTCACTCATTACACTCTTACATCATTTCTGGGAAATTTTTGAAAAAGAGTGGGCAAATGGTGCATTTTCAAGCAAATTTGAGAAAGCAAGAAGGTTAATAAAGCAATTGTGAAAGTGCAGTTATGACAACAATAAAGAGATTTCATATGATAATGATGTAGGTAGCTGCTTATTCAGTATAACCAGAGAACTTCACATCAAAACACCCAAACACTCAATGCACTGTCTCATCTGTAAGCACTGTATTTTCATTTATTTTCACCTTCTCAATATTTTGGAAACTCCTCCTTCACACACAGTTGAAAAGAATCACAATTACAACTGGAATAATTGACCATTGCTCTGTTTGTTCGGCAGAGAGGATAAGGATTGGATGACCAAGCATTCTGAACACCTTTTTGACCCACTGACAAGCACTGTGAGAAATTGGCACTGCCTTCAGCCTTTGCTCCAGAGCTCTCAATGGTGGCCTGTTAAAAATGCCTGAAGGCGACACAGTTCAAAATGTGCCCTGTATAAGAGAAATACGCAACATAAAAAATACAGAAATATAACATCCTGGAAATAGTGAGCACTCTTAAGGGATGCAAGATTAAGCAAAACATGTGAAATATGCACAGGAACGAAATCGCTGACATGGAATACCTTGACATTTTATACATTCATTGTTCAGAAATCGATCAGTGTTATTTGCTAGCTGTGGATTGGAGAATGCATACAGGTATGTATGTATGGAGGGATGACTTGTGATGTAGATGGATGGGTGGGTGACTTTGTGAGTGGGTGAATGTGTTTAAGGAGGATGGATGGATTAATGCGCAAATGTGCTGATGGGTGAAAGAATGGGTGTGTGAGGTTATGAATGGATGGGTGGATGGATGGATGAGGTTGTGATGGGGCAAATAGAAGGATGAATTAGATAGAAGAACAGATGGTGTTGTGGAAGGATGGTTGACTTGGTGAATGGAAAGATGACATATGGAATGATGAGTGAATGGATGGTCAAACAAATAGTTTTGGTGGCAAGATGCACGGACAGGATGATGGAAGAGGTAGATTCATAGATGGAGCCCTAATGGAAGGGTGGATAGATTCATGATGGAGGGTTGAATGGATGGATATGTGTGTGGTAGGGTGGGTGCATAAAGCACTTCTTTGGCACAATGCACAGTGCCAAGAGTAGAGGTCAGAGATTGTCAAAACTTATATCATGCATCTAGCTTTAATCATAATTAAACTGATATATCCTATATTATCTGCCCCTAAGCAGCATGCACATGCAACCAACACACAGATCACATGTTCCTGCAAACAATCATTACTGTTTCCAGCTGTACTGTGCAGCTCTCATTTGTCAGCACTATCTCACTGAAATTTAGGAATGCGGCCTTTGAGGTGTACAGTTGCGCTGTAGAGGGACCGTGAAGTGGTTTCACTGTGTAAGTTACTCACCACTTCCACCAGTGACAGAGAAAATAAAATGATGGACTAATGGTATGGCCATAAACCCACTCTCAGTGATTAAAAGACGTGCCATGCTTCGTGTTACGCAGATGGAATTTTACACTCAATGCCCTAAGATGGCCTTAATAAAAGCTGAGCTCTGTTCTGATGATGCAAAAACTCTAAGGGTATCTGTCTAACTGGGATGAGAAATGTAAAGCACAGAAGTAAGCCCTGGTTCAATAAGTTAAGTTTGTGATGTGTACACTACAGACACACTGCATGAAACGCTGTACTGAGACCGCCTCTGTCTCGCCCTAGTATCTGGCCGCGCCCACATGTGGCCCTTGGCTGGCCGCGCGGGGGCTCTGGCTGCTGCCCCAAGTTGGTCCTGAGGTGATGGAAGCTTGAATCAACCTTTTTTCCATTCTCACTGCTTCGGGCAGGCCAGAGCCCTCCCTTATCCAGCACTCCACGCCCCCACACATTTCCGAGCCCTACTACTGGCACTTCTCAGAAGCAAACAGGCACTCCAAATAGCAAGTACCTGAGATTCTATATTCCCACTCTTCGACCGTCCCAACTGAAAGAGAAACTAACTTTGTTTTTCATTTCTGTTTGAGGCCTGACTAAGCAACATGCTTCACATTTAACACAGTAGATACAATACTAAATTCATACATTTGCTAAGGTGCCTCTTAAAAAGAACTGGGAGGCAGAGGCCCACCAACGCTCACGGGGTAGCAGGGGTGTCTTTACACCCCTGCCAAACTCTAAATAGTCCGTGGATATTTTTGCACATTTTGATCACAGCCGAGCTTATACTGTGTGTGGTACAATTGGAAAATAATGAAATGCATATCCATAGGGCTGTCTGAGGCTGGGACTAATCTCCAATGCATCAACAAGGATTCAATTATGTGTCGATGTTGAACATGCTGGAGCAGAGTTTTCTGATGAAAATCTATTGGGTTTTTAAGCTCTGGTTTGTCTATTTTGTCATAATTAAAATTATTAATTATTAATTACTAATTATTTGTTTTGTGTAAATGTTTTAAACTTACCAACACGTACTAATGAGAAGAAAACCGACACGTGGGAATGCTTTCGTTTGCTTATTGATAATGTGCATGTTTTATTAAATAAACGTTGCTGAGTACTGTTTATTTAAAAGCACGAAACGCTTTTGAATTAATGCTTTTCTGTGTTGCAAAGGCTAGATAATTACATATACATAAGGGTATTAGTGGGGTTAACACTGTTTAATCACTATGCTGTGGTAACGTTGTTTTGTCTCTTTTAATTAAGATGGTCTATTTTGGCCTAGAATAAAATGGCCGCCGTTTGCAGCCTGGCCTCGAGTGAGAGATTTGTGATGAGAGGGCCTTGCTGAATATGGTCGAAGTCATCTGACCACAGTCTTCGCCTGGTTAAAATTTTCCGTGAGGACAGCAGCAGTACTGGGCGAGTCTCCAAGAAACATCCGAATAGCCTTGGAGGACAAAGGAGCCATAATGAATGAACTGAATGGACTCTGAAGTCATCATGTTAGTTCCGAGGAAATGTGGATGTCAAAAGATACATTTTTTTTAGTTCCTGTTCTGTCTTTTTATTTTTGTGATTTTTTCTGAGCGGAGATTTTTCAAATGTAGCGTTGCTACATCCTTTCCTGCTCGCTCTGCTCAGCGGTTCAGCGGACGTTTAGAACATTTTATGTTTCTATAATATTGCAAGTTTCCCTATAAATATTGTTAACCTAGAGAGGGTTTAAGGCCACTTTGACACTTCTTCCCAAACCTGTGTTGGTGAGGATCGATGCTGTGAGGACGGTGACTCGGGAGACTTCTATTGAGAGACTTGTCCTGATGACCCATTCTGACATTTAGCTAGAATAGGTAATTATGAGAAAATGATTTACTCTGATTGATTTCCTTTGACTAATTTTAGATAAAGAACCATAATTTTAAATACGGTGTTGATGATTATTTCTTGTCAATTATTGAGTACTCTATTTGATTATTGTTGTATAGATTGTTTAGATTATGACTCAGGACAATTACAATAACTAGGTCTTATCGACCTAAGTGTAGATGTGGGGTGTTTAGGAGTTTTCTTTCCACAGGTTCAGTGCTGGTAGAGTATTTGAGTGTATGTTAGTGAAATGGGCCCTAGTGTATGATGAGTGTATGTGCGTGTAACTGTGAAATTACTCTATCCATGGAAGTAGGGAGATTTTGTACACCCCAATCTGCATCAATTTCCTGGTAGCAGAGTGAGGATGGTTATTGATGATTGTCTTGATCTGATTAGATTGCTTGTACATTAGCTTATTGATTATTGATTATTGATTGATGTTGATATATGTACTAATACTATATGTTGGAGTCGTCATGTTGAGTTATATGTAGTGCTTCTGGAACTTGGGAGCTAGTAGCAGTTCCGTAGTAGGGCAGAGGGAAGTATATGCTGCTCTCGGGAAAGACGGGATTGTAGGAAACACGTGTGACAATTGAAGTTGCGCGTCACATTGTCTGGGTTCGGAATCAGTGACATTGCCGTATGTTACTATTAGAAATATTTCTGGTATATAAGGAGTGCGTATGGTAGTGAAGGTTATCTGTGAAACTCTGGTCTTAAGTCCCAGGGATCCGTAAGGTTCACCGTTAAAGCTTATCGCGGGAGAAGTAATAGGTATTCTCTGAGCTTGTTTGAGAAACTGGGCAGAGGTAAGCTGCTTGGTTAATGTGTGATATAATTCTGTAGTGGAGCAGATTGTTCGCTGTTCTCGGGAAAAGCAGGATTCTGTGTGTATGTACTATATATTTCCTTGTATGAATGTGCGTGAATGCTCATATATTTAGTTGATTGTAAGACTCTTTGGACAAGTCCTAGAGGAAACAATTAATGAATGTATGTTAGAAGGGCAGAGTAGAGGGATGTGCTACTGTGTCAACGGGATCCTTGTGAAATAGATTTTCTTTACTATTCTGTGGTTAGCGAAGCAGACAATGGAGATGTTTATATGTTGTAACTAATAGATTTTGTAGAAATGTGACACGGAGTCTACTGAGAAATTTTGTAAAGGAGGGGTAGACGAGTGACAAGAGACAGGAGACAGAAGCGACTGCAGCGATTGCTGACGTCAAATAGACCGCGCTCTGATTGGATATTAGATCAGAACAGTGCTCGCGCTGAGATTGGTGCGTTGGTGTGAGCCGCGCAAGGATTGGTAGAGCTATTCTAGTGACGTAGACGCTCTAGGATTGGTGCGTTAGTGTGAGTCGCGCTGTTATTGGATAAAACATCGTACTATTAAGTTGTATTACGGAAGGGATTAGAAAGTTTGGTAAACGTTAAAATGTATTACCAAGAAGAGAAAAAGAAAAAAACATTGTTCGGAAAAATCAGAAAGTGGTTCGACAAGGATAAAGATGTTAAAACGAGAGAGGGTGAATTGTTACCTCCATCGAAAATGCCTTCATCCTTCATGGCTGCGAGATATGGGTATCATACCTGTATATGGTTGGAGAATTGGGTTAGGTATACAAAGGAAGATGGTGTTTTAGCATTTCCAGAACATGGTTCATTTAATCTGGCCGTGTTGAAAAATTTACGGGAAAAGATGTTATGTCTTGACCCAAGACCAAGGCCGACGCAGTTTGAGGCTTTAGTGGAATGGGAAGAGGAAGTACATGAGCGAGAGAAACAGAGGTCAGGGGGAAACTATAGGTATATGTTTGGGAGGAGACATGGTCGTGAAACTCATCATGATCGAATGACGAGATGGCGAGATGCTAGTATGTCAGAGGGATTATATCCTATGAGAACAGTTGAAGAGGGAACAGAAAGGGTTCCTGAGGCAGAAGTGAGGAGATATGGAGTTAATGAATATGAGGATGAGGTCTTGAATGACATGATTTACAAAAGACCACCTCCATATAGACCAGAACCAGAAGAGAGTACACCAGTTGTTTCTCCGATAAGAGATACAGTGCGTATCATTGAGACAGAAAATGTGACACCTGAGTTAAGAAGTGGTAATCCTTTCAGGGAAAGAGAGAATAGAAGCAGTGGCGAAAATACGAGAGAATTAGCCAGAACTACATCGGAATTGACTGAAAAGATCAAAGAGCTGACAAAGAATCTAGACGCTGTTATGGTGCCCGTAACTATAGGTCCGGTTATGCCTGTGTTTGACAAGCAGAGGACAGGTGAAAATGGTTTGGTGATTCCATATGTTGGGAATAGATTGACAAGTTTGGCTGGTCCTTCAGGAGATTCAGGAAGAAGAACAGAAAGTAGTGATCTGAGGCAATCCAGACATGACACATGTAGTGAAGGATTAGAGGTACAGTCTAATTCAGGATTGGATGCCGGTGAAGCTAGTTGTTCAGGGATGCCAATTTTAGAACCGCAGAAGAAAGTGGTTCCAGTGAGAAAATCTACTGAAATAACAGCTGAAGATTTGAATGATTGGATGAAAGTTCTTCAAAAGAGGGATAAAGATTCACAAGCAATTGATGTGGCTAGGTTACGTGTAGAATTAGAAGAGCTTGTTGCAGGGACAGTTCCTACAGAAATTCTAAAAAATCCTCATGATGGTGAATTGTTATTTATGTGTAAAAACATCACCTGGAGAACTAAAAATACACATGACAGATTAAGAGCAATAGCAAATGACTATGGAGTTGACATTGATAAAGTGAAAGTTTTGCAGAAGTCTTACAGGATGGATTTCACAGATAAAGATATTGAAAATTTGAATGGTACTGGTAGAACAGGACAGATTAAAGAGATGATCGCTTTATTGCGAAAATGGGGTGATGTTGAGAAGTGGAAGGATAGGTGGTACAAGAAGAGAGAAGAATCAGGGGATAGGACTTATTCAGCATTTCCTGTGAGAGAAAAAGAGAAAGCATCCACTGTTGCTTATCCTATGAGAGAAATACCTGGAGGAGGATATGTACATGTTCCATGGACCAGACAGGATATTTTATCATTTACGAATGATTTCCCTCGATTGAGAGAAAAGCCCGTCGAGTGGTATAGGCAGGTAGACAGGTTTGTGAAATTGTCAAAAGTGCTGTGGATTGACCTGAATAGTCTGTTTGATATAATTGTTCCAGCAGACTTGTGGGCTGATTGTAAAATAGTTGTAAGTTGGCCTACTGAGGAATATCCAAGAGATCAGAGAACAGGAGCACCAGATCCAGAAGTAATGAGAAAGTATGAGCAGGTGATCGTATACCTGAAAAATAAAGTACCTCCAAAAGAGACAGACTGGGTTAAAATAGATCGAACACATCAGGAAGCAAAAGAATCAGTTCATGCTTTTTACGAGAGGCTGATACTGGCGTTTAAGCAATTCAGTGGAGATGAACACCTGGGTGACAAGGATTTGAGTCATTTTGTATACAGATTTGTATATGGCCTGAGACCTGAGATTAGTGAAAGAATTCGTGAGCATACTGTGGATTGGCAGATTAAGAAAATAGATGAGATTCTGAGACATGCAAAATACTTCAGTGATGAAATTGAAGCAAAACAGAGAAAGCTGAAAGAGAAAGCAATGTGGGCACAAGTGAAAGTTGCGGAAAGACAGGAAGCACAGTTGGTGGAACAGGCGAATAATGCAGGAAATAATGCAGGGAATAGACCTAGGTATGCAGGGAAAGGAAAGGGGAATCTTGAGGAAGCTAAAAAAAAGTTTCCATGTCACAACTGTGGCCAACTGGGACATTGGAGATCTGAGTGTACCAATCCACCATTAGTGAATAATGAGGGAAAATCCTTAAATCAACAGGTGCAGAACGAAGGGAATAATCAACAGCAGCAACAACAGAAAGTTGTGAGACAGCAGAGTCAAGAGCCAAAACCGCCCTTGCCTCAGAATAGAGGATCACAAAAGTATAATCCGGATTCGGGATTCTACAATGATGAGCAGGTAAACAAACCAAGGCGTTCTAACCAGGTACAACAGTACTTGTTAAAGAATGAAGGGAGTGAGTCTGAGGGTGATTATTGACGGTGCCGAAGAGAGGAGGAAGAGTGCATACTTGGTGCAACTCTAGAAATAGACCAGGCAGGACCATTTGTAGATGGGAAAATAAATGAAGAAAGTGTTACTTTTTTGGTAGACACAGGTGCGACAAGATCAACTGTCAGGTCAACAGATATTAGAAATCTTCCTCTCTCGGATGAAGCAATCCAAGTAGTTGGTGTAGCCAATACACAAATCAGGACACGTCTTACTGAACCAGTAAGAGTACAAATAGGGAAATTTTCAGACATGCACAGATTTATCGTCTGTGACACAAGTCCAGTGAACCTGTTAGGTAGGGATTTGTTATGTAAAATGAATTGTACAATTTTTTGTACACCGGATGGAATGGCTTTTGAAACACCAGATGAGGATGTTTTGTACCGAATGACTCTAGAAAATAGAGAGAGTGAGTTAATTGGTGCATATGCTGTGTTTGATTCGGAGGATTTGCCTCAAGAGCTGAGAGACACAGTGAAAAGGACAGTTTGGGATTTTACTGGAGAGGATGTGGGATTGATGAATAATGTAGATCCTGTGAAAATTTCAGTGAAAGAGGGAATTACTTATCCTAACATTCCTCAGTACAAAATGACACCAGAAATAATTGAGGGAATAACTCCTATAATTGAGAAAATGATTCTGCAGGGAGTTCTGAGAGAACTACTGAGTAGTCCGTGTAATTCACCGATAATGGGGCTAAAGAAACCTAATGGGAAGTTCAGGATTGTACAAGATTTGAGAAAAGTTAACCAAATTGTGGTGGCATATTGTCCTATTGTGCCAAATCCATCAGTGATTTTGTATCAGATTCCACATGATGCTGAGTGGTATACAGTGATTGATTTGTGTCATGCTTTCTTTTCAATTCCATTGCATCATGACAGCCAGCCGATTTTTGCATTTAGATTTGGCCAGCGTATTTTAGCATGGTGTCGTATCCCACAGGGGTATACAGAGAGTCCTTCGATATTCAATCAGTTATTGAAAAAGTCATTGGAGAGTTTGATCATGCCTGAAAACTCAGCACTAGTGCAGTATATTGATGACCTACTTGTGG
Organism: Triturus cristatus; assembly: GCF_964204655.1. Taxonomy (NCBI): domain Eukaryota; kingdom Metazoa; phylum Chordata; class Amphibia; order Caudata; family Salamandridae; genus Triturus; species Triturus cristatus. Next base: position 1,717,271,078 of record NC_140589.1, on the reverse strand, counting down.
CATCAAAGACACGTAAAGCTTGTGAAGTAGATACTATAGCTTTACTGAATCATCTGGCAGATGGAGGGTTAAAAGTATCTCCAGCCAAATTGCAATTCTGCAAGAAAGAGGTGCATTATCTTGGACACAATATTGAAAAAGGTCTGAGGAAAGTGACTGATGACAGGATCAAAATCATCAGGGGAATGAAGGCCCCAAAGACCCAGAGGGAAGTGAGAATGTTCCCGGGAATGGTGGGTTATTGTCGGCAGTGGATAATTAATTTCTCGCTGATAGCAAAGCCACTGATTAAGCTGACAAAAAGTGAGATGACAGACCCATTGGAACTAGATGGAGAACAAATGGCAGCATTTGAAGAGTTGAAAAGCAGAATGTGTGAAGCCCCTGCTTTGGGTATGCCAGACTATGAAAAGGAATTTGAGTTGTACTGTAGTGAGAGAAATGGATGTGCACTTTCAGTGTTAATTCAGAAGCATGGACAGCTGAGGAGGCCTATTGCGTACTTCTCATCGACACTTGACCCTGTAGCTGTAGGTTTACCAGGATGTCTGAAATCTGTGGCTGCAACATGCAGAAGCCTGGAACAGAGTGAGGGAATCATAATGGGATATCCTGTAAGGGTATTCGTACCTCATAATGTGGCAATTCTTTTGACAGGAAGCAGAACTCAATACATGTCACATAGTCGGTTGACTAAATATGAGAAAGTCATTCTGGGAGCATCAAATGTGACTTTGGAGAGATGTGTGAATGTGAATCCAGCGACATTGTTGCCGGATATTGAAAATGTGGGTGTGAAAACAGAAGATGATCACAATTGTTTGGATGTGCTTGATTACTGTACAAAACCGAGACCAGACACAAGGGATCTTCCCTTGCATGAGAGTGATCATGTGTTGTTTGTGGATGGATCATGCCTGAGGAATGATGAGGGTGTGCTATGTGCAGCATATGCAGTGTGCAAAGTTTCAGAAGTAATGGAAGCATCACCATTGAAAGGAGTGAAATCTGCGCAAGTTGCTGAATTGGTGGCATTGACGAAAGCTTGTGAGATTGGGAAAGATCTGAGAGTGACTGTGATGACTGATAGTCAGTATGGATTTGGAGTGGTGCATGACTTTGGCCAACTTTGGCTACAAAGAGGTTTCTTGACGTCGAGTGGGACTCCAATAAAGAATGCTGAAGTGATTGGAAAATTACTTGAGGCGATACAGCTGCCTAAAGAATTAGCAGTTGTGAAATGTGCTGCTCATGGACAAGGAGATGATTTTGTGACAGTTGGCAATCGATACGCAAATGACATTGCTCAATATTGCGCTAAAAATAACCAGTCAATTAATCGGGAACGAGAAGGTGAAATGTCTTTTTGTTCTGTGATGTTTACTAATGTCTTAGAGACGTGGGATGAAGTGAAACAGTTGCAGGATGAGGCAGGGGAGGAAGAAAAGAAAGATTGGATCAAGGCAGGTTGTGCCCCAAGAGAGACAGACCATGTTTGGGTCTATAGAGATGGCAGACCAGTAATGCCGAACTCCATGCTGTCAGCAATGGCAAGGATGTATCATGGACAGGGACATTTGGGAAGGGATGCGATGATCAGGTCTTTTAAACAAACCTGGTACAATGCAAAGTTCAGGACAATTGCAGAAAGTATCTGTCAAAGATGTTTGATTTGCCAGCAATTTAACACTGGGAAAAAGACAGTGGTGAGTCTGGGAACAATAGGCAGAGAAGGAGGTCCTTTTACAAGAATGCAGATTGATTTCATTGAAATGCCCCAAGTAAACAGATTAAGGTATGTACTAGTGGTAGTCTGTTTGTTTTCAAGATGGGTTGAGGCCTATCCGACTAGGAGAAATGATGGAGTAACAGTGGCAAAGTTACTGTTAAGAGAGTTGATTGCTAGGTACGGATTTCCGGTAACGATTGAGTCTGATAGAGGTGGACACTTCTATAATGAACTCATGAGTTTGATTTGTGAAGCATTAAGCATACAGCAGAAGCTACATTGTGCATACAGACCAGAGGCTTCTGGTGTTGTTGAGCAGATAAACGGCACAATCAAGAACAGGATTGGTAAGATGTGTTTAGCCACTGGTATGAAATGGCCCGATGTCTTGCCTCTAGTGCTAATGACTATTAGATCTACTCCAGATAGAACTACTGGTTTAAGTCCGCACGAAATCATAATGGGACGTGCAATGCGACATGCATATGTACCTGTCAATAAGTTGATGACAATAACTGATGACATGATTTTGGATTACTGTAAAGGCCTGGCTGACGCAGTTCATTCTGTGTTTCACCAGATTGGAGAAGAAGCTACCACACTTGAGAAGAAGCAAGCTCATGATCTGAGTCCAGGGGACTGGGTAAGGATTAAAGTACACAGAAGAAGAAATTGCTTGGTTCCAAGGTGGGGAAGACCAAGACAAGTCATTCTAACTATGACAACTGCAGCGAAGTGTGCTGGTGTGAAAAACTGGGTACATGCGAGTCATACTCTGAGAGTTCCAAACCCAAAAGATGGGACTGGTAGAGAGTATTTTGAAGAGTCAGATTCCAGTGATGATGAAGACCCAGAACCATTGAGAATCTCAGAAAGGAGATCAGATTCTGTAAGAGAGCCTGAAGTTCCAAAAAGCAGTGGAGGAAAAAGAAAAGAAAAGAGCAGTTCCACAGAAATTACTCCTGAATCAGAAGAGGAGGAGATTGAAGAACCACTTGAGATTGTACCTGGAGAAGTAGGGTCAGAAGAAGATAGAGAGGGACAGATTGCGGAAGACCCCCGAGGAGGTGTAGGGAACATTCTTGACAAGCTAGGTGAAGGGACAAGTAGACAGCAAGAAGATTGCGTGTCGGAGACCCGAGGAGGGACAGAAGTAGGGAAGTCACAAATAGTGGTGAAAAAGACTGTGGAGCGAAAGAAAACTGCTGAAGAACAAGAGGCATTTGAAACAGAATCGGATGAAAGTGAGAATGGAAAATCAGAAGGTCGAGTTCTGAGAAAGAGAACTTGGATTGGAGAAAGAAATAATACAGAAACGAGACCGAAAAAGGTTGTAAGAGGAGATTTTTGGCCTAACAACAGAGTAAAGAGGCTGAGATACAGACTGATAAGAGGGAATACATCGAAAGCTGAACAAGTGAATGAGGTGTCGAGTCAAAATGAAGTAAAAAGAAAGGAACAAAAGGAGTCAAGAGAACCTGAGGAGATAAAGAGAATTAGAAAACCCAACCAAAAGTACAGATCACCGGAATGGTCTTATGTGGCACTGTCTGAAGAAGGAGAAGAAGAAACAGTGAATCGAGATAATCCGGAGGGGATCTTAAGAAAAGTGGTTGAGGAAAAGGAAAAATCTGTTGGAATCTTAAAAGTTATCCTGACTGACATTGGAGAAGAGTCGGATGCACAGGATGTTGTTGATGATCTGATACAATTTGATGTTGCTGAAGAAGAAGGAGTGAAATGTGATGAATATCCAAATTGAGTGAACAAAAGAAATCACTTGGAGAAAAGTGAAAAGGAGAAAGTCTGAAATTCAGCTGTCTGAAGTAATCCAAAGTTCGAGAAATTTCAGTAGTGGAGTAGTAGAGGCTAAGTCAAAAGACAAGGTCAAAGTAGTAAAATGGCTAACATAGAGAATAACCAAAGTAGATGTGCCTTCTTAAGAAGATGGTGTAGAATGTGCTGCTGCTGTACTGGATTATTAATGCTACTATGGGGTGTTTTAGCTTTATTAGTTACATTTAGAGTTACAATAGGTACATTTGAGATGCATATAGAGAATGTGACAAATGCGGAGAAGAGTTCGCAAAAAGTAGTTCCAACTAGAATTAGTAATACTTACATGCATAAAGATAGGTCAATTAATGATTTTTCTAGTAATGTTTTTTCAAAGTTGTTATACGAATATGTGAAAACAATGGAAGTTAGGGATTGCTACGTTTGTATGCAATTACCTGCATCCGTTTCAGAGGGTGTTACTTATCACCATTTACCAGCTACGTATGGAATTTCTTGTAGTTTATTAAGTAGTGTTTTTTATTTGTTAGGGAAAATAGATTATAAGATGTCTAACAGAGATAGTATTTTTGGGCACTTGCCAATGAACAAAGAGCTGAATCCAGCTAAAGAAGTTAACATTTTTGGTGAGATTTTTATTGAGAAAGAAGAATTAACATTAGATTACATTTTTAAGAATAATTTAACTTGCAGTTTGGAAGAAGAGGAGAAAGCTTTCCTAAATATGGTGGAGGAAAGGAGATTGAGCATGCATGAAAAGGCAGGGAAATATAAAGTGAGTGAGACAATTTGGGACATTGAGATGGGAAAAGAATTAAGAAATGGGGTTAGTCCAACTTTAGCTCTAGATGCACCACAGAAGGGTAAGCTGTGCATTACAAGAGGGAAATCCCAATATGATACATATTTTGTTGGGACTAGTGAATGTCATGATACATACTTCATTGCAACAGGATGGGGTTTCAGAGGTGGAGAAGATACAATTTTTCCAGGAGTGTATTATGTTTGTGGGAACAAGGCTTATTACAAGTTGCCTGACCATTGGTATGGCACGTGTTATGTGGGCCTGGTCTTTCCAAAGATCTTTCATATAGATAGAATAGAAGATGTAGCACATATTAATTTACTAATGCGCTTCAAGAGGGAAACTTGGTCTGAAATAGTGGGTGACATTTTTGGAGCTTTAATTCCAGCAGTGGGAATTTCTTTGAATGCTTATGGGATTCGGAAACTGTCAACAGTGGTGGATTGCTTATCGACAAATACCGCTGGAGGGTTTCTTTTGGTGAATACGGAACTAATTGCCGTACGTGCCATGTCTATGCAAAATAGACTTGCCCTTGATATTCTATTAGCTAAGGAGGGTGGAGTTTGTGGAATGCTGAAAGTTCAACATTGTTGCACTTACATTCCAGATGAAAGCAAAGACATGAAGGTCTATATAAAAAATATTACTGATTTGCATGAAGAATTAGTACCACTTGAAGCTGAAAGTATTTGGACTAAAATAGTTAATAAAATAGTTGCTGTTAAGAATTTTATTGCAAAAATAGGTAGTACTAATATAGGTAAGATATTGTTTCCTTTGACTTGTATAATTGTTGCTTTATTGATATTGAGATTGGTGTGTTTGTGTTGTAAAAACAGGGGAGGGAAAAAGAAATTAATTAAAAGAAACAATGAAAAGAGAAATAAAAGGTTGAAAAGAGAACCACAAGAAATTGAATTAGAAGAATTAAGGGAGAGTGTCTATTTAGAAACAAAGAGGGATGATGAAAGAGTGTCTGGTGTGTAGTGTTGTGTAAGGAGAAAAAGACATTTCCAATTTCTCCTAAAATGGGACTAAATGTCACTAAATTTTTTTTTTTGGGTTGTTTATTTGGTGATAATATCACCAAAGGGGGGATTGCTGGAGCAGAGTTTTCTGATGAAAATCTATTGGGTTTTTAAGCTCTGGTTTGTCTATTTGTCATAATTAAAATTATTAATTATTAATTACTAATTATTTGTTTTGTGTAAATGTTTTAAACTTACCAACACGTACTAATGAGAAGAAAACCGACACGTGGGAATGCTTTCGTTTGCTTATTGATAATGTGCATGTTTTAATAAATAAACGTTGCTGAGTGCTGTTTATTTAAAAGCACGAAACGCTTTTGAATTAATGCTTTTCTGTGTTGCAAAGGCTAGATAATTACATATACATAAGGGTATTAGTGGGGTTAACACTGTTTATTCACTATGCTGTGGTAACGTTGTTTTGTCTCTTTTAATTAAGATGGTCTATTTTGGCCTAGAATAAAATGGCCGCCGTTTGCAGCCTGGCCTCGAGTGAGAGATTTGTGATGAGAGGGCCTTGCTGAATATGGTCGAAGTCATCTGACCACAGTCTTCGCCTGGTTAAAATTTTCCGTGAGGACAGCAGCAGTACTGGGCGAGTCTCCAAGAAACATCCGAATAGCCTTGGAGGACAAAGGAGCCATAATGAATGAACTGAATGGACTCTGAAGTCATCATGTTAGTTCCGAGGAAATGTGGATGTCAAAAGATACATTTTTTTTAGTTCCTGTTCTGTCTTTTTATTTTTGTGATTTTTTCTGAGCGGAGATTTTCCAAATGTAGCGATGCTACATCCTTTCCTGCTCGCTCTGCTCAGCGGTTCAGCTGACGTTTAGAACATTTTATGTTTCTATAATATTGCAAGTTTCCCTATAAATATTGTTAGCCTAGAGAGGGTTTAAGGCCACTTTGCCACTTCTTCCCAAACCTGCGTTGGTGAGGATCGATGCTGTGAGGACGGTGACTCGGGAGACTTCTATTGAGAGACTTGTCCTGATGACCCATTCTGACATTTAGCTAGAATAGGTAATTATGAGAAAATGATTTACTCTGATTGATTTCCTTTGACTAATTTTAGATAAAGAACCATAATTTTAAATACGGTGTTGATGATTATTTCTTGTCAATTATTGAGTACTCTATTTGATTATTGTTGTATAGATTGTTTAGATTATGACTCAGGACAATTACAATAACTAGGTCTTATCGACCTCAGTGTAGATGTGGGGTGTTTAGGAGTTTTCTTTCCACAGGTTCAGTGCTGGTAGAGTATTTGAGTGTATGTTAGTGAAATGGGCCCTAGTGTATGATGAGTATATGTGCGTGTAACTGTGAAATTACTCTATCCATGGAAGTAGGGAGATTTTGTACACCCCAATCTGCATCAAACACACAAAAACATTATCGCATTAACCCACTGAGCTTTCACAACATAGAAGAGTGAATTTCCCAGCATCTTGCCTTTATGTGTTTAATTTAATGTGCCCAAATGGTATTTTATATTCAATTAGCTGTAGGTAAAAGGCCAGCAAAACAATAAAAATTATATTTTTTCTTTTTTAACTATGTCGCTGACCCCATCCTCACTGCACTCGGGATAAGGCTACACATTCTTACTTAAAAATGGCTGGTGACAGGTCTCCCTCTCGTTTCTCCTCTCCCCACTCACACCCGTTGTGAGTTCCTTGCGGATGGCATCCTTCACCCTGGGTTTAGCAGCCTGCGAATAATGGGAACGGGAAATAAAAACACCAAACTAAGGCAGTTTGTATATGTAGTGGACAATCTACGTTGGGGCAGGTGTGCAACACCCATGGGGCTCACCGTGCATCAGCCCCCCACATCGTGTGTGTCAGCCCGGGCTGAGACGGCTTCGCGGGCTGGCGACCGTCTAATTGCAGCCGCACCCGAGTACTTCACAGGTCTTTAAAATACAATTTACTTGTTAATTAGGCTTTTGTTGTGTTTTCACCCCTTCTTAGAGCCACTCTGCCTATCAACGCCCTCCCCCCCCCCGAAATCTTTTTAACACCCCCCCCGAAATTTGGCTCTAGTTGCCCGCCTGCGTTGGAGTATGACAGAATAGCAAAAGGCGGACTCAAAAAATAGAAACAAGGCAAAATATGTAACTGGAGGGTGAAAACGGTGATTGCCACAGCTGTCCAAAGCATGCAGCCTGCCTGAAGATAAGTGGCGCAGCCTCATTCAAACATCTTTTGTATGCGGGCAAATGGATCCCCTGAACTTGGTGGCAGGTACAACGGCACCAGCACGTGCGGCCAAAACATAGCCCCCTCTTGAGGCCCTGGTGGAACACAAGAGTAGACAGGACCAGTCTTAAAGCTTATGGCGCACACAGCATCCCCGACACGCACTGACGTTAAAGCACCTGTTGTCACCGAACCTGGAATATGTTTAATTCAGTCCCCAATAAGAATGGTGCCACTTTATCGACCATGAAAGGGTGCAAGACTAACACCTTCCAATAGTGACTCGACGTCTGTCACAGTTTTCCTCCACTCAAGACCCCTTTTCACACAGCCATGTCTCCTTTCAAGGCGTTCACTGGAGTTGTACTGGGGTTAGCGGGATAACAGCATTAATGGCGCTGGCTGGCCGGCACTACGACACCGCCTCTGACCTCACTGTTCAGACGTGAGAAGCGCGAAGAACCCTTCCCTGGTCAAAAAGGAAGATCATCCTGGAGCCATTCTGAAGTCATTCGATGACTTCAGCCAGGCTATTCCTGCAATTATCTGGGGACGTCATCCCAAACCATCCTGAAGTATGCCTATAGGGGGAAATATTTAAATGGGAGGACTCTTACTGTAATCACAAAAACTACTCTAGGATGGTGTTCTGATGACTTCCACTGGCAGGGAGTGATTACCTTTTACAACTCCACAAATACTAATTGACAACTTTGGGATGAGTGTGAATTACTCCAGGATGGGCTCCAGACAATTTAAGGATGATTGTGGATTATTCCTGGATGATCCTATTACCGCTTTAGGATGGAAGTTGATTACTCTGGAATGATCCCATGATAATTTCAGGATGAGTGTGGATTACTCCAGGATGATTTAATGAAAACTCAAAAATTAGCATAGATTATTTAGGATTATATTAGGACAACTACAGAATGAGCGTGGATTACTAGACAATGACTACATAAGGTCTTTAAGATGGTTATGAAATACTCTTGCAGGATTTTATGCCAACGGCAGGCCAAGTGTAGATAGCTCTCAGGTGATTTAATGGATAAATCAGAGTGGCTGTGGATCACTAATAAATCATTACGGGCTGGATTACACCTTAAAATTTCCATGTTACAAGCACATTAGCTGACTGTCAGTATTTCCTTGCAGGGTCCCACTATTAGTTTAGGAATATGGATGTGCTGGTAGGGAAATATTTAGAGGATCACCTCCTCAATGAACCTTCCTGTCAAAAACAAGCCTCTTGAATGCAATATGCCTCCTTTATACAATACCATTAATTATTTGCAATTCCATAAGTTCTAAAGTAAGACCTAGATTTATAAAAGTGTCACTTAACGCAGCTCAACACCCAAATTTGCTGAGTTGCATCACAGGGTGAGAGCAGGAAAGTGCCATGTCTACCCCTCTCCCTTGCAACACTGCACCATTAGGCAGTCGAGCACCATGCACACACATTTGCACTATGGTGCAAAGGTGTCTGCGAGAGTCTAGCTTTAGTTTTGTACTGGAAGGGCCCCCTTGCAGTACAAAAAATGCTATGCCTAGAAAAACCTGAAAATGTTTCCCATTGTGGATGAGTGTTGTAACAAATACCAATTTGCTCTGGTTTATAAATCCTGAAAAGATTTTGCGTCAAGTCCGCATTATAAAACTTAAGCAAACCAAAAACAAAACTTCCATAAATCTGGTCCCAATAATAAGATGAATATTCTCCTACTCTGGAAAGATTACTTTTTAAACTCTGCCGTGAGACGCAGGCACTGTACAAAATAAATCTCAGAAACATTCCTTTTGGCTAGCTTTGTGCTGTAGAAATACCATATGCATACAAAAGTAGTGGCTTCAACAATGTTATACTTTGCATTCAGATAAGATTAACAACTTGTCCAGCTACTCCCATACTCCTGACTCACTGGGACTTGCCTTACTTTGAGGTACAGAGCATTATCTGAAGCTGTTTAATGTAGTGACCAGTGGCAAAAGACTGAAAAAAGTAATAGGTAAATGAAAAAGAACCAAAGGGGATGCGTTAACATGTAATTTTATTGATCTAAAACACACCTTTGGCCCCATAGGAGCCAGGATACTGAACAAGAGAACATAAAGAAAGTCCAGGACACTCTTCAAGATGGGAAAAAAAATGCCAGAATACTACAACAAGAACAAAAAGGCTTAATGAAAGCCAGCAACTTCAATGTTTGTTTTTAGATTCAGAGTTTTCTTTAATCCTCCTCCAGTATTGCAAATCTTTATAGCCAGCTTCCTTCTCATAGTTCTGTTGTCCAGTGATGGCCAGCCTTCATCCCTGCACATATACTTCATAGAGTCTGGAGGAAAAAGAAATTAACATACATCAGTATCATGTTAACACCACTATTTTAGGTTTTTAGTAGGACTGGGTTGCCTTTAAAATGTTCCAATCCTTTTATTTCATATAGTGTACCCGATGAGATATGGTTACAAGGGCTCATAAGTTTAACATTAAGGTTACTTGGTCAAAGAGGTAATGGTGAGAGCAAGGCATTGATGAAGAGGTGGGCAGGAGGTTAAGAAAGAAGACTCACCTGTCCAAGTGAAAAAACAGCCGCTGTTCACCAGACGCTGTCACGCTTCCTCTGCAAACAGAAAGCAATCAATACCAGATTTCATTTACAAAACCATCATGGAGGGAGCCATGTTGAGCCTGAACTCTACCTACAGTATTCTTATTTGGAAAACAGGCTAAAAAATTACCATACTGACCAGGGTTCAAACATTTTGTAAAACTGAATCTCAATGCACAGCCACGGTTTTCAGTGGCTTTCACATGGCCAAGTGTTGGTGCAGGTCAGAAACAGACGTCTAAGACATCCTGAGACAGGACAGAGATATCCTGTGTGTTCTTTTCCAGCTTGGGGAAGTGACAAGTTCAGCATTTAACAGTTGACTGATTCAATGTTGTCCCTTTACAGTTGCATGACTGTGGCACCAAGCCCCTTAACCACCCATTCAAACAAATATGCCTCTGGAAATACTATCAGGGCAGAGTGATAGCTTTCCAGGATACCAGTGATCTATCTGTTCCATAACTATCAAAGCATTTCAAATTCGTTGAACCAGGATCCATTCTACATCCTCCTTTCAGCATCTAAAACAGGTAATACTGAAGATGGCCATAATCTATGACACAAAAGCTGGTTCACAAAAAACAAGGCCCTAAACACCCAGCATTAGACAGAACAAGGCTCTAGGAGAGCAAGGTGGGGGCATTCTCAGTCACGCTCGCTACTATTGCAGACAGGGAGCTGGGTGGAGTCAAGTGCGGATAAATTGGTCGGTCCGTGACAAGAACGTGGTTCGCGTTCAGTCACAGATCTGCCTAGCATTTCCTGCACTCCCTTGGTGTTGTCAACTTACCTGCTCAGTTCCTGTTGTCCTGCAGTCGGGAATTTGTGGTACCTTGATTGGACGTCTCTGACATGTTACGGCTCCGACATGCGGGTCTTCCTCTTACAGGTCGTTGATCTCTTCTTCCGGGTACCTGTCCGCATCCATGTTCCCTCGCCGGAGGTACCTGCTTGTGTAGCTCTGTTTCTTCGCGCCAGAGTTTTTTCAGCCTCTCGTCCTGTACAGAATACAATTAGAGAAGAAAGATATATTTAACCAAAGAATCCTTGTCAATCAGGTATATGGTAGGATGATGATGTTATATATGGTTAGAAGGACATCGTTACTTATCTGATTTATCTGATCCACGGAGAGTGGAAAAACGGTTATTCTTTTGTTTCCCTTTTTTAACACGGGCTGGATATAAACAGAAAATAGATGCAAGTTAGTTTCCTGATTTCTTAAGGAGACGCCATATTCTTATCTGACCCAGCAACTTGTGTAGATTTTTCATATTACGTCCCATCGAGGAAAATATGTGTTTTGCCTAGTATTATCTAGGATGTATATTTTTGGGGTCTAATTGAGTGCTACAGTGGTATTTGTTAAGGTTAGTCCCTCTCATTGTTTTTGGCAATTATACATATAACTTCTTTTACCATAAGGTGAATAACTAAGTTCACAAAAAAGGGCCACTGCCCACTCGGCAGAACCAGGCAAACAAAGATGTGGGCTCTCAGCCATGCTGCAAAAGCAGGGCCCTGGTCGAAGGTGCATAACATAGGCTCAAATACAATATACCAGTGCTTAGCTGCATAGAACACATTTAATTCATGCTACATACACTAGATGTGGAGCACTGATCTGTGCCAGACCCAAGAGCTCACATTTATAAGGGGTCACTGGTCCGTGCTTCATACTCTGGCTTCACCCACAGAACTAGCCTATGTTACACAGTAGCGTTTAGGGGGACAGTTGTAGAATGAAGTGGTATATAGTAGAGTGGCGTAGAATACATTGGCATGGAGTCCAGGGGCCTAGAGTGGGGAGTTGAGAGGTGTTGAGAGCAGTAGTAGCAGAGTGGTGGTGTAATGGATTAGTGGTGTCCAGTGGTAAAACAGAGGAGTGGTGTTGAGTAGTGTGGTGAAGTGAAGAGGACTGGCATAGAGTTGTAGAGCAAACTTAATCTACCCTCCTTCTGAGACTGGTACATGGAGAAATATGAAAGAGTGTAATAGTAACAAATGTAAGATATAGCGCTTAAAAGAAGGAAGTAAAGTGTAAAAAATAATTTATACTTTGGTGATAGCAGACCTTTAATGTAAGAATGAAGAAAAATCACCATATGGTACCCTAACTTAACTGCAGAATCATTTGCAATGAGAACGGCACCGCGTATATATAAAAACGCATAAATAAATAAATAAATAAGAAGTGGCAGCTGCTCTCCAGGACCTGGTTCGAGGCGCATCCGGCAAACTGATCTGAGAAAAACAAGCATGCAAGGGGAAAAAAAAGTTCAGACCTTTAACGCTGCATACATTTTGCTATTCATGCACAGCACCATTTCTGCCCTTTTTGTTTATTAAAAATTGCAAAGCAATTTTTCACCTTTGTATAAAAATGCACAACCACGCGATATAATCACCCCGCAAACTTTTACTCCGCATATGCCTTTACCACGCATGCCATGACAACGCAAAGGCGTGCACGGTGAATGCATAATCTTTGTAAAAGTGTTTATGGTAAATATATATATATTTTTTAATATGATATGTATATATATATTTAATTTTAATATATTTTTTTTTAAACTAAAAACCAAAAAAGTCCTTTTTTATCCCAATAACTAAACACCCCTAACATTGTTAAATTACCCATACCACCCCAATACCCATGCCCACTAAAATCTTAAATTACCCTTGGCACCCCAAATCCACCCTGAACCCTAAAACACACCCTGACCACTAACAATACCCCTACACCCCCAATCCCACCCAGAACCCTTAAACTACCCTAGCACCCCAAAACCTAAACTGAACCGTGTACACTAAAATTACCCTGAGCACCCCAAAAACAAAACACACCCTGATCCCTAAATTTTCTACTACACCCCAAACCTAAAGCCACCCTGAACCCTAAAAATCCCCAGCACCTCTAAACCCAAACACACCCTGAACCCTAAAAATTCCCCTACTTCCCAAAACGCTAACCCACCATGCCACTTACAAATACCCCTGTACCCCAAAAACTAAACCCACCCTGAACCCTAAAAATACCCCAGCACCCCAAACCCAAACATACCCTTAACCATAAAATTAGCCATGACCACTAAAAATAAACCTGCACCCCAAAACCTAAAATGACCCTGAACCCTAAAAAAACCCTGCACCCCAAAACCTAAACCCACCCTGAACCCCAAAAATACCCTGGGCACCCCAAAACCCAAACATGTCCTTAACCCTAAAACTACCCCGGACCACTAAAAATAAACATGCACCCCAAAACCTAAACCTTAAAAATACCCCTGCACCCCAAAAACTAAACCCACCCTGAACCCTAAAAATACCCCAGCACCCCAAAACCCAAACATACCCTTAACCCTAAAATTAGCCATGACCACTAAAAATAAACCTGCACCCCAAAACCTACTACGACCCTGAACCCTAAAAATACCCCTGCACCCCAAAACCTAAACCCACCCTGAACCCCAAAAATACCCTGGGCACCCCAAAACCCAAACATGCCCTTAACCCTAAAACTACCCCTGACAACTTCAAATAAACCTGCACCCCAAAACCTAAACCCTAAAAATACCCCTGCACCCTAAAACCTAAACTCACCCTGAACCCTAAAAATACCCCAGCATCCCAAAACCCAAACATGCCCTTAACCCTAAAATTACTCCTGACCACTAAAAATAAACCTGCACCCCAAAACCTAACCCACCCTGAACCCTAAAAATACCCCTGCACCCCAAAATCTAAACCCACCCTGAACCCTAAAAATACCCAGACACCCCAAAACCTAAACCCACCCTGAACCCTATAAATACCCCAGCACCCCAAACGCCTTAACCCTAAAATTACCCCTGAACCCCAAAACATATAACCCTACACTCCAAAACCCAAACCCTATACATACCTTATACTTACATATAAATCACATATGCTTCTACCATTCATGCATTTACAACAAATTTCGTTGTAAAAGCATGTGTGGTAAATGCATATGCATTGTAATGCCATGCGTTGTAATGGCATTGCCGAGTACTGGTAGTTGCATTGTGATGGTATGCGGGGTGATGGTAGTAGTGGTAAAAGATTAGTTGTAATGGGTGTTTACCTCTTGCACTAGAAGTATAATCATTCTCAAAACATAAGGAGCAATTTCATCATGTTAAGAAGAAATGATGCTTGTGGAGATTTGGATGTTTATTTTCAAATCATCAAGCACAATTGGATCTTATGAAGTAATCACATACTCATTCTTAAATCCTCCTGAAGTCATCAGGAATAGTCACACCTTGTGAAGTCATCGCATACTCATTCTTAAGTCTTCCCGAAGTCATCAGGAATAGTCACACCTTGTGAAGTCATCGCATACTCATTCTTAAGTCTTCCCGAAGTCATCAGGAATAGTAACACCTTGTGAAGTCATCAGATGCTCATTTTCAAGTCATCCACAAGTCATCGAGCTCAAGTTTCTAAACTCTGCTGATGACTTCAAGAGCTTGATGATGTCTGATGATGTGAAAATGACTTCTAGAGCAGTTGGATGATCATCCAATGACTCTGGGATTGCTTCTAAAGTAATCCTGTTTGACCTGGGTTGTGACTTTCAGCTGCCTTTGGACATTCATGGACGTTGTGACCAACTCGGCAATCCTCAGTCCCACCCCCTTGTCTCCCGAGCCAATCTAGACGCTGCACCCTTGCTGTTTATGTTTATGTTATTAAACAGCATGCGAGCAGCACGAGGATTGGCTTGGTCAGGCGCTGCAGCTCTCCTTAGGAGACTTGGGGGCTATGGTGGTAATCCCCAGGGCTACTAACATTACACTGTCAGGAGAGGGTTCAAGTGCGCATGTCGGGCTGGGCACAGCAAGGCACCCGTCCAACCGACATGCGCACTTCACAACAAAGCCCAGCTCAAAATAAATGTCAAATATTCAATTAAGCTCCTCCTCCAACCCACGTCCGCACACCCTCAATCATGGAAAAAGGCAAACTCTGCCGGGCCATGCCGAAATACAAGCAGTGCGCGGGCCTGTGGCTAAATGGAATCAATCAAAGCATATGGGGCCCAGGGGCAACAGAGCAAACAGAGGGCAACACCCCCACGCCCCAATAAAGAAACCGTCCGTTCCTAAAACTTCATTTGTAGTACATATAATATAAGTCACCTTGAGGTAGGTCTTAAATGTATGTAGGGCAGGGTGGTGCATGGTATTTAAAAAGTAAGATAGGCATATTTAAAGTTTTCATTTTTTACTGTGCCAAGACCAACTCTGCCTTAGAAAAGAAAACCACTGAGTTGAGCTTTACCAACTTAAAATGCTTAATTTAATTTTGAGAGCTGCTAGAAACATAATTTGATCTAATTTTTAATAGTAATTTAAAATCCAACTTAGTGGTAAAGCCAGGTTTTTAAGTCATATTTTAGAAACTACACTTTTAGAAAATTGTCATTTTCCTGCCTAAAGCTGAGCAGCATCCAGTCAACTTCAAGGTCTTCATGGGCACTGTCGCGTCACACACTCGTTGGGCCGAGTAGGGGTAACAAGTATTTCCACGGGAGCGAAGACAACTTCCCCTCACCCCTCGAAGGCAGAGTCTAGCGGAATTGATATGACACTCGTCACAGAGAACTACCCCTAAAAGGTAAGGAGAATTATACCCAGAGTGATCCGCACTCATCTCCGCTGGGTATAACAGGTAACCCCTGAGGGATCGTCAGGTTATTCAAGGAGCTGCAAAACAAATATGAATCTAATTACTCTTAACCTACAGTTAACTTGTGTCTATTATGAGGCTGCACGTCAATAAGTCAGAAACAAGAGCAATCCCACTTACCAGCCAACGGGAGTATCAGGCGAACTTATGGGGTCTTTGGGAAAGGGAGTTTTAGTCACTCCTAATGTAGGCGCAGCCACAGCAAAGGAGACACTTCCTGGACAGTGCAAAGAAAACAAAACTTCTCCTTTATAATTCAAATAATTGCTTCAAGTCTTTAAGGGTGAAGTCCAATCGAGAATAACAACGTGGGTCTAAATAATAACACTGGGCAGCGCTGGCACCGTTCAAGACGTCTGGAATATGTGGAAAAGGAGTGATGGAGGGGTTTTCCTAGAGCTGGGCGCAAGACGCACGCGGAGACCGTGCACCGAATTTCTCAAAATAAACACCTTGCACAGCGGCAATGACAGGGAAAACAGAAATGGCAGATTAGCCAGGGCAGAGGTCAAGGGACCTACGCGAGGGTGCGTAGGACCGCTGCGCAACGAGTGGGGAATAAGGCCACTAAAATATATAATTCCAAGCGGTGAAAACATCAAAAGTAATCTTGTCTGCACTAGAGTGCAGCTGAACGGGAATGGGGGGGAAAGGAGAAATTCCCAGCACTGACAAAGGATGGGAGAGGAAAGACGAGAACTCGCAATAGCTGGGAGTGTGAGTGCCTCGTATGATTCACGGGAATTTCAAGACTTGACACGGCGAGGAATCCAAACTTTCATTTCTTCGCCAACAGGAATGCAAGATCCAAAGAGGGCGAGGTCACGGGAGCACAGCAGTAAGCCAAGCATCGGCTACTTCCGGACACGTCTTTTTACGTGCCATAGGGAATGTATCAAAAGAGTCTAGCAACCCTATCGCCTCTCGTGGAGTAAGGGGTCGTCTAAAAGTTCTGACTTTCTTTGCATTGACGTGCATCCTCACAATCCTGCCCTGATCACTATGCAGGTCGCCTGTTTCCTGTCAGGCACTGACTCTGCCCGCTCAGAGCTTACCAGCCATATTCAACAACAGCCCTGGGGCCTTGATCTCCAGCAACCTGCCATTTCCCTGCTTCAGATCCTGCTGGCAGCTTGCCCAGCAAAAGACTCTTCAATTACCACTATTTTCCCGAAAAAGTTTGTAAGTCAAAAGGTAAACCTTCCATCTTCATTGACCTGGTCCCTGTACCTGACCTGCACGCCGTTTGTGGTCAGCCTAAACTTTTGACTTTGACCTGGTCTAGCATGATCAGATACCTATGGTTGTCACTTTGAGCTTTTTTACGTTATTTTTAATTCAAAATTTAAAAATTCATATCTCTGGTTCAACTTATTGGATGTTTGTCATTTTATTTATTGAAATATGCTCTATTTTTCTAAATTGGTTTGTAATGACTCTTGTGTTTTCACTTTATTATTACGTGAGTACTGCATAAGTACTTTAGGCATTGCCTCTACATTATGCCTTACTGTATTATGCCAAGCTACCAAAGGGTTAAGCACAGGTTTATTTATTGATATTTGTGGTTCACCCTGACACGGATTGTAAATATTATGTGAGGTGTGTTCCCAGCCCCTCAACTAATACTCCAATTTCCTACAACTTGTGATTACTTATCCTGAGGTAAATGTCATTAACTGCCAGATCAGGAACTCCAACTACCTCTTTAGGATGGTCTACCTTGAAGTGCAAGTACCAGGAGAGATAGTGCTGAGAAGCCTTGGTGTGGAACACCAGCCTTGACAAAATATAAATAGAGTCACTCACATATGCATTTATTTACTTTTTCACATTCTTTCCCACTATTCATGGATATCAGGATATCATTTCAGTTACTTGTGTATGTTGATGCATGAATTACATACAGCAAAATGTGTCCATCCACATTTTACTATTAGATATGAGCTCGTCAAACAAATGAATAGTGCAATATTGGCAGGTTTTCAGAATGGTCAAAACAGTACTCATAATCTCATTTGAAATTCATTATCTGAAAATTTCGTTAGAAACATGCATTTTGGACAAAGTGAAAATACCATTGGATTGCTCTCTTTGAGTAAAGGAGTCTACCTGCTAGCAACCTCTGCTACATATTATGTGCAGATACCTTACTTTTAAGTAAACTTTATGGCTGTGTAAGGCAGCTGGGTGGGAGTAAGCAATGATATTTACACGGCTGAGAACTGCCAAAAATTGTGGTTAGAAGCATTGTGTAAAAACAAGTACTGATAAAAATGATACCAAAGGTAAATATCTGGTTTTAATGGGCCCTCTTCACGAGCAGTAAGTCTGCATTCATAGATTTAAGTTTAAGTGTGGGTGTAGATTTACTAATTTTGTTAGTCACCAATGGAAGTTTCTCCAAGGACCCTTTCCAGGGTTGGCAAAAATTCAGATTTGGGAATGCCCACAAATCCTTGTTTGAGAGTATTCCCAACATTCCAAGTCAAAGCACGCACTGGAGCGTTCTCTTCCCCATCCTTACTCCTCCCTTATTAAGCCTGACCAAAGCCTTATTAAGATTTCTCCCCACACATGGCAGAGGATATGGTCTGCTGGCTAGAATACCGATTTTGGTGCTGGAAACCAAGGTTCGAGCCTCGGGGTCGCGTCAACATCCTGTGATTCTGGGCAAATCACGTAATCTCCCCGTGCCTGAATGTGTAACGTAACCAGTGCACTTGTAAAACGCTCCAATACCTTTGGGTCGAGTTCACGCTATATAAATCTGCATTAAAAAAAAAAAGCATGTCCACACTTGTAACTCAATTCACGTCCTCCAGGAAAACCTGTGTAGATTCCTGCCATGTGTAAACAAGCATTTGCAATGCGATAGGTCTCGCATTTGCGAGAGTTTGAGCTATTGGCATTGTAAATGACAATGCCTTTTATTTAGGTGTTTGAAAACCTGCAAGCTGTGCGTAAACAATGACTTTGTACTTATAGTTCTTGCTTATGAGAAGCAAGGCTGGCAGTCTCTTTTACTGCCAGCCTTGCTTCTCGTAAGCAAGGACTAAATGTACAAAGTGCGTGTTTATGCATCGTTTGCAGGTTTTCAAAACAAATGTATAAAAGTCATTGTCATTTAAAATGACAATAGCTCCACCTTTCGCAAATGCGAGACCTGTTGCATTGCAAATGCTTGTGCAATCTGGAGGCCAGTTTCGTACAATTCCAGGAATTCAACTGAGCGGTCGTAAATGATTATATGGAGATTAGTGGATATGGAAGTTTGTTGGAAAACTTTACCTTGTTAGCAACCAGAATAGTTGCACAAATCATTTTAAGGGTTAAAATCAGGACTACTAGCATCAATGGAAGGAACTGACCAAGACCTCCTTACACGAGGACACCAGGCCTAGAATAAGACCGCTATGAAGGGAATGGGTAGGAGATCTGTCGACCTATTGTTCATGGAGTGAACCATGGAGAGGACCACAACCAAATGTCATGTTATGCTATGTACAATTTATGTACCACTATTGCTCTCCAAGACTGCTCTAAGCTGCACCGGCTGTGGTGTGGAACATGGCTTAGACACACGGTGCGTCTGGAGGGCTTGGACCCCTGGAATCTTATAGGCATCTATAAGTTAGGCGACATCTGAGATGGTGATCATATCAGATCATCTGCACAGCTGGCGGAGACATACAATCGCAATTCTATCAATACCTACAGCTGCAGCATGCTTGGGAAGCTCACAGGGGTAGCCTAGTTGCACCTCCCAAATTCAGCCCCTTGGAGTAGAAGATTACAACGTCAGAGCTGAGGAAAAACGGTATTTTTAGGTTGTATCCATTGTTGGTGTCCAACACCCTGGCCCCTTAACACATCTATGTGAAAGATGGGAGCAATATGTGGGCCCCATAGAGGATGAAGAATGGAATTAGTCAAAGATGTCCCCTAGGATCCTCACTGTCTATGTGGCTGAGATTCATCCAAATGAAAATGTACATCAGGTTTAATCCAGCGCCCCTAGACATAGCAGGATAAAGGGATGGATGATCCATCCCCACTACTTTAAGTGTGGGGCGGGGTTGGCTAATTATTTTTTTCTATACAACATGAGAGTGCCCATTCATACAACTATATTGGTCTACAATATACAATACACTGATTCAAATTGTGGGTAGACTAGTCATACCCGATTGTAAGATGGCAGTACAGGCTCTGAAGGATGAGTAGAGCACAAGACTTTTGGTGCCAGTAGGTCTACTAATTGCAAAGAAGGACATTGCCATCAGTAGTTGTCTGCCTGGGCGCCCCCCATTCGAAAAATGCACCTGTGGTGTTTATTATTGTACCAAGGCAGAGGAATGCATCTACAGGATAAAGGGATGTTCACAGAAATTTCACAAAGCGTGGGAAATGTAGTGGAAATGCCAGCAGGGTCAGGAACCTGGACTGCTGCTAGCAGGTGGGACCTTAAAATGTCAATTTCGGGCAAAGATCAGAACTGAATTTCATGCATATGCTCTAAGTAGAGCTTCATTTTAGTTTGTCATGTTTGGCCTAAATGGCAAAATGTAATAGCCCACAAAATTAAGAAATTATTTTAGCAAGTTTTGTTAAATTTCGACTTTAACTTCTCTTGAACTGTAGAGATGTCATCTTCAGCAGAAGGGGGGCTGAGCAGCAAAGCGTCCTTCAACATCTATCTACGTGTGGCGCTTGATAACAGCAAGGTTGTCATTAGTCGTTCTGTCATCTCAAGAGGGACGGTTATTCTTTATTCTAACCTGAAATTAAAGAGTATCTGAACTTGCAGAACTTAAGGCATCAGGCAAAGGACCTTCGACCATATTTTCAATTTGATAAAAAGTCACTGAATGTCTCTGGACCTTTGAATGTGCAGTGTCTATTTCATTTTAGAGATGCTTTATATTGTAAATCTGAACCTCCCTTATGATTTTCGGCTGGTAGCAGTGACAGTTTCAGTGGATACATTCTTGCTAACATTAATGTAGATTAATTTTTTTGTATTGTCAAACTTAAATATGTTGTTTAAAAGTGATATATTAAAGTGACACAAATCAAAAATAATTTACGAATGGAGACAATAACAAGAACTCAGGACGTAAAATGCCACAACCAAAAGAATCGACCGGATCAGCAATTATAAAACTGATGAGCGGCAGTAGCCAGAATGCAGATTAAATACCAGAAGTCAAGAGCCTCGCCAGTGCCAGCAAGAACAGAAGTACCCAGGCAATTTAGGGGAAGCGAGAGCGGCAGACCAGCCCGTCCACGGCACACCCAGTAAAGACGAACAGCTGCTCCCAGTACTCCTTATCAGGGACTGTCGCTCCCACCTCCCTCTCTCGCCACCACAAAGCACCGGCTCCTTCCTGCATGAGAGAATTCACCACAGTTGACCACCCTTCCCGCGGCAAACCGGATGGTGCAACTGAAGTCTCAGAAATGCGGCTACGCTATACCAACAGGTCTTTAAACATCATCTCTGTCAGTTGTGTTTTACATAATCCAACCCTCCCTTCAAGTCCCTGGTTCCCAACAAGAGGAAAAAAACACAAATGAGGAAACATGGTGCCCGGAGCCCAACTCTTAAGAATCAAGCAACGGCATCTTCTTTTGAAACCACTTTGCGAGAGACTCGTGAAAATAAATGTGTGCGTGCAGAGCCTTTTTCAGCAACCGCTCTATCAAGTATGGAAGTGGTCGCCTACAAAGGATGCAGAGTTTATTGATTCCGCCTCACTGCTGTTCCTTCCTCCTCTAGAGACAAGGCGCCCCCCATTGTCCCGGCAGCTTAGAAAGTAAAAGCGAGGCGGCACGGCGCTGAACCTAAATAAAGCACGTCGTGTCCTGGCGAAAATAGTACACGTCAGTGTGCGGCTGAATCACTTCTTCATAGAACTGCGGAGAGACGTTCAGTCGGAAGGCTGCCACTTAGGAGGGTAACGGCCCTGCAAGCGCCCTGTAATTGGTGAGTGAAACCTGCAATCCAGTACGCCGAGCAATGTGTGCTTGTTAACTTTCCAAGTGCTTTGGACATATTTTATTTTATGCTGGTTGGCTGGTGTGTGTCGGTGGATTTCGCTTTCACATAGCAGAAACCGCCCAAGTGTCTCCGTGTGTGTAGCCAGACATCTCCAAACCAAGCATGAACAATGAGCGTGAGGCAAGGACACAAAACGCATGACGAGCAACAGACGACGGGTGGGCGGGGCCTAAGGGAGACAGGGCGTGCACCAACCCCACTTCCAAAGAAGCCCGACAGAAACCAACTATAGATCTCGCATGCGAGCAGCTTGCGCTGCAACGCAGGTGAGACCTAAAAAGGGGCATTTTCTCGTAAACGTACGAGTATGAACAGATTTGCTTTTTTAAACCCTAAATCTTCATGGCCTTCATTACGCACAAATCAAGTGCATCTTTTTTATTGCATCTCGTACAAAGTTACACTAACCAATGTGTGTTATTCTACACTCCAAACTGCATTGCACTAATCCGAAGGCCACAAAGCGCTGGAACAATAAGACTTTATGCTGGAGAAATCTGTTATCACTTCATCAGTGTGTATTACAATATCACTAGGTATGTTAAATATACTGCTGCACATGTACCCAGCACTTCATATTTTGGCCAATGTTCAAGTCAAGTGTTTTGCTGACATTGTATGATTTAACTCATTTTTTTAATGCTATTTAATCACTTCAAACTCTGGAGACGTGTCACTTATTCCAGGGGTGTCATGATAGCAAGCATTCGTATGTGTTCCTAAAAGTCCTTAGTCCTGGGTCAGATATTCACTATTATTTTATTGTGCAGCATGAAACTGCCTTAACCCCTTGCATGCCCGCCCCTTTCCCCGCCCAGTGCCGCGCCTTTCATTAGCGGGCGGAGTTCATGACGAGCTGGACTCGTCATGGGCACAGCGCCACCGCAGCCCATGACGAGTCCAGCTCGTCATGGGCATTGAAGGGGTTAAAATATTTAGAGATCAGTTTTTCCAATATATTTTAATGTTTTCCCTTGAAAGTGTATCAGCTAGCGTTTTATACCAAATGATGTCATCCTTCCACTTTCTGCTGCTAAGTCACAAATATTTCTTTTTTTAAACCAAAAAAATAAAAACTGGATAAAAAAGACTATCATGTGGTTTTGTGACCTTTTCCGAACAGACTTTTGCTGCCAGTGGCTTTCTCGGTGTTGAAATATAAAGTAAGAAAACACCATCTTGATAAGTCTGCCCTTGGTGTTATTAAGCCAGTCAAAGCGCCAAAAATAACACATGGTAAAATGAGCAAGCTCCCAGAATCCTTCAGTGGTGTCGAATGTCATGTGAAAATCCTACGTGTCACCTCCCTGTGAAAGCAGCGATGGAAACGGTTGAGTGCCTGATAACCATCTTTCCAAGTATATAGTGTGAGGTGGACGTAATTGTATTTAAAATGTCAGGACTGCCTCAGAAAAAGTGCGAACTCTCACGGACCGGTCTTTACAGATCATATGAATGTTATCTTTTCATATCCTATGTGTTTTCCTAGCTTGATAAAGTTTTTTTTCAGTGTGCTGAAAGCTGCAACAGCTTCCTGAGCATGATATGAAGTTTTCCTAACTTTCACAATAGGATGACGATGAAATCTAACCCCGCTTCTCACAAAATGAGAATGTCACCTCGGAGGAAACAAAATAACGGTTCAATGAAATGGCGGCGGTGCCGGAAGTGACATCACACATCATCTGGCCCATAAAGCTGACACTATTTTTACTCCCCTGTATTCCAGTCTTAGCCACTGAGCAGGCCTCCGCTTGCTGTTTAAGTGCTTGGAGCAGGGAAATAGAAAATACAGAAAGTATTCTGTTAACCTCTTATTCCTGTTGCTGCCCTCGTGACTCCTAAGACCAAATGTGTCAAAGACAGTGCCAGTAGGGCAAGAAAGCCCTCCTCCTACCTCTAAGTGACATCTACTGGACTGAAATGAACCTTTGCTTTTTCTTGGGCAGAAGGATGGATCTAGGGTCACCACCTCCGTCTAGGTCCTTCCAGGACATTGTTTTTAGTCCTGGACTTTTGTGTGAAAGTTTAATGCATTCTGGGTACTGTAGGCTTGTTTTTCTTCCATTGACCTAATTAGTCCTACACGCCTGAAATGAATGATTTGTACATGCAAACTTCAGGAATGGAGACAGTGTCTATAATGACCTGAGGGAGTTATTTGCCTATAGGTAGAACACTCCAGTTCAGGCTACTGCTCTCTTGTTACAAATGGGGTTTCTGATTGGCTAGGGGGTACGCACTGGAGCTAGGCAGAACCCACCACTCTAGTCAGGGCACACTGAAGATAACCCCTGCTCACCCCCTTGGTAGCTTGGCAGAGCAGTCAGGCTTATCACAGAGGCAATGTGTAAAGTGTTTGCGCAATACACTCACACAGCAGTAACACACTAGGCTCAACCACAAAAGAAACTCCACACATGGTTATATAAAAATATCCTTTGTATTATCCATAAAAACACATTAGAACACAATCACATATATTACTGTGCCACCAGGCACTTATCATGACTTCACAGGTATTACATAAATCACTAGGCCAATCGGGCCACTGTCATAAAATAAGAGTTAGGGTAACCAGTAACTACTGATATCATTGCACTTAGCGCAACATATTATGCATAAACATCATTAGCAGTGCGCTGTAGCAAACTACCCGTAGAGTGCACACATTAGAATATCACAGTACAGTATATTTCTCTCACGTAAGCCACAGAGGTGCCACAACCTCACAGAGTAATCAGTGCCTGAACATGAGGCCAGTATAAGGAGGCAGAGTTGGGCAAGAGCACTTTGTCATATCCAGAGCGCGCCTGTGCTCGTGTCATAGCTTATACAATACTTTGCCACTCCCACATAGGTTCCTGGGTCATCTGCCCGCCTACATCACGAATGCTGCAACTCCTGGGCACTCCCCTGCACACCTGCCCATCAAATAGCAGTGTGATGCTCCACGTTTGAGCCCACTTCGTAGGCTGTCGACTGTTGGGCGTGCCTATCTGGACAAATGTGGTTTCTCCCAGCACCGGGGCCGCTGTCAAGGATCTGCCCGTGGTGCTGAGTCGAAAGGAAACAAGAATCACCCCCATGGCAGCTACCCACAATCACGTGGTGCCGCTGCCCAGGGCCAGCTCTAGGGCGGTGCGACCGGTGCCACTGCACCGGGTGCTGACTCTTCCAGGGGGCACCTGTTTGGAAGTATGTTATGGTTTTAAAAGAACCTGCTACTCCATTGTTGGCCTCCGGCACTTTTCATACAACAATACAAATGTCAAGATAACTCCAGTGATTAATTTTCTTCCTGGAGAGAGAAGGAGTTTTGTCTAGTGGAAGTTTTAACTCATTTTCTGGTAGCACAGAGGGTTAATGTGCCTGCTGCAAAGAATGTGTACCATGCAGATCACAAAGTGCATGTAGTTTAAATAGGTCAGTGCTTTTGTCAGAGAGATAATTTTGTTACTGGCAGTGTAGATGTTAAAATACTCACATAGAACAGTGAGCTATTAACTGTCTTCAAAGAGCTGCAATCAAACTGCAAGGTATAGATTAGAGCATTATGATGTTTCCTTCGTCTTTCTTTATTGTAATGTTTCAATAAGGGTTCTGTAAAAAAAAATCCTTATTATTAAATGTAACCCCCAACGATGGTATTATGTTTCAAATTCTGAGTCTTTGTTTCGCCAGACCAAGAACTCTTAAACTATACTGTCTACCAGTATGGATGACATGTGACTCACCTTGTAGTCTTCTGGCGTATTTACCCTATTTACACAGGTATGATTGATTGTCTCTGTGTAATGTATGTGTGATGTAAAGTGCTCTGACACCCTACACTGGTAGAGGTGGTGCTACATAACTAATTAAATACATCTGCGAGAGAGTGGTTATTGAGACTTGAGGGGGCACTGTTAAAGGCTAGTAGTGAGGCGATCTGTGGAGGAGGCCCGTGGGGGGCACCAACGAACATTGTCACACAGGGCGCCACCAGCATTAAAGCCGGCCCTACCACTGCCTGCCAAATGCGGGGAAGAATGAGGATTCCACACCGGCCTCCTCTGGACAGGACACCAAGCGAAGTGGATCACTCACCCTGCAACCTCGCGCTGCAGCGGCTCCTGTCTTCGCTGCTGCAGCAGGACACAGAGCGAAGTCTCCGTCCACTTTGCTTTCTTTCACCATCACTTTCGGCATCCTCACTGGCTTCTGGGGGCGTGGCCGGGCAATGCTGCAAACTCCGGCCCTCCCCACCGGTTGCCCAGCAACGCTCGTGACTCCCTCGTGCTGGTTTCGCTTACAAGTGGCAGCGCTGACACAGACATATTTCGCTTGGGGTCTGCATACCCAGGGGTGGGAGCTCAGCCCACAATTCCATGGCAGGATTACCGCTCTCTTGGGACTTCAAGGAGTGCAAAGCACCAAGGATCAGGAGAAAAATAGAGCACCCTCGCCAGGGCTTCCATTAAGCAAAGTAGAGGCACACTGACTGAATCCAGCGTTCCCATAGCGCTAAATTTTTTAAGTACTGCAGGGCAGGATCCCAAGCCCTGAGAGATCACTGGGGCAGAGGACAGGGCCCAGGCAGGCCAGCACGCAGGGTCCCCTATCAGAGGGGCAGTCCTCTCAGCCACCCAGCAGGCAGCAGGTAGTCCCAGGTGGCGGTACCTTCTGGCACACAGCAGTCCTCTGACAGTATCTTCATCTTCAGTTTCAGTTAAGTTCAACAGGTTCAACAGACATGAGGCCACTGCCCCAATACTTATAGTCCATATGTCTTTGTTCTCCCCCCTGGCACAGGGCTTTGAGCCCAGTCTAAACCAGTTCTGGGGAACTTTAGCATATCTTTACAAGTGCACCACCACCTCCATTGTTAGTGTAAGCCTTGGCTCCAGACACACCACAGGGGGTGGAGACATCATTGTGGAAGGCATGTACAGCCCTATTCAGTGCACGTACTACTCCTCCCACCACTCTAAATGCAGACCAGGCCTATTCAGCCTAGCAATGAGTCACCCAGGCAGGGCAGAACACACCTCACCCGCCCCCCGGGGACTGGCTGGAGTGAATGCACATCCCCTCTCCGCCTGTCAGTCAGAACCAGACGGTCAATACACAACAGGCAGACAGAAAGACACATAGCACACAGAAATGCCCAATGCCCACTTCTAAAAGTGGCATTTCTAAAATAGTAATAATAAATCTGCTTTCACCAATAAGCAGGATTTATCACTATTCCAAACACACCAGACTTGATCACGCTCATGTCAGGAATTACCACTGAAGCACATCTTATGGAATACCCTATGAGAAGGCAGCCTCACAGCAGTGAGAAACCAGATAGGCTGTTTGTCACCACCAGGACATGCCACACAGTTAAGGGACATGTCCTACCTTTTACATACACCGCACCCTGCCCATAGGGCTAGCTAGGGCCTACATTAGGGGTGACTTAAATGTAGTAAAAGGGGAGTTGCAGATGTGGCAACCACTGTATGTGCCACGGCCCTGCAGTTGCAGAGGCCTGAGTCAGGTTTGAAAGGCTACCTTGGTTGGTGGAGCAAGCAGCGCTGCAAGACCACAAGTAGCATTTAATTTACAGGCCCTGGGAATATGGGATACCACTGTACAAGGGAGTTACAGGTAAATTAAATATGCCAAACAGGTTTGAACCAATCTTACCAAGTTTACCATAGAGAGCATGCACTTTAGCACTGATCAGCAGTGATTCAGTGCCCTGAGTCATAAAACCACCAACAACAGGTCAGAACAAGCATTTGCAATGCATTAGGTCTCGCATTTACGCGAGTTTGAGCTATTGACATTGCAAATAACAATGCCTATTGGCATTGTCATTTACAATGCCAATAGCTTTAACTCGTGTAACTGCGAGACCTATTGCATTGCAAATGCTTGTTTTTTTTTTTGGGATGGCGCTGGGGTCCGAGGGGAATGGGAGAGTTGGTTTGGGCACTCTCTCCTTTCAACTTCCTCAGCTCACAGAGCAGCGGCAAGTGAACTCATTCATGCACTGAGGGCACCGCACTGCACAGTGCCGAGTGCCCATGAAGCGCCTCACATCTGAGAGCACGATCGACACTGAGCTGGATAATAATAACTGATGGGTAAGATGTTAAGTCGTAATTTAGTTTGTGAGGGTGCTTATACACATTGTGCGGGTCTCATAGTTAAACCAGGTGACTTTCATACTTGTGCACACTCACCGCAGGTCCAGACACATAGGGCGTGCAGTGCATGCCGTGCACAAAAAAAGATGTGAGGGCAGAGTGCGCTTGCACAGCACCATCCTGGGTGAAGCGCTTTTTACCTGCCCTCCAAGCAGTTTGGTCCGGTTGATTGCACAGCTCTTGTGCACATCCTTGTTGCACTTTTAGAGCTGTTGCAGTACTGTACTGCTGGCCGTTCACTAGCAGTGTCTTCCGAGCCACAGTTGCGTAGATTTATTGATAAGGGATACAAGTATAACATACTAAATCTGGGGCGTGTCCTAGTGAACCGCAGCGCCGAGCCCAGCTCAGGCGCTCTGTGAGATGCGCGCTCCACTGGCACGTGCTCCCCTTAGACAATAAAGTTAAGTTGTCAGTGGCACGAAGCACTGCACATAATGTCATCTGCAGCACTTATATAAATAAAATGTATTATACAAAAACACGACGTGCTGTGCATACGCAGGCACATAAAATGCTGTCTGATGCGCTGTGGGGCGGGGGAGGGGCAAGGTGATGGTTCTTTGCACAACACCAAGAGCACAGGCTGGTCTGCACTGGCCGTATGAAGTGAACCGTGTACACACCAACACGCGCACTGTAGCGGCACCAGAGCGCGGATGAAGCGCTTTAAGCTATCAGCGGAGAAGTGTTTCACCCGGAAGTGAGAGGTCTGGGGTAAATAATGGCAGTTGCGAGCATTCCTCCGGCAAAAGTGGCAGGCGGTTTTAATAATTTCCCAGTAGTTTCTTGGCGCTATGTAAAAAATAAATCAACTGCAGCCGAGTACAAGGGAAAATATAACATCTAACAAGAACAAGCGGCCGCGAAAGTGAAAGTGATCGCAATCGCGATCAAACATCAAAGCGGCCGTGCGGCCGCGAAAGTGAAAGAAAACTAATGCTTTCAGGCTGCCAAATGGTGCGCGCCTGGAGCACATGCACTGTAGTTGGCGGCCTGAAATGCACTCGTTTCCACTTCCAAAAGTCGCTTACTATAAGTCTCGCCAGAGCAGCGCTAAAGCGCTGTCTCAGGCGAGACCTAAAAAATACAGGAGGAAGGCAAAAAGTACTGGGATGACCCTGCAAAAAGGGCCAAGTCCAACATCTCCTTAAATGGCTTTCATAACCATTTAAATGTGGGTCATTAATGCAGCAGGTGCAGTGGCGCGGGAGCCCATGGGCACTCCATTTATGGCAGTCTTTCACTAACAAACACAGGGGCGGGAAGCCTAATTTTCATTGCTTGCATTAGGACTCAAGGTTTTCCTGCTATGTGCCGAGATCCTCCTCCAGGAGTGAGTCGCCTGCGCTATATTAGAACATCGGACTGTTCGGAGCTCCATTGAAAACAAGGGAGTGCTCTGGGCTTCTAATGGCCGGTAGAAGCCTGAATATCCGACATTCCAATGTTGTCGTTAACATTTCTTAGAACATTCTACCCTCTAGTGGCGGAAGGTTCGAATAGCCTTATATCCCTCCATAGCTGGGCTATACCAGCATTAAAGTCCCACTCCCTTGTTAAAGGCCCTCGCCTTCGGCTCGGTCCTTCAAGGCTGGAGCTGGCCTTTAATGGCCGGTATAGCCCGCTACGACAGGCTATAAGGCTATATTAAATCCTGCTAACATAACATAACATAACATAACATAACATGCCAGTGAAATACTGGCCAAACGTTTGCCTATTCCATAAAGGAATGGCAATGTTTAAACAGACAGTCAAAGAACAAGCCCCATCCTCTTTGAAATCTTGAGCAGTATTCTAAAGTAGATTATTTTGTTATTCAATTGGTTTCTCTGAATAGAATAAACCTTTCTACCTGCCAAAATTGAAAGATGCAATGCATGATGGTTGGCAGGACTTCTGTAATGTATGGAAATGCAAACTGATCCAGAGCTCAAGAAGGAGGGAAGATAAAGGAGTGGAACTGACAAACCTCAGAATTGGCTTTTTCAAACTGGGAGTGAACAAGGCAAGTAATGCAAATGTCTGCTGATATGCATTGCCATTGAGCAGGTCTGCCCGTAGAACTTGTTTTTTTAAACTTTTGAAAGCACCTCTTCTGTTGATTGACCCTTTTTTCCCTTTGTCTTTGTTTCTGCTTCTCTGCAGCTCGGCTCGCTATGAGTTACTTCTACAAGTGCATATTTTTTTTTCAAGGACAAGCGTCTCAAGACCAATGGACTTTATACATGTAATTAGTTCGCCTGTTGTGTTCATTTTATCACTGTCTTCGGTTGTTCACTAGTGATCAAAGGTGAGCAATGTTTGCAGTGAGCAGTTATGGAGGGTATCAACCTCCACAAATCCATCCTGCCTCGATGTGACCTTCTGTGCTTATGAGAAAATAAATGAAGACCTAGGAGCTGATGTGTCTTATCTATATCTCCATGCATTGAAATGAATATATAAAATGATGCTGAACTGACATGTCCACAGGAGGGCCAAATGGTACCATGCCCTTGCTCTGTTTTGGCCAGAGCAAGGGCCCCAGCACCACAGCTGTTAAATGAGCCAATCTTGCCAAGCACATTAATTTTGTACGTTTTTGCTTATAATATTGAAATCTTATGTGTATTTATTTGTATATATATCTGTAATATGTGAAAATACAAGGTCAGATATATATATATATATATTTTTTTTTTTGCAGAGTTTTATATAGCGCGAACTTGACCCGAATGCAATCAGGTATCAGAGCACTTTACATAGCACCAGTTACGTTACATTAGGACACACATTTATTCTTTGTTAGGCACGGGGAGATTAACTGGCACATGCATCAACAAAGACTTTTGCGATTCCTAAATTGCGATTTTTAAGGAATCGCAATTAAGGAATTTCAAAAGCCTATGCATGTAGGAATCGCTATAAAAATAGCGATTCCTACAAATTCCTTAATTGCGACTCGCAAATTGCGAGTCGCAATTAAGGAATGCCGTCCCAATCATTCCTATGGGCCTCCAGGCCCATAGGAATGAATTGGAGATTGCGTGAGCAAATTGCGAGTACCAGTAGGTACTCGCAAATTGCTCATGCAATTTCAAGGGTGCAAGGGTGTCAAAATGACACCCTATTGCACCCCTGAAATTGATCTGTGCACATATGTTGCACACACACATGCTCTAAGGGCATGTGTGTGCGCAATATGAAACTTTGAAAAATGCACAAAAGTGCATTTTTCTAAGTTTTTGCAAATTACCATGAAGTTCAACTTCATGGTAATTTGCTCCCCCTATTAGCGAAATCGCTAATTTTTTAACTTTAATGCATTGCATTTAAGGAATCTCAATTTGGGATTCCTTAAATGCAATCGCAATTTAAGGAATCGCTATTGAGAGATTCCTTAAATTGCGATTTTTGCATTTGGGATGATGCATCCCAAATGCAAAAATACCGGTCGCAAAGGGGCAGATTCTGCTAATCCGCCCGTTTGCGACCAATTTTCTCGTTGATGCATGTGGCCCTAAGTGATTTGCCCAGAATCACAGGATGTTCAACGTCATTACCGAGACTCGAACCCAGTTCCCCAAGTCCGAGGTCGAGCGCCCTAGCCGCTAGGCCAACTCCTCTCCCCATGTATGTATATATATATATGTATATATATATATATTACATAGTGGTGGTCACCACTGTGTAGAAATAGTTAGGAGCTAGATACCATAGGTACAGTATTTTTTGGTTTACTAATAACTTTGGCGCCGTCTGACTAATCTTCTCAAAACTTTCCCCAAAAAAGTTAAGCCACACTGGCTCCTTCCTTGAAAATTTCAGGGTCATCCAGCAAGTGGGGGCAAGAAATAAGGGGGGTCACAAATCACAATTTCCCCATGCAATTTTCATATGGATTTTTAAACAGCACTACAGCCCAAACTGCTGTATGGAAATACATCAAATTTGTCAGAAAGCATGCTTTTTGGGATTTGGTGCAAATTGATTTAGAACATTTGAAAAATTAAGGTTCAAAATGTATGTATATCTGGATGGCTGGATTTGTGAGACTCTTGTGTGAGTCTCGCTGACATGCAATTTCAAATAATAGAGCACCTGACTGGCCAAGGGGGCTTATTTCCCCAACAGCAATCTTGCTCCCACAAGAGTGAGAGATTCCCACAAGTCCCATGGAAGCTCGAACTCTGATTGGCCTGCTGAAACATGAGGAGCAAAGTTGCAGCCATTATTTAAGAACACAGGGAATTTGTTAAAAAAAAGATAAGGTACAAGGAGGCAGGGTAGGGATTCCCTGGCCCTTAGGTTGCAGAGGGACACCACCCTCCCCTGGGCCAAATGTGAAAAACAAAATTGGGGTTGTTGTGATCCAGCTGGACTGTTGAGGAGCTAGTGGGACTCTTCTGCTCTTGTGCAAGTCCCACAGGAATCCAGGGGCTTTGCTGAGTCCCACAAGTGTCCTGCAGGATCAGAAAAGCATTTTAAAAAAGAAGGGGCATTAGTATCTCTGGTGGGTTAGTCACCTACAAACTAACCAATACCGGGCACATCAGGTGGGGGTTTGGGAAACATCAGGGTTTGGGCAGCTGTGAGGGATTGAGGGCACAGCCTGGCCACAGGCCTGGCCCTGCGCCCGACCCCACATCACACTCGGCCTAAAGCCGTGGACAGCTTAGGGTTCGGCATCCGTGGAGGGTTGGTCTCAGTACACCTTCACTATCTTAAACTGAGCCACTGAAGTAGCAGTTCCACTGAAGGTAATGAGAATTCTCTCTTTCTTACAGCGGTCACCAAATATGGTGAATAGTCCTCCTCACCTGTAGCAGAAGTTGTATCCTCCGCTGACTCAGTGGGTCACTGGGCCATTCACCATACTCTTATGAGGGAACTTAGAATAAAAAAGATATGATACTGGAAACACATAAACCCCAACATTCGGTCTGCCAACACGCTGACCTTACATTTCTCATTACTAACTTCGATCTGAATTTAATTCCTACATTGGACATACGTCACTAACCATCAATTTTTATGACTAGGCTAATTTACTGTTTTATCTCTGGGACAATGAGTATGTGTTCAATGTTGATTCTGGTGGTCAGTGCTTTGGAATCTAGGGAGCCTATTCACAAAGGTACGTTTGTTTCTAAATGTACGTTTACAAACCAATTTATCTTTTCCATGTCTGCTTGAAATCCACAAAAGGATTCCAGGCAGGCATAAAGCAATTTGCAAGTGTGGCTGCCTCCTCCATACCTGAAAATTTCACTCAAGGGTGGAAAACAGCATATTTTAAGGCATGGTTTGCATTTGAAGTTTGGGAACACCCACAAACATGTATGTTTGTGGGGATTCTTAAACTAAAGTTTCAAGTTTATTTATTTATTTATTATTCAAGTTTATTTATTTATGCATAGGTATTTAAAACCATTTAAAACTATAGCGCATACCTTACATTTACCATAAAAATGATTTAAAAAAGATACACATCAGACACATTTCATCAAATATTATTTTACACATTCTATGAAAAAGAGGAAAACTTTTGTAAAAGCATATACTATTTGTACAATGTAAGCGGTTGTATATATAAAAGAGAGGTCTTTTTAATAACTGGTTCAGGGTACCAAGAGCTATTATGTATCCCTAAAGTGCGTATGTGCTATGGTATATTTAAAGTGCAATGATTTTAGCAGTGTTATGTTCAAAGCATTCCACAGGATTATAACAAATCAAATATGGCAGAATACACATCACAGACTTTATACAGTCTCATGTGCCCACCGATGCTCGGCTGTATCTAATAGTTTTTTTTCATAAACTCCTCTCCATCCCCGTTCCACCCTGGAAAGGATTGGAAATTTACTTTAGACCATGACTGGAATATAGTCTTGAATTCACAAAGGACTTCAAGGTAGACGTAAACCAATTTACTGGTGCAGAGATCACCTCTACAAGTGTGGGGATCCCCATGGCTGTAAATTCTGTGTGAGTGTGGTAAAGTCGGTGTTGCAAAGAGAGGTTTACTGCAGAAGTTTGGGAATACCTATGAAAAGTATGATTGTGGGCATTGCCACTCTCCTCCCCCTCCCTTTTCAACCCTGAACATGACTTGATTAAATGCCTTTCCAGTGTGGGAAAGGGAATGGATCACCACAGATTTGCTGGGGGTAAAAGAAAAGGACTTCTGCACATGGAATAACACTTTTCAGTAATCAAGCCCTATGTTTTGGAAAATATATTCAAATGCACTACTGCACATGTTTAGCACGGTTATCTCATTTGCAGGATATATTATCTTTGCTAAATATTATTTGAATTTTTTCAAGACAATTCACACAAATATCAATTAAAAATATCAATGAAGTGAGAATATTCCACATAAAACTGTGTGACTTTAGCCCTCATTCAAAATTGCTCAGTGTGTGATGCAATATTTATTGCACATCCAATAAAATCTAACTCCATGGGAGTCGGAATTTATCATGTGCGATAAATAGCACATATTACAGGTTATTAGGGAATACCTTGCTCATTTTGGTGCTTATTGCACCAAAATCTGTATGTTCCTGTAATTACTGGACATTTCTCTGCTGGTATATTGCTGCAGCAGTGATGTGCTGAGATTTACCATGGGGGAATTGCAGAGGTGTAATAGACATAAAACATATAATTCCAGTATGGGCAGTAACCGGAGTTCGCACACGTAACAGAATTGAATTGGCACTCGTAACGAGGGCCTAAATTGTGATGCAATTTTAGGAGCTAAAATGTCTAAGCCAGGGCCTTCAACCCTTTTCTATTACGAAAGCTACTTCCGATCAATGAAAATAATCCCGCACCATTAATGACTTTGACCATTGTTTGAATAAGCACATAAGATATGACCTGAATACTGACAACACCTTGCAGGATTATAGCAGTGACCATCAAGATATTTGTCGCAATATTGAGTGTCATTATACAGTCAGCCAAAGTGCTGTATCCATTATTATGAAGGTATTTATCCATAGGCAGGTATCGATTTACTATTCTTAGCTTCTTTTCTTACTTTGAAGAAATATATAATAGATAGATAGATCTTCAACTGTGAGTGCGCGCGTTTTGGGATCTCTTTTAACACTAGCTATACTATATCCGGGTTACTGGTTTACCGCCTGCCAGGACTTTCTAAAGAGTTTAGGGCAGCACACATTGATACAGTTAGTTCCTTGGCAATGAGAGCTGCCAACTTTAGCATTATTGGTGACTTGAACCTGCATCTAGACAGCCCTCGTGACTCAGAAATGGATCATTTTTTAGCAGACCTTGCGTCTTGTCAGTTGATTCAAACCTTCCCTCCCTCACAGTCAACACTCCTATCCCGGTGTGCTGGTCCGACCATTATCTTATACTCATGGCACTTTCACCTTTGTTAAGAAGGTAGAGAACATTTATAAGACCTTTCCTCATTCTTTAACGTGTCCAGGTCCTGTTCTCAGACACCTTCCTACTCGCACTCTCGCTGCCTTCCCGTCGATCTCCCAGGATGAGCTGCCCATGCTATGTAGCATGGTTATAACGGGCTCTCATGCTGACCCCCTTAAGCCTGAACAATTTATGAAATCTCTTCCTGTGCTCCTTACACCGCTGGGTCACGTGATCGACATGTCCCTGTCCATGGCAGTCGTCCCTACGACTTGGAAGCAAGCAAGGGTGGTCCCCCTGCTAAAAAAGAGCCTTGGACACTGCTAAACCAGAGAACATCCACCCCATATCTATCCTGCCGTGGGTATCCATGATCTCTGAGGCCTACATTAATTCTATCTTGACAGGATTCCTGGAAAATAGCAACATACTAGACCCCTCTCAGAATGGCTTTCGCCCAGGTCACAGCACGGGCTCTGTTCTCCTAGCTGTGACCAAACATCTGAGGGTAGAACTAGATGCTGGACGCACTTCAGCGCTGATCCTATTAGATCTTAGTGCCGCGTTTGACACAGCCGCCTACCAGATCCTGCTGCAACGGTTAGAGGTGGCGGGCATTGTGGGCTCTGCCCTGGACTGGTTCGTCTCTTTTCTTTCTGAGAGAACCTTCCAGGTGACGGCCCCCCCTTTTGCCTCCCTGATTAATACTATCAAACAAGGGGTGCCACAGGGCTCAGCATTGAGCCCAGCGCTATTCAACCTGTATGTTCAACCGGCCAGGAGCAGAGGGCTTACAGTAGTATCATATGCTGATGATACACAGCTTGTAGTAGCACTCTCTGACGATTCCATGCAGGATGCACACAAGTTTCGGAGCGATCTTGCAGCTATTGCTGAGTGGATGACTGCCAACTGCCCCCAGCTTAATGCCAGCAAGTCTGAGGTTTTGCTGGTTGGGAGAGACTCAGAGCTGTGGAGTGAACGCTGGTGGCCTGCAACCCTGGGTTGTGCACCCGCCCCCAAACAGGTAGTAAAAAATCTGTGTGTCTGGGTTGATTCGGCCCTTACTTTTCAGGTCCAAACCAAGAAAGTGGCAGGGACCTGTTTCGGAATATTGCGGGTCTCAAACCGCTGCTGTTTTTTTTTCCTTCCATCCGGCAAGTTATCATTCAGGTCTCCATTATGTCTAGATTGCACTATGCCAGCTTGCTCAACCTGGGGACAAACAGGACAGAAATCCTGTGATTGCAGAGGGTTCAAAATGCGGATACTAGAACTCTCCTTGGCCTTCCAAGAACTTGCTCTACTACTAAAGCCATCCGCCGACTACACTGGTTGCCGGTGGCTAGACGCATAGAGTTCAAGTCCCTTTGCATTGCCTTCAACATTTTGAATCTCTTGTCTCCTGGTATCCTGGCCAACCTGCTCTTACCTTATACACCCACTCGCCAACTCCGCTCTATGGGTCAGCATCTGGCGGTAGTTCACCGGGTGAGGAGGGTGCATGCTGGTGGGCGCTCTTCCTGCACCCTGGCAGCTAAACTCTGGAACTCTCTTCCTATGCACATCCGCAGCATGAATAACTACCTGGCATTCCTTAAGGCAATTAAAATGCACCTTTCTGCTAGTAGCCTCCAAATTCCTGCTGTCAGCGCTGGGACGCCCCTTAGTTAGGGCAGCTGTGCGCTTTTTAAAACTCCTAACATAACATAAAATAAATAGGTGTAGAGTTAAGAATGTAATTAAAGCTATCCTTACATCTATATACTTACCTTCATGGTGTAATGGTTGTTGATATTCCTCACACAATATTTTGGGTGGAGGATATTTAAAACGTGACATTGTGATAGAACAGTGACTATCCCAAAGTCAGGTGGGGATGCCAACAACAATGGTGGGAACAGCTTTACTGATATGAAATGCCACCACATGACTAATGAAATATGCACAGCAGCAAGTGGCCGCTGGCATGAAGGAAATACAACAGCTATAAATCTCCCAAAGATAACCTGATTTATCATTCAATGAACAGCTTTCAATATATTTTACGTTTTCAGTCATTTTGTTTTCAAACATCTGCAAATCACTTTTCCAAAATACACATTTCCTATCAAATATGCCCTTTTCATTTTGGATATTAACATTCCAGGAATATGTTATGTTTTTCACACAGATGGATGTGTCTTGAAAAGTGACGAATCCCCATGTGAGTTTTCAAAATTGAGAGTGGACCTGTTACACATCTCACATGCTGTCAGGGTGTGTGTTTGTACGCGTGTGGGCCTGTTATTGGTTAGGCTGGCTGCCTCTATAAGGGTCCAGGGCTGTGTACTGCTGCCTTATTCCAGCGGCTAGACCTTTGAATTACATACTGTGCTGGACTGTACTTCGAGTATTTATCCCAGGGTACTGGTGAGCTAACAGTAGCTCCCAATCTACTCACTGGACCCCTAGTGTAAGGCCTATGTGCAAATATACTCCACACCCTTTTTGATCAAATCTAACATTCTT